>NC_079490.1:59519516-59894516 GCF_020520425.1 Spinacia oleracea
TGTACACTTGTTATTATACCTAGTTATAGAGGTGATTTTACCCTCTTTCCTCTCTTCAAATTGAAGGTTGATAAAGACCGAAGTGAGAAATTGAAGGCTTTTGGGTTTCCGTTTCGGATGCGATATATAATTCGTCGGAAATTTCTGGGGATTTACATTTTCCGAACACAAAGGTGCAAGATTGCAAGTTGTCCGTATGTGGTATTCACAAGGTTGAAGAAAGGGATAAAGAAATGGAGAAAGGATTAATTTTTCTGATCCTGTTTCAGACGGAGTAAAACGGAAACAGAAAAGAAAAAACCACAAAAAGTGGTTTGGACTTTTTCGCTTTTGTTTCGGGAAAATCAGAGGAAATTTGTTTTTTTAAACAAAATCACCAAACATGTTTTGCTTTGTTTTTTTGGAAAATAAAACAAAAAACTGAAAACCACAACAATGTCGAACAACCCCTAAGATATTAGGTGTATTTTATGATTTTATGTTACAATCTGTGGAAAACGTCTGTAATTTTGTTGTATTTTTTTGCTACTTCTTATTAGGAAAGAAACAAAAGGAATATATAAGGCTTACACAAGTGCAATTTAATTCAGTACTTGGATTTCAGACAAAGTAAGGTGTGCTTCTTTAGAGACTTTAAGTCTGCAACCAGTAGTGGTGAATGATTTGTATTCTGGCCCTCTATCAGCCCTTGAATTTGAGGAACACAACATAAAGACTCCTAATATGAATAATTAGAATAATGAAGAAGATTAGGTAACTCACTTCCCCACTTCTTAGGTGTGATTTTCTCTCAATTCAAAATTAAAACACAGATTGAAGCATAGAGCATTTTCTCCGCAAGGTATTGTTTGTTCTGTCAATGTTTTCAATTGAATGCATAAACCCTGTTGGTTTTATACTTTTCTTCTTGTTTTTTGATTGAAGTATACATTATAGGATTTGATTTTGAATAAAGTGTAGGATTTTGACCTAACTGAACTTTTTTACAATCGAGTTTAGTTTGATGCTAGAGATTGAGAGCTGTTTGGTTCATACAAGTATATTTTGATGCTAGAATTAGAGCTGTCTGATTATGTATTATTCCGCAGTTGAGTTAATTTCGTCTTCACGTGTTGATCAAATTGAAAGTTTGAGGTAACCGATTCATGTATAGGTATTGAGCTATCTAGTTCATGTCTTGTTCGGCAGTTAAGTTTAGTTTCATGTGGATTGTCACGACTCATGAAACCTTATTCAACTTAATTTTTTTGGCATTCAAGTTTAGTTTAATGTAAGAAATTGAGCTATTTGGTTCATGTATTTTTCAGCACTCAAGTTAATTTCGTGTTGAGAGCCACAAAATCTTGTGCATTTTGTCCTTATTTATAACTGTTTGGCAGACTAGTTTTGTTGACGCTAAAAAATGAGCAATTTGGTGATCTCGTCCATCGTTCATGTATAGGAACTGAGCTATCTGGTTCATGCACTATGAGGAAGTCAAATTTAGATTTTTTTATGTGACGAGTGAAAATATAAAACCTTATGCATTTTCCAAATTGAAAATTGTCCAAATACAAAATTTAGTTGCATAGAACTATAGAAGTAGGAGGACAAAAATGTGAATTCATTGTTATTCCAAGGATGTACTTTTTTCCAATAGGTCACTGAAGTATATTAGATGTATATATTGATGATTGCTTGGCTGTAATCATGCCATCGCCTAAGATTTTTTCCTTTTGTCTGACTGTGGAGGATCTTCCACCAGAAATCAAAGAAGCTCAAGAGAAGAAGCTGGAAGGGTTGAGGAAGCAGCACTGCAGCAGGACCTTCACACTCGTCTGGATGTCGAACGTAAAGTATTTCTTTGAGATAGGAAGATTAAATTATTTGGTAATTCGTTATATGTCTTTATTCTATATTGACATATAATTTTCTAATATACGGCTCATAATGGCTAGGTTTTGATTTGTGGAGAGGAGAAAGATAGAGAGAAGGTTGAGGCGTTTGGAGAAGCACCTACGTTCATCATCTGGTGAACTACAAGAGATAGAGATGAAGGAAATATGTCCTTCACCTAAGGTGCATTTAGTCTAATACCAAGGTTCAGATTAATTGCGAACAATTAATTCAGTGAGATCAAGTGATCGGAACAGCAAGCTGGAGCAATGCTTCCGATCAGTGAGTTCTAATGAATATTAAGCTCACAACTTACTCTTGACTGAACCTACAAGGTCATACCAATGGCATGTAACAGATCACCGGATTAAATGAATCGGAAATTCATTTAATAGCTTTTCGGGAATTAGTTTTGGAAAACGTTTTATACGATATGACCTTGTATCGGAATCGTATATCGTATCGCGAATATTTGTAAGCTAGGTAAAACGAATAAATCGTATCGTACGACGGTGATTCGTCGTATACGATACGATAAATAATAGCCGTAAGGTATTAGTCGCGAATACGAAGGGCATCGGAGCTGCCGGCCCGTCGAGCCAAGCACGCAAGCGTGCAAGGCCCAATGAGCCAGCGAGCTCGCAAGTAAGGCGAGCAAGCCAGCCCGCGTTGTGGCACGAGCACGCAACAGCAGCAGCAGCATAGCAGCGACGAGCGAGCAAGGCCCATGGCCCAGCTGTTCGGCTGCGCGCGTTGTGGGCTTCGGCCTGCAGCGTGTGGCTTGGCATTTGTTTGGGCGTGTGTGTTGATGTGGTCGGTCAAGGCCACTTGGTCTTTGGCCGGTTACATCATTTAATACAATTAGATTATTGTATTTTCACACAACTTAGCACACATCAGTTTTCCCTCCCTAAACCTAATTCTGAATATTACATTCTTCAGTTTTCTCTCTGTGAAAACTGTTCTTCCCAAAGAGCTAAAAACTCTTGATTGATTGTCTACGGTTATCAAGACGGATCTGAACGTGTCGGTGAACCAAGTAGAGGAACGACAAGTGGAGTTCTTTGTTCGTGTTTGTTGACAGATTACTCAGGAAAATACGCTTCGAATGTAAGTTTGCTTAATTTGTGCTTTATACATGTTTCTTGGATTTGGGTATTGTTCCGCACATGTTATGTATGTTTAACTCTATTCCCCTACAGTGGTACCACGAGCCTTATGTATTCAAAGCATGTTTTAGCATGATTTAATTGTTTTTGCTGTTGTCGAAATTTTTGGGAATTTTTGTTGATTTTTTGGAATTTTTTATGAATTATTGGATTAATTGCGTAACTTGTTCTGAAATCAAAAAGATTCGGTTTTCGACTTTTCTGACCCTAATCTGATTGAAAACGATTTTTTAAGATCAACTAATACGAACGGAATTGCAAAAACAGGCCTCGAAGTTATGTTTTTTGGGCGTTTTTGTTAATTTTCGAATTAAAATTAATAATGTCGGAAAGTTGTTCAATTAATTGGTCGACCTAAACAACTCGGAATTGAATGAAATTTTGACACAATGTTGATGGTTATTTTCTTGATCTATGGTAAAAATTTTAGCCGTTTTCGATAAGTATAAACCCTAATTTTTCTTTCCCCAAATTCGTGAATTTAAGATCGCTAATTGTTTTTTGAAATAATTTAGATCTAATAATTCGGTTAATTGGAAAAGGGAATATAATTTCATGGTCAGTGGCTGATTTTAAAAATTATTGGATTAAAATTTTGAATGGTTTCGTTAATTTTAATCGACACTTAAACCAAATTGATTAAAATCTGAAATTTAAATGTTTAGAACGATTTAAAGTTTTAGATTTAATTATTTAAAAGTTCAAATTTTCAGTTGAAATCGTTCGTTCTTAAAATTTGAATAATGTTAGCCTTGATTTAATATTTTACGAAATTGGATTGTCGTTAAATTAATTAAACCGTAAAAATCGTTGTTTTTCGAAAATAAAAATCGTAACTTTTTATGAAAAATAACTCAAATGCAAACGTTCGTGAAATTAAAATCTTTTTTTAATTAAGTTGGTCTGTAGTACGAACCAAAGGCACAAACACAAGGGTGGGGTGGACGTGTGGCTCGTCGAGCCACGCGGGCTGTCGGATCCGTGTCGAGCCGCAGCGACGCGGGCAGCAGCATTTTAACACCCTAATAATTCCTTGCTTTTTATAAAACATTTTCCAACTTAAAACACAGGAATTACCAAGATATTACCGCCACCGTGATAACGGCTAAGGCTATTTACCAGAATTACGCAGCGGAATTAACTAACTTTCAAAACACATTAAATAGATAGTTAATGGTTATTAAAACAAGTTGGAACCACTGAGGCCCAAATCCAAAGTATTAAACCATTTGAAATCCATTAACTGAAAATAGTAGTCATGACTTTAAATAAAATAGAGTTTATAAATTACGGAAGAATAAAACTCTCAACACGAATCCCATGATAACTTCTCCCGCAAGTTATCTCTACAAACCTGCTTTATTGAAAATCTACTCCCCAACAACGCAAATGCAATTGATGGATCATCATAAGGTCATTAAGGCAAAGGCCATGACCAAAATACATGAAGCACGAAGTCAGCAAAAGCTGAGTACGAACAAGCTAGAATAACATTCTACCCTAACATGCCTCACTCGACAAATTAAACAATCCACATGCAAAAGCCATTTAATAAACAAGTAAACATGGAGACAAGACTCGACACTTGACACGACTCTTGACTCACAGATTAAATAAAAAGTAGCTTCGAACGGGTAAAGTAAAGTATCCTCAAAAGGAAAGAAAAGGGTGATGGGAGCCAACCATACACCAAAATAAGTCGGGCTACTACCGACAGTCGGGCCATACCGACAGGATTTCCAATGCACAACGGCATAAAAGAGAATGAAACAACGTCTTGTATCATTCTAGGAGTACAAGTTTTCGGGCAAGACTCCCCCCATTGTTCATACTCAAGGTATATACGTTCCAAGAGTTTTGAAGCTCTTTGGGTTACACTTTACGTTAATTAATATATTATGTTCAAGGCGACTCAAGACTCTACTCAAGACAAAACATACAAACAATTGAACAATTAAACAATTCAACAATGACTCTTTATTATTTTACTTCTTTAGGACTTGTGATCAAACATAGACTCAAGTGAAATTACTCCCATTGTTCCTTCTCAAAAACACTGTTTGAGATAACCCGACATTGCCTATTAACAAGCGGGGGGTGCCCTTAGCACGAATTGTCCTTAATTCAATTCACATAGACTCTCTAAGATATTCTACCCCTTTGGTAGAATATATATTGCTCACTGGAAATATTCGACTGGCTCAATAATTATGCTAGACATCCTGTACTATAGCATAATAATAATAACAACTTGCATGCACAATACTCATACATGCAAACCAACTTGAACAACATGCTTGACATAATTCAACGATAATAAAAGTCCATAACATGATACTTCAATAGAATCTATAAAGCATAATTCAATTCATAACATGCTCGTTCACATAGATTCAACAATAATAATAACATGCTCGTTCTCAACATTAAACATGAATTCATAATAACATATTCATTCCCAATCATCAAACATGAATTCATAACATCATATAAGTTCACATGATTCGCATTCAATACACTTCACAAAGTCCTCAAGGGATGGATGGTCACCCTAGTCTTGTACGTACCTGGAATACCTAAGTACGGGGGCCACTATGCGAATCACGACTCACTAGAAATCAACTCCTATAAACAAAATAAGAGAACTAAATTATTATCCATATTTACTAAATTTCCAGCAACTATTTAAGATTCTTAAACTCTTAGTTTAATTAGAAATCAATCGTTAATCGTTAATTTAATAGTCTCAAATAGTCAACTCAAGTCCTAACATAAAACATTGACTTTTTAGCTTTAAAACCCTTAAAAACCAACTTTTTAAAGCTTATAAACCATCTGAAAATTTAAGTTGATTCCCATAATTTAAATTGTCATTAAATTATGTGAATCAATCGCTTAATTAATTTGAAACCAAAACCCTAACAATAGTTTATTCCAAAACATGTTTTGACTTCAAAAATCAAAACTTTATAAACTTATAAAATCTGAAAATTATAAATTCAATCATCAAAACCAAACTCTTTAATTAAAACACAATGCTAACCCAATACGGTGTTCATAACCGTTTTAATTAATTTAAACAACCCAAATATTTAAACTAATCACAACAATTAAATCAATTTAAAACCGAAAATTAATATTTTTGGAAATAAATTTTGATTAAACAATTGATCAACACACACACACACAACGATTAATTAATCGTGTGTGTGTGTGCCGACCAACACACACGAGCAACAACAATAAGCACCGCACGCACCGCACATCCCGCGCAAGGGAAGCGACGAGGGGCGAGGCACGCGAGGTAAGCTGGGCAGCAGGGGCGGGGCACGCGAGGGCGCACAATCAAGCAGCAACAGCAGTGGCCTCGTGCACGAGTGCTGGGCGCTGCGGGGCTGCGACGTGACGAGAGGGAGAGAGAGGGGTGCACGTGAGGCGCGGCTGGGCACGAACACAAGCGCACGGCTCGTGCCTTGTGGCTCAAGAAAGGGCCAGACGAAGAGGAGAGGCAAGAGAGAAGAGAGGAGAGAAAATTCAGAAATTTTAGGTTAGGGGATCTCATGAAGGGGAGGGGTATTTAAAGGTTCTCATCCCTTCATGGGCTAGGTATTAGGGTTTAAGGTTGGGCTTGCTTTCGGGCTTAGTTGAATTTAATCCTTGCAAGCTTTTGTTGGGTTTGATTAAGACAAAAAAACCGGGCTTTAAGTATATTAAATTCGTTTTCGAAATACCACCCAACAATTCCCGATTAAATAAATTCGGTTTTCGTAATTAATTAATAATTAAATTAATTGAAAATAAAAAGCATTTAATTCTAATTAAATGAAATTAATTTATAAAAATACTTTATAAATACGACGAAATGCTTTATAAATATAATAAAATATATTTATAATTATAGAAAAATACGAGGTATTACAAGCATGGGCGCTGCGTACCGCGCGCGCGCTGGGCGAGGAAAGGGCGAGCAAGGCAGGGCCTTTGCTTGCGATGGCTGCGAGCAAGCAAGGAACCTCGCCTTGCGATGCGCAGCAACGAGCAGCGACAAAGCACGCAGGAGGCAGCAGCACACTGCGGGTACGTGTGCGCGGCTGCGGGGTGCACGGGCATTGCTCGTGTGCCTCGTAGGCCAGACCGTGCTGTGTTGGGATGGGAGAAAGCCTAGCCTGAGCATGCACATGAACAATTATTTTTTTGTTTATTTCGCTGGGCTTGACTATGTTTGCATTAATTCCTTTCAAAAAAAAAATGTTTGCATTAATTTGGGCTAACGGGATAATTAATAATTATTTTATTTACTTGGGTCGGGCCGCGAGTTTTAATTTAATATTTAATAATTAATTATCCGGAATAATTATTGGTTTGAGTGGGAGCCACTAAATGAAATTAAAAATGAAATAATTATTTTAATTATTTTTCGTAGGTCGCATTATTTTAATTAAATTCAATTTTATTTAGAATAAAGTCTAAGGATTAATAATTTGGAAATTGATTAATCTTTTAGGACGCGTTTATGTGAACGTGAATTTTAATTAATTCATTTAAATACTTGCATAATTAACATGGGTTATTCGTTTTAGCATACGAATGGGTGAATGCATAGAATATATATTTTATGTAATGCAGGTACTCCAAGTGACTAGTATGGCCATTTAGGATAGTTAAATATGGTCAGCGAACCGTTCTATCTTTGAATGTAAAGTTTTAAATATGGTATGCGAACCATGGAAATTTAGATGTAATTTTATTATTTTCAAGTATTTCTAAGTTTATAACATTAAGTTAGCAATTGAATTAAGATTCAAGACGATGCCAAGCTAACAAGATGGTGAAGAAGATTGGATGCTTCAAGACGAGATGTTTTGGTCATACTAGTTCACCAATTTATTTATGCACTTTATATATATATATATATATACATATATATATATATATACATATATATATATATATATATATATACATATATATATATATATATATATATATATATATTATGCGTGAATGTATGTATATTATGCATGAATAGATTGTTTCGTATGACTCGATTAGATTAAGTTCACTAAATAATCGAACCAACATAGAAACAACTTGGTCCAAAGTAATATTGAGTTTAAAAATTTCCTTCCAAATCAAGAACTTACAAAAATCTAAGGATCTAACGTAGTAGGTTTACGCCAAAGCGAGGTGCTATATTAGTTGACTTAGGGAGCACGTTGATTGTGGTTTCAACTCAAGCAACAATGGCATTATGTTGTGGCAATGGGATAAATTATGGTATTAATTTATTAACCAAGAGTAATTTGGAGATTACTAGCAATAGGTTTTTCTTACCTAGAATCTTAAATTACTTAAGACATGCCAAAGCTGCTTAAGGATTTAGGACTTTTAGGGTCTTGGAATCGTTTCATTCATTTTGGACCATGTTTTTGCTTTTGCATGAATAAAATGTTTAATAGCTTTAATGATTGCATGCTAGAATTTATTTTAAAGTTATTAAGTTATGAATGGTTATTTATTGCGAATTCTTTTCAAATGTAGTAATCAAATGGCCGCATACGTAACAATAATCAAATCATCGGAAATTCTAGATGTTGAGTTAGACTTGACTAACTTTCTTTAATGGGAAAGGAAACTTATCGAAGTTTTAAAAGTTAATGACATGCTGTAGACACCTACTTTTGTCCCCATTCCCGTAAGGGAAAGGTTCGATGATGAAAGCATAAAAATTCCACTTGACAACGCATCTCCTATAAAATAAACGAATCTCGATTCCCCATTTCATTTCACCCGAAACCTGCTATTTATGGAAACCTGCTAAAATAGTAGCTGCCGTAAAAGGTAGCTTCTAAAAGTGGCAAATCATAAAAGATAGAAACCTGTCAGAATTAGGTGTTGCATTCCAACATAAATCCTAAATGAGATAGAAAACTGCGAGAATCCTATTCCTAATAGGATTCGGAAATAAGAGTTACGTATTAATTAAAATCCTAACGAGCCTAGAGTTCGTAACGGGCCCAGACGCATTCCGTCACAAAATTGATACGCGCTAAAAGACTCGAATTAATCTCAAACTCTACGGATTTTAGGAATCCGAATCTGACTAAACAAAACTGCCCATACCCTATTTTCAACGCCTGGCTCTGGGCGCCGAAATCTTCGGCGCCCAGGCCCGGGCGCTAAAAATACCTGGGTACGTCTCTTTTCCTAATTCTTTGCGGATTAGAACTCTGCAATTCTATCTTTCCACGAACTCTTCCCTATAAATAGGCCCCTAGTTTCGACGTGAAACAACACACAACAACACATAATATATTCTGAGTATTGACTCTAAACCCCTTAGCCTAAGCCTCTCGCTGCGAAACTGGTCACGCGTTCTGTCGCAATCGATCCATAAATCGAACAGAACGTATCCTGTCCCATAATTGAGATTCGTTAAATAAAAAGGAGAAATAGCAAAGTCAAAGTGGTTAGTTTTCTGAGAACCGTGACGCACCTCTCAAGGGTGCGTCGTAATATGTCCCTTTTCGATGATTTAACTGCTTTCCTCGCCCTTTTTATGAACTGTTAAACTAACCTAATCTGATTGTTCTATCACGCCTAACAAATATAATATTTTTGGGAAATCGGATTATCATGCTAGGTCCCTTAATGCTATTTAAATCAGATAATCACGATCGAATTAGTATTATATGTTGCATATTGTTAAAATCAACTCAGATTAGTTTAATAGTTAATGCATGTCCCTTCAATTATTTATGCTGAGCTAGTAAGGATATTCTGCCTCTGGAGTTATCGACGAGCGAATTACTCCTCTCGGTAGTTACAGTCCCCCGAACCCTCAATCTCTACCTTGCGGGTGTATATTGAGAGATCCCCACACCAGGGATCACAAGGGAACCTACGGCCGTCGTGGTCAAACATAATTGCACTCCCTTTATGTCACGATAACCGGGTTTTGTCAGTTTTTCTCATTGTCGTTAAAAACTGAATGGCGACTCCTATATTACTAGTCAATTGGGTGTATACTCACAGGAAATCCAATTACACTTGATTGAATAAAAAGAATCGTCACACCCACGAGGGACAAGGTCACGCATTAGCCTCGCGCTTTTTCGAGCCCCTCACAGTGGAGACTCCACTGGGGATAGTGAAGGAAATACTCGTGCTTGTAGGAAATCAAAATAGCCGAAGGTCGAAACGATCCTACCCCGCGTTTATTTCCCCATCAAGTTGGGACGACCTGAAAATCAGCATATTAATGTGAATGGGCAGAACATCATAACGAATCTCGGCTCCCTCGGGAGTTGGGACTAAGGATACCTTTTTTCGCCAATAGGGGGGTGCATACGCCGCGCATGTTTCCCACTCGGTACTTGTGCAGGTAGTACACCTATCCCGAACCCAATCGCTCGCCCATTAGGTCCCTCTCGCCTGCCTGCCCCCTTGGCTTGCACTTGCGAGTTGGCCTCTTGAGTGAAATTCGTCTGTTGAAGACACTACCTCGACCGGGGCATGTGTTGGATCTACGATAGAAGCGGTACCAAGCCAGGCGCAAATACTACCCATAGAAGCCTATCATAAACTACGTGGCATATTTTAATTTTCAAATCCATGTTTGTAATGTAGTTATGTGTAGCGAAATATGTGATTGTGTGTGACAAACTATCCTAGAAAACCAATGACCTTAAAAATTGCCCAAACATCCATAGACTAATTTGCCAAAGAGTTATACCAAAATACGTGTTCCGCAAACCCGAACGATCGCCACAAAAATAAGCGACGCGCGGGATGGCCTGTAACGAATCCCACAAACGCTGCACAACGCGTAAAGGACGTTATAAGGCAAGCACGCAAAATTAAAGTCGCAAAAAAAAAGTAGACGCAAACTGAAAACGAGAACCAGCCAGGGACGCATTTTCAACGCCCCTGGCTGGGCGCCAAAATGTCTCACGCCCACTGCTGGGCGCTGAAGTTGCTGCCTGGCCTTTTGGTCAGGCACGGCAGCCTCGGTGCCCGCGCAAAAAAAACACGTAGCAAAAAAAAACTTTTCGTGAAAATTGCTGCAAGGGCGTATGAAAAGGCACTCGATTCTAAAAGCGACAAAAAAAAATTAACTCTTTGTGTCGTTGTTAGGCCTCCTACGACGACAATGCTCGGCATCAAAACCGAGCATGCTAATTAAACCTTGAATGTCACATGGGCAAAGTATTCAAAAAATAATGTTCAAATGAAGTTTTCAAAGAAAAATAATGTTCGAATAAAAAAATAAATCCGAGTCTAGACTAGGCTATGCCAAAGTACAATCTAAATCCTAAGTCTTAGTTGTCTTATCCATAGAATCGGTCCTAATGCTTGGTGTCGTTCTGCAAGTTAAAAGGTTAAACCATATTGAGTCTCCTCTCCTAACATTTAAATCAATAAGCACCCATATGTAATTGTCATCCTTTGCTAAGAATCAACGGCCTTAATACTCTCTCTCACCAATAAAAAGAATATATTATAGTATTTGCAAAATGGAAATAGTCACATTCTGAAAATCATTCCCCCATAGTCGCACAACCCCCAAAGTGAACCTAAGGTGTCAATACCATTAGCACAAAATTAATGGCCTCAAGGCTTATGATCACATTGGGTCACGACTATCATAGTCCTCTTGAGCCACTCGCTCCTTGAAGTATCCCTAAGTACGGACTAAAAAGATTTTCCATAAATACAACATGACAAACCATGAAAATACCCAAATCGGCATGCCATAGGGCTACCATTGGGGTAAAGCAATACACGCTAAGAGAGAAGCCGCACTAATGATTCTAGTCTTGCAAAAATAAAAATTCGATCTCCCCAACTAACTACCTTGCCAACATTAAGCAAAAGGGCGCATGACAAGTGAACACCCAAGGGTTAAAATCTAAAGTGTCAACCAACGAAAGTTATGGTCCAATTAGCCTAAGTCTGAGAGTCGCTTGGTCAAGTATTATAGGCTTACGCCATGTCATTATTTTGAGTCTAGGCCACCTCCTTGTATTCATACACGGGTTATAATCAAAAAGATTAGTGAAAGTTTGAGTCTAAATCACAACTTCCAATTAAATCCCGTAAAACCGGAATCTGAAAAGAAACAAAAAATTATTTTCGATGTAATTCTTTCGTTAAATTTCAATAAGGTAAAAGCAACATTTTGGATCTACGCTATTTGCACATTTTAAGAAACGACTAAATACGCTTGCAAAGTAAGAGAATTTAAAAGGTCCACTATAGGCCCACCAAACGAGGCTCACTCAGTCTCGCCTCGTGACTCAAAGACCACAACCATCTACCCTTTAGCCCAAATTGATTGAAGGATTTATGTTGGGGAGAAATCCCAAGCAAAAAGAAAAAATAGAAAGAGAAAAGGGAGAGCGAAAAGAGCGAGCCATGAAATACTTAGCCCGTACCTCCCAAAGTACGAAATTTACCCAAGTAAACAAAGGAAGAGAATTGAGTCAACCAATCCAAATCATAAAATTCTACGATGTCTACCCTTTCCAATCCTTATGCTCTTAGACGCATTCGCTCTGGGGTCCCTGTTCAGCTCATCTAACCCATCCATGTTCTCATTGCCATAACCCAAGAAACCATTACCTCGACTCTTGTTCTTGAACTTGTTGTCAACCGCAAACCACGCACGGCCATTGACACGTGCGTCATGCCCATCATCTCCAAAGCCCCAAACCTGTTCTTACACAACCACTAGCATAATGACCATATAACTTGTATGGATACATCCTGTTGATATACCCTTGAGCCGTCCCCATGCTACTCATTGACCTTGGTTGATTTAAACTCATGACACTAGCTTGAGGCTGCAAATTGTGAATCCTAGAAGATATAATCCTTATGCTTGACCAATACCTATGCAACTCATTCAACCCATCTTTCAAACCGTCTTGAGTCACGAATAAAAAGGAAAACAAATGAAAAGTACAAAAAAATAAATAATAAAACAGCGAACTTTGCAAAGCGCCTTTAAAAATTCGTTTAAAAAGAAAAAGAACGTTTAGCGCACAAAAAAAAAGGATTCACAAACATTTGGCACAAAACCAAAAATCTGCCCAGATATCATTTTCAGCGCCCACAGCTGGGCGCCGAAATCTTTGGCGCCCAAGCCTGGGCGCTGTATCTCTCTGCTTGCTAAAATTTGTCCAGAAGTGCTCGTCATTTTATCCGCACATGCACGGAAAAATAACGAACACTTGGAGGGGTACAACACGTATTCAGACATACGTACCATCAAAAAATACATGTACTCAAAAAATATATAAAACAAATTTTTGGCTTACGGCAAAGCAGCAGATTAAAATAATAATAAACTTCACTTATTCTACCGTTTCAAATAATATGCTTCCACCTCAGAACATACTTATCAAATTCGGCATTCTAAGAAACCATTTTCTAGGCTAAGAACTACGCAAGACCTGATTCCAAATTAAATCTATTTAAGGCGGATACGTAGGCAATCCATGATTCGGACCAACCAATTTGCAAAAATATTAAAGCCTATAGAATAACAAGAATAAAGAATATAAGTCCCTTATTGAAATTTAATTACTTGCAATCCAAGTCGAAAGAAAAATTTAAATCAAAGGAAGAATCCAAGTCGTCAAGATGCCAAAATTAATGAGCACACATCGAAAAATAATAAGGGCACGTACCCTTGCCAGAAAGAGCACTCACACTCCTAGGCACCTAGCCAAGACTCAAAAGATCGATTTGCCTCAATTAAGTGGGGGCTAGCGCAAGCGTCCATGACCTCTAAAGTACTCGACTTGACCCTCCCTAAAGCGAACTAACTCACTTAAAGACTTTCTTTCACCACTAGACACAATCATAATCGCCAACAAGTAGTAAGGGCAGTAAGCTTGCAATAAAGAGGATTGTTCTACGGCATCGCCCCATCGTTCCTCCGAACTCAGGGTATCCGTTCGTGGTAATTCAAATGCTTGCTAATCTCCTTTGAAAAAAAAATCAGACATTGTCAATAAGACTTGGCACTTAACCAAGGCTCACCCTACTCAGACGTATGACACGGGCATCTAAAATCGAAATCTAAAAACATCATTAATGGGAAGACATAACAGCAACTAGGGGCTAAAAATTGAAATGAAAGAGATAGGGAAGGAACTAAGTATACCTTGACCTTTTGTACGGACATACACCAAGTAAATCTAAGTCAATTTGAAAACGGTTTATATTCCCGCAATTCTGGAAAAGATGGCCTTAAAAACCTAAAACATATGCCAAACGGGCACAAGTACATCTTGACGCCTGCACCCTTGCTTCCAGCAAATCCTTAGACAGCATTCAAAAAATCGTAACAGTATTTTGATTCATGTAATCCTGTACGAACCCTTCTATGAGTCAACTTACTTAGGACACCTCAGACTGTACACAGTAGGACTCGGATTTTAAATAATTTTCAAATGATTTTTAAAGACTTCTTCGAACATACTAAAGTGTCGTTGGTTTAAGCTAAGTATGTGTTTATCTCGATATTGCAAGTGAGTCAAAAAGATTTCTAAATATGATTATGGGTAAAGAAAGGCACCTAGCTTTTGGTCAAGGCATACTTCAACATGTGACTACCTTGACCATGGCGATGTCGCATAATACGACATTTACAAGAGAAGTAGCAGATCACTACTCGAACGTACCTCGCACTAAACGAGTCTAGTTCAAACTATTCATGATCCATGTCACCATGAATGCATAAAAACGTATGCAAGGCATTATAGCACCAAGCCAATCCCGTAGCTACAGTTGGAGGCTTGAGAAAAACACTCTAAAAATGCTCGAAATGACGATTTCATCGCAAATTCTCGACGCTAATGCTATACATATGTCATAGGGGCTCAATCCTAAGCTTTAATCGTGTAAAACGAACCTTAGAATGGCTACAACCCCTCCCAAATTCTAAGCACTACTTAGAGTATATAAAGTCGCCCCACTAACAAGGGTAACTGAAAATCGCGAGTCACCAAAACTCCGATCAAACCACTGCACATAACGCTAGCCCTATAAAGCGCCCGTTACACAGTCTACATCGTTCCAAAGCAAAAGCGAAAGAAAAAAGAAAAAAAAAACAAAAAAAAAAACTGTCAAAGTTCTTCCCATAAATCATTTTCAACGCCCAGAGCTGGGCGCCGATATCTTTAACGCCCCAGCCTGGGCGCTGATTCTTTCTGCTAGCCAAGTTTTACCCAGATATAAAAATAAGAAAGAAACACCTATGAATCCTCGCATCGAACGAAGTAATAAGCCGTGCAAACCCACGCAGAAGGTGCTACACTTGTTCGAGCACCTGAACGAGGCGTGATGAAGTACTCCAATGCAAAAAATAATAATGATATCCCAACACCTGGAGAAATGTTCGAATACATGTTGTTAGGCCACACAAGCCTACGTCGCACCATAAGTTCAACCATCCCACGGTACAAGTCAAAAAAAAAAGAGTAAGGCATATTGCACTAATGCGGGCACGACCAAAGAGCATGTGTAAAAGGGGCAAAAACTACTTATCGCCCAAATTCTAAATGCAAGCCACACGACTTCTACATTAAGGATTAAAAGGTAGCCAAATATTACTTACCACGAAAGGGATAGCTCGCACCTACACAAGCGGAACCCCAAGGCATCTTTCTCAAAAGAACTTACAAAATCGTACGCCAGAAGGAAGCATCCCAACATGCATACTTGGGGGCTCCAAGCTACGAAACAACCATAACAAAATAAAAAATCTCGAAGCAAATGTTTGAACAATCGAAAAGGCACGATGTTTGAGCCCACTTCATGAATGGACCTGACCCCTATCAAGCTTCTAAGCAAACTATTCAAAATCAGTCATTGCTCAAAAAAAATGATTCAAGCAAACTGATTAATGGACCGCACACAACGGCCATTCTATGAACGGTCGTTTGCACATACATATCATCATTCACAAACACGTTCAAAAAATATAAGAGCGATCAAAGTCTTACACCTCAAGGTATGTTCCTCGGGCCATATAAACTCGCCCGACTATTGCAATAACTGTACGCCTTAAGCGCAACAGTTCCTTAAAATAATCGCCCCGAAGCGACAAGCACCGTAGTCCACCAATCGGCTACGGCTTCTCAAAGAAAATCATCACGTTCTAAAAACAAAGAAAAAACAAAAGAAAAGAGAATACATAAAACTTTCAAGTGAAATAAACGAATGAACAAGAGGCCAACTGTGTCATCAAAAGACCAGCCCAAACAACACTTTCAACGCCCCACCTGGGCGTGAATTATTTCAACGCCCAAGCCTGGGCGCCGAAAATGAATCCAGGCTCAAAAGGCCCTAACTTTTATTGGGCCCTGCCATATTCATTCGGCTTGAAAATTGCCGATTTCTTCACTGAAAGTCGCACCTCACGGCTTTGTTAAAAATAGCACACTACTATAGGAGGTCGCTTGCACATACGAGCGTGACCCCAAACATGATTACAAGATGCAAAAACAACCGACGAGCCCCAACGCTTGGGGGCTCGCAAAAAAGGGGACTCCAACAAGGAGCGCGCAATCAAAATCACATTCCTAGACTGCACCACACACCATATCATGTTTGGATATCTCAAAAAAAAATGTTGTTAAACAAAAATATACACAGTGTGGACCCACTTATAGGACACATCTAATCAGGAAATATTACGACCCACCAACAGGTTGTAATCACCAAAAGCTCTTCTACATAGGCAAAATAAGAAATTCAAAATGGGCTCGCCCACCCTCAGCGGGCGGGGTCTGCGTCACTAGCCGCGCAGGTCCTCAGTTTTTCGAAGAATAAAGTCTTCAAATTTAAAATAGGCTCGCCATCTTCAGCCGGCGGGGTCTACGGCGCAAACCACGTAGGTCCTTATTTTCAAAAAAAACAAAATAAAATTTCAAAACAGATTCGTCCACTTCTATCGGACGGGGGGTCCACCCTCAGCGGACAGGCTCGCCATCTTCAGCCGGCGGGGTCTACGTCACAAACCGCGTAGGTCCTTATTTTCAAAAACATCAAACAGATTCGTCCACTTCTATCGGACGGGGGGTCCACCCTCAGCGGACAGGCTCGCCCACCTTCAGCGGGCGGGGTCTGCGTCACTAACAGCGCAGGTCCTTAGTCGCTGCAGCGATAACTTTTATTGGTTTTCCCTTTTTCCAAAAATTAAAGCATTGGTTTGTTGGATTTTCCTTCGTTTTACGTCCTATAAAAACAAGGGGGTTTTCTCGTTTAGCTAGCCCTGAAAATGAGGATCTTTAAAAACGTTTTACCTCGTGATTGGGCTTGGCCAGGCCCAATTACACTTTACAGCTTTAATTTCGAAAACATCTGTAGTTACTCCCAATGACAAAGTGAGGGAGTTTCTACGCATCTTTAGATCCTTCCAATGACAAAGTGAGGAAGTTTCTATACTATCAGTTGAGAAATCCCAATGACACGTGAGGGATATGTCAACACTTCAAGTGATGACCCTTAAGTCAAATGTTATCACTCGGGGGCTCGTGAGACCCTCGCAAAACAGGTCACATACACCATGGCTTGTGTGACGTACTCCGTCTAATACTTTGACCATCGTCTTACTCCAAGACTCAGTCAAAGTGGGGGCTAACTGTAGACACCTACTTTTGTCCCCATTCCCGTAAGGGAAAGGTTCGATGATGAAAGCATAAAAATTCCACTTGACAACGCATCTCCTATAAAATAAACGATCTCGATTCCCCATTTCATTTCACCCGAAACCTGCTATTTATGGAAACCTGCTAAAAATAGTAACTGTCGTAAAAGGTAGCTTCTAAAAGTGGCAAATCATAAAAGATAGAAACCTGTCAGAATTAGGTGTTGCATTCCAACATAAATCCTAAATGAGATAGAAAACTGCGAGAATCCTATTCCTAATAGGATTCGGAAATAAGAGTTACGTATTAATTAAAATCCTAACGAGCCTAGAGTTCGTAACGGGCCCAGACGCATTCCGTCACAAAATTGATACGCGCTAAAAGACTCAAATTAATCTCAAACTCTACGGATTTTAGGAATCCGAATCTGACTAAACAAAACTGCCCATACCCTATTTTCAACGCCTGGCTCTGGGCGCCGAAATCTTCGGCGCCCAAGCCCGGGCGCTGAAAATACCTGGGTACGTCTCTTTTCCTAATTCTTTACGGATTAGAACTCTGCAATTCTATCTTTCCACGAACTCTTCCCTATAAATAGGCCCCTAGTTTCGACGTGAAACAACACACAACAACACATAATATATTCTGAGTATTGACTCTAAACCCCTTAGCCTAAGCCTCTCGCTGCGAAACTATTCACGCGTTCTGTCGCAATCGATCCATAAATCGAACAGAACGTATCCTGTCCCATAATTGAGATTCGTTAAATAAAAAGGAGAAATAGCAAAGTCAAAGTGGTTAGTTTTCTGAGAACCGTGACGCACCTCTCAAGGGTGCGTCGTAATATGTCCCTTTTCGATGATTTAACTGCTTTCCTCGCCCTTTTTATGAACTGTTAAACTAACCTAATCTGATTGTTCTATCACGCCTAAAAAATATAATATTTTTGGGAAATCGGATTATCATGCTAGGTCCCTTAATGCTATTTAAATCAGATAATCACGATCGAATTAGTATTATATGTTGCATATTGTTAAAATCAACTCAGATTAGTTTAATAGTTAACGCATGTCCCTTCAATTATTTATGCTGAGCTAGTAAGGATATCCTGCCTCTGGAGTTATCGACGAGCGAATTACTCCTCTCCGTAGTTACAGTCCCCCGAACCCTCAATCTCTACCTTGCGGGTGTATATTGAGAGATCCCCACACCAGGGATCACAAGGGAACCTACGACCGTCGTGGTCAAACATAATTGCACTCCCTTTATGTCACGATAACCGGGTTTTGTCAGTTTTTCTCATTGTCGTTAAAAACTGAATGGCGAATCCTATATTACTAGTCAATTGGGTGTATACTCACAGGAAATCCAATTACACTTGATTGAATAAAAAGAATCGTCACACCCACGAGGGACAAGGTCACGCATTAGCCTCGCGCTTTTTCGACCCCCTCACACATGTACTATGTCATTGAACAACCTTTCCCTAGCTATGACGCGTAGGGTATGACTCCTGAAAGGTACAGAAATTGGGCACTTCACAAGTACCTTGTCACGGAGTTTATCCTAAAGTCTATTCCCGGAAGTTGGAGAGGGAGGTTCATTACTTTTGAGCCTCATGCTCTCCTAAGTCGTCTTGGGAATAGGTGTCGTGCGGGGTTTCAACCCAAGTGCCAAACTGGTGGCAAAAGGGTTGATGAATTGGCTAATTCAATGAGCTATCTCAAAATCATTACCCCACACAAGTCGTGCCTAGAGAACAAGCTTCTAGAGGCACAAAAGCGCATTTACTCAATCAAGATGGACAAAAACACACCAATTCGGTCTCATGTGGATATGATGTCTGGATTATTTTTTACAATCGAGAGACTTGGTGGTTCCGTCAAAGAGTCGATAGCTATTGCACTAGTGCTGAATTCTCTTCACAGGGATTATGAGGGGTTTAAGATGCACTATCTCTTTAATCAGAAAGATAGCACATTCTGTGAACTTGTGGAATTGCTCGAGAAATTCGAGAGAATCCTCAAGTTCAAGCAAGACCCTTTGAATGTGAGGTGCACCAACTTCAAGAAAGTATGCAAGGGGAAGATAAGCAAGGATGGATCTTCATCCACTCCCGGAGGGAAAATGGCATCTAAAAAGTGCAAGATGAGGAAAAATGCTTCTCCTTCTACATCGCAATGCTTCAATTGTAATGAAATTGGTCATTACAAGCGAGATTTCCCTAAACTAAAGGAAGAGAAGAAGGACGGAAACGTTGCTTCTCCTTCAGGTATGTATGTTATACATTATAATCTTGCTAATTCTACTTCTTGGGTATTAGATACTGGTTGTGGCTCACACTTATGTTCCAATTCGCAGGGACTAAGGAGAAGTAGAAGGCTTGATAAAGGCGAGATGGATCTACGCGTGGGAAATGGAACACGAATTGCTGCATTAGCCGTAGGATCTTATTTTATTTCTTTGCCTAGTGGTTTTGTTTTGGAACTAGAAAATTGTTACTATGTTCCTAGTATCACCAGAAACATTATTTCCGTTTCAAGTTCGGATTCTAAAGGTGTTAGTTTTCAATTTAAAGACAATAGTTGTTCTTTTGCTTTGAATTGAACGTTTTATGGTTCACAACAACAAGAAAATGGTCTATATGTGCTAGATACGAGCAAACACATTTATAACATAAATACTAAAAAGGCTAAAACTGGTGATTCATATCTCATATTTCTGTGGCATTGTCGATTAGGCCATATAAACACAAAGCTTATGGAATTACTTCAACGAAAGGGAATTCTAGAATCATTCGACTTAGAGAAGATTGATCAATGCGAATCTTGTTTACTTGGCAAAATGACAATGCAACCTTTCTCAAAGGTGGGAGAAAGAGCAAGCGAACTACTAGGGCTAATACATACGGATGTATGTGGGCCTATGAGTACGAAAGCTAGAGGTGAGTTCAGCTATTTCATAACGTTTACGGACGATTTCAGTAGATATGGATATATTTACTTAATGAAACACAAGTCTGAATCGTTTGAGAAATTCCGAGAATTTCAAAATGAAGTAGAGAATCAACATGGCAAGAAAATCAAAGCTCTAAGATCGGATCGAGGAGGTGAATATCTTAGCCACGAGTTTGATGACCATCAAAAAAGAATGCGGTATTCTTTCTGAATTGACTACTCCAGGGACACCTCAATGGAATGGAGTGTCGGAACGGAGAAACAGGACCTTACTATAGGGGAACAGTTAAACATAATAACATGTGCGGAAACAATCCCCAAAGCCATGAAGCATGTATAAAGCACAGATTAAGCATACTTACGTTTGAAGCGTGTTTTCCACAAATCTGTCAACGAATACGAACTTAGAACTCCACTTGTCGTTCCTCTACTTGGTTCACCGACACGATCAGATCCGTCTTGATTATCGTAGCTTAGACAATCGATCAAGATAGTTTGCTTTTGGGAAGACCTCACTTTGGAGGCACATAGAGAATTAGGGTTCTCTGTGTCTCTAGGGTTTTGAGTATGACTGAATTGTGTTGTTGAAAAAAGGGTTAGAAGGTTATTAACATAACCTTACTAACCGGCCAAGCCACAAGGGCAAGACCGGCCAGCAAGCCCGCGCAAGCGTACACGAGCACACACAGTGTGCTGCACCGTGGGCCGTGCTGCTACTGCTGTGTCGTTGCCTTGGCCCGCGTGCACAAACGCGCCGCTCGCTCGGCCATGGGCCAGCACTGCCGTGTTGTGGCCTTGCTTGCGTGTCGAGCGCCGATGGGCCTTGAGTGCTCTGTGCACTCGGCTCGTGGGCTACTCCTCGTAGTCGCGACTTAATATCGTTCCGGATATTATTTATCGTTTCGTATACAACGAATCACCGTCGTACGATACCATTTATTTGTTTCGCCTAGCTCACGAATATTCGCGATACGTTATACGATTCCGACGCAAGGTCGTATCGTATAATACGTTTTCCAAAACTAATTCCCGAAAAGCTATCAAATGAATTTCCAATTCATTTAATCCGGTGATCTGTTACGTGTCATTGGTGTGACCTTGTAGGTTCAGTCAAGAGTAAGCTGTGAGCTTAATATTCATTAGAAATCACTGATCGGAAGCATTGCTCCAGCTAGCTGTTCCGATCACTTGATCTCACTGAATTAATTGTTCGCAATTAATCTGAACCTTGGTATTAGACTTAATGCACCTTGGGTGAAGGACATATTTCCTTCAGTCTCCCACTTGTCATTCAGACAAATGTGCATTCACATTCCTTTGTCACTTAGTGTTACTTACTGAACATAAGGTAAGATCCAAGCCATCCTTATTAGGTCCAGAAGTGTTTCTCGGATTACAGAGCTCAACTGTTAAACTTTTGCAGAAGGTTAAGCCTTAACCATTCTGAGCACGGCCATGCATTTTACAGTGTCTAACTCTCCATGAGGCCTTGTTACACAACAACACCATATCCTATCAGAGATAGGAGGACAATCTATTCTTGCAATCTATGAACACTCACTTTGATTCATAGTACCCCCAATAATTGCTTTTATAGCCTCCTTTTACGGTACGACGTTTAGCTAGCATCAAAGCGAACTAATTCTCAAACGAGCAGACATAATCACTCATGTTCTGAGGAACGGTTTCTAATCACCATTAATGAGAACTGCCTAGGTAATGACTTTAATCTCTTAAAGTGTTCTCATGGTCAATCCGATACAAGATCCAATAAGTATTTATGCAAAAGATTCTGACATCCAGTCACTTTAGTTCAAGAAACAGAACTAAGTAATCTACTTACAATCTAATCTTCATTAGTCATTGGTCGTCCACCTTTCAATGACCTGGATTAGGGATCCTTTGTGACTTTAATATTCAAGTTCACTTATGGGTGTTTCTTTGTCGAAGAATCCATCTTGACATCCCATTTGAATGATTTGAATCACATGGACTTATCATTTAATACTAAACCAAAATTAAATGAATATGAAATAATAAATTTCATAAATATGAAATGGTTAAACCAATTGTTTTAAACATAGATCTAACAAATGTTCTAAAACAATACTTAGAAAATCAAAGCCATTCTCCAACATGCTTGATTCCCATGGTTGCTACATGTGCGTTGTGCTTCACTTGTGGCAACGGTTTAGTCAATGGATCCGCGACGTTGTCGTCAGTTCCAACCTTGCAAATCTCGATTTCTTTTCTTTCAACGATCTCTCGAAGTATATGAAATCGCCGCAGTACGTGCTTGGATTTCTGGTGGCTACTAGGCTCCTTTTCCTGGGCAATGGCTCCGCTATTGTCGCAATACAAAGCCACCGGTCCTTTAATGGAGGGGACAACCCCAAGTTCTTCGATGAACTTCCGAATCCAAACAGCTTCCTTTGTTGCTTCTGAGGCAACAATGTACTCGGTTTCAGTTGTAGAATCCGCAATAGTGCTTTGCTTAGCACTTTTCCAGCTTACTTCTCTGCCGTTGAGGCAAAACACAAACCCAGAATGTGATCTGAAATCATCTCTGTCGGTTTGAAAGCTTGCGTTTGTATAGCCCTTAACAATCAACTCATCCGTACCACCATAAACCAGAAGCTGATCCTGAGTCCTTTTCAGGTACTTTAGAATATTCTTGGCAGCAGTCCAATGTGCCTCACATGGTTCTGACTGGTACCTGCTCGTTGCACTGTGCGAACGAAACATTCAACCTTGTACAAATCATAGCATACATGATGGACCCAATAGCTGAAGCATATGGAATTCCACTCATCTTTCTACGCTCATCAGATGTTTTGGGACACTGATTCTTGCTTAGATATGTGCCATGTGACATGGGTAGATGGCCTCTCTTGGCTTCCATCATATTGAACCTAGCTAGCACTTTGTCAATGTAAGTGCTTTGGCTTAGTCCAATCATCCTCTTAGATCTATCCCTATAGATCTTGATGCCCAATATGTAATGTGCCTCTCCTAAGTCCTTTATTGAGAAACACTTTCCAAGCCAAGTCTTTACAGACTCCAACATAGGAATGTCGTTTCCAATAAGCAGTATGTCATCAACATACAAGACTAGGAATGCAATTTTACTCCCACTGACCTTCTTGTATACACAAGATTCATCCTCATTCTTGATGAAGCCAAACTTATTGACTGCTTCATCAAATCGTTTATTCCAACTCCTTGATGCCTGCTTTAGTCCGTAGATGGACTTCTTAAGCTTGCATACCTTTCCTTGGTTCTTTTGATCGACAAAACCCTCCGGCTGCGTCATAAACACAGTCTCTTCAAGAACACCATTCAAGAAGGCAGTTTTGACATCCATTTGCCATATTTCATAGTCATGAAAAGCGGCAATTGCAAGGATTATCCGAATAGACTTAAGCATCGCGACTGGAGAAAAGGTTTCATCGTAGTCAACGCCGTGAACTTGCCTATAACCTTTTGCTACCAATCTAGCCTTGTATATGTATACAATTCCATCTTTGTCTTTCTTCAACTTGAAGACCCATTTTCACCCGATAGGTGTAAACCCATCCGGCAAATCAACCAAATCCCAGACTTGATTTTCAAACATGGAGTCTATTTCAGATTTCATGGCCTCTAACCATTTAGTGGATCTTGGGCTCTTCATAGCTTGATTGTAAGTCATAGGTTCATCACTATCTAATATGAGAACCTCTAAGTTTTCGGTCAAGAGGACGCCTGTCCATCTGTCCGGCTGAAAAATAGTTCTACTTTACTTACGAGGGGCAACAACGTTTTGAGGAACTACTCCCACTGTCTCTTCTAAAGACCTTGGAGGTTCATCAACCTGAACTACTTCTAAAGAGTTATGAGTTCGGTATGAGTCTCGAATCTCTTCGAGGTCTATTATTCTCCCACTTGTCAATTTGGAAATATGATTTCTTTCCAAAAAGACACTGTCACGAGCAACGAAAACCTTGTTGTCTGACTTGTTGTAGAAATAATACCCCTTTATTTCTTTTGGATACCCAACGAAGAAACATTTTTTAGATTTTGGTTCGAGCTTGTCCGAAATTAATCGCTTGACATATGCTTCGCAACCCCAAATCTTCAGAAAAGACAACTTTGGAAGTTTCCCAGTCCATAGTTCGTATGGAGTCTTTTCAACAGCTTTTGACGGAGCATGATTCAGTGTGAGTGCTGCAGTTTGCAACGCATGTCCCCAGAACTGTAAAGGAAGTTCGGCCTGACCCATCATTGACCTGACTATATCGAGTAAGGTCCTGTTTCTCCGTTCCGATACTCCATTCCATTGAGGTGTCCCTGGAGCAGTCAATTTAGAAAGAATACCGCATTCTTTTAGATGGTCATCAAACTCGTGGCTAAGATATTCACCTCCTCGATCCGATCTTAGAGCTTTTATTTTCATGCCATGTTGATTCTCTACTTCATTTTGAAATTCTCGGAATTTCTCAAACGATTCAGACTTGTGCTTCATTAAGTAAATATAGCCATATCTACTGAAGTAGTCCGTAAACGTTATGAAATAGCTGAACTCACCTCTAGCTTTCGTACTCATAGGCCCACATACGTCCGTATGTATTAGCCCTAGTAGTTCGCTTGCTCTTTCTCCCACCTTTGAGAAAGGTTGCTTTGTCATTTTGCCAAGTAAACAAGATTCGCATTGATCAATCTTCTCTAAGTCGAATGATTCTAGAATTCCTTTCCGTTGAAGTAATTCCATGCGCTTTGTGTTTATATGGCCTAATCAACAATGCCACAGAAATGTGAGATCCGAATCACTAGTTTTAACCCTTTTGGTATTTATGTTATAAATGTGTTTGCTCGTATCTAGCACATATAGTCCGTTTTCTTGTTTTGTTGAACCATAAAACATTTCATTCAAAGAAAAAGAAAAACTACTGTCTTTAAATTGAAAACTAAAACCTTTAGAATAAAAACTTGAAACGGAAATAATGTTTCTGGTGATACTAGGAACATAGTAACAGTTTTCTAGTTCCAGAACAAAACCACTAGGCTAAGAAATAAAATAAGATCCTACGGCTAATGCAGCAATCCGTGCTCCATTTCCCACGCGTAGATCCATCTCGCCTTTATCAAGCCTTCTACTTCTCCTTAGTCCCTGCGAATTGGAACATAAGTGTGAGCCACAACCAGTATCTAATACCCAAGAAGTAGAATTAGCAAGATTACAATGTATAACATACATACCTGAAGGAGAAGCAACGTTTCCGTCCTTCTTCTCTTCCTTTAGTTTGGGGCAATCTCGCTTGTAATGACCAATCTAATTACAATTGAAGCATTGCGATGTAGATGGAGAACGATCCTTCTTCATCTTCTTCTTGGATGGCGCCACTTGCCTTCCTGGACTAGATGGAGATGCACCCTTGCTTTGGATCTTCCCCGGAACCTTTTTCTTGATTTTCTTACTCTTTACTTTCAGCGATGCTTGCTTATCACTTACAAAGTCCAATTCATACTGATGAAGCAAGTATATTAGTTCACTAAGAGTGTTTTCCCTTTTCTTAGAAAAAGAGAATAGTTTGAATTTCTTATAACCAGGGTGAAGAGAATTCAAAAGTATTCCCGCAACTGCAGAATCTAGGAATGGATCACCAAGTAACTCAAGCCGGTTGAGAAGCCCAGCCATTTTCTTTGTATGAGTTCTGATTGGCATCCGCTCTGTCATTTCAAGATCAATGACCCTTTCCCTTGCCTTTTGTCTTTCGACGTCAAAGCAACAACCCAGTGGAGCATTAAGCTTTAGATCCTCAAATGAATTTACCAATTCAAAAACATTTTGGTCGACATGTTGACCACCATGTTGGAATCTACCATGACATATATCCCTAAGATGCCTTAGGAATGCCCATGGCTCGTATGCAACGAACCTTGCACTCCAATCCTTGGGGATAGAGCCAAGAATAAGATCCATCACTAGCGACATGTGGTTCGCCCACGCACAGTGCTTTTCTGGAGTCATATCCTTTGAGTAATAGTTGGGGATGGGATGGTCAACTACATATTCAATGTTGTTCCACCTGAGGACTTGCCGAAGCTTCCTCTCCCAATCAAGAAAGTTTTATAGGTTCAATTTTACATCCAGAATTTCGATTACTTTGAGTTGCGTTTTGATTGCGGCCATTTTGATTACTACAATCGAAAAGAATTTGCAATAAATAACCATTCATAAACTTTAATAACTTTGAAATAAAAGCTAGCATGCAACCATTAAAGCTATTAAACATTTCATTCATGCAAAAAGCAAAACATGGTCCAAAAGAATGAAACGATTCCAAGACCCCGAAAGTCCTAAATCCTTAAGCAGCTTTGGCATGTCTTATGTAGTTTAAGATTCTAGGTAAGCAAAACCTATTGCTAGTAATCTCCAAATTACTCTTGGTTAATAAATTAATACCATAATTTATCCCATTGCCACAACATAATGCCATTGTTGTTTGAGTTGAAACCACAATCAACGTGCTCCTTTGGGATTCCTTACCACCTTCTTTTTTTGGTGAAAATGAAAAAAAAAAAAAAAAAAGGTGGTAAGGAATCCCAAAAAAAAAAAAAAAAAAAAAAAAGGTGGTAAGGATTCCTTACCACCTAAGTCAACTAAAATAGCTCCTCGCTTTGGCGTAAACCTACTACCTTAGATCCTTAGATTTTTGTAAGTGCTTGATTTGGAAGGCAATTTTTTAAACTCAATATTACTTTGGACCTAGTTGTTTCTATATATGTTGGTTCGATTATTTAGTGAACTTAATCTAATCGAGTCATACGAAACAACCTATTCATGCAAAGCATACATACATTCATTGTAACGCCCCGACCTCTAATTCAATTATTAAAGCATAATTAGCAGCGGAATCAACCTAATTTGGTCAGGACATTACCTGTCGTAACTTCCTTTTGGAAATTACAAGGCAACATCATAACATAAGCTATTTAATCCTCCAAAATTAACATCATATTCCTTTATATTCCCAAATTAAAAGTACATAACCTACTAAAAGTCTTTATTTAAACTATTAAAACATTAAGCATAAGCTAGGTGATTAATACTAAGGTGAAATTCCTCGCCACTACTCGTTTCCATCGTTCCCCGCAGTACCTAAAACAGAAAACAAAATGGTGAGCCGAAGACTCAGTAACGACTACCCTAGCAACGTAAATTCATTTCAATTCATTTTATTTAATAATACAGGGAGAATAGAATAGGTAAAACATTTAATAAAACATCATATTTCATTCATTCATCAACTTTGCAATTTAACATGCTAGTTGTCGGCAAGTACGAACCGTGAAGGAATTCTCCACTGGGCCTGGGCCCATAAGAGCCTGGGATCATCATCGTAACATGGGTCTGGGCCCTGAGCCTGGGCTCATAAACCATGGGAGCCTGGGCTCGTAATCCATGGGTGGACAGGTGTCCGTGGTGCATGCATGACCGATAGATAGGAAAATGGTAGTTTATATACCGCCAGACAAACCAGGTCTTTCACTTTCATTTATCATGTTGTATGTAATTTTACTAAGCCTTGGCTTTTGTATTTCAGTTGAAATAACATAACTCATTTAGATCCTGGGATCAATAAAAATATCAATTCTTTCATGGCATTGCATAAACATCATTTTATGAGAAAACTCAATCAAATCATATTATAAAGAATAATTCAAACAAATCATAATTCATTCCCACAATCCATAAAACATGTCAAAACATTTAATTCATAAATTCAATCATAACGTTATATTTTCATAAATTATATTTATAAGGGGATTGCGGGTACTAGCAATAGCCGTTACCTCACTTCCGCGATTTGCTAAGGATTTTCCTTGGTTCGTTCGTCCTGAGCTCCAAGTCCAATTTCTTTCAAAATATTAAATCATCGAATTAGTATTAAAAGCGATAAATAATCTAAAATCAATATTTTATAAATAATAAAATTTATAAGTAAATGGTTTATAAAGAATTTTTAATACTAATATAATTTCATAATTTAACGAAAATATTATTAATCGAAATTTTAATCGAAATATATATTCATATTCATAAACCGGTTTTCATGAAAATATTTACAAGAAATATTATATAAATTCAGTTTTTGATAAATAAAACTAGTAACTTATTTTCGTAAAATCGATAATTAAACCTGAAAACTAATAACAATTCATTAGTAAATAATTATATCATAAAAATGTATTTAAAACATGAAAACTAATGATTTGAAAATCTGAAAATATAATTTAGTTTCAACTCACCAAAAAGCCCAAATTTTGAATGGCCCAACTCTATTATAGGTTTAAAGGAAACCCAAGTTTCAAAATGAAAATTGGTTTTGGGTTTCTAGAAAAAGAAACGCAAGAAATATGGGATGGGTGCACGAAGATGAGCAGGGGAGGAAAGAGGGGAGGCTGGGCGGCGGCCTGGGTGTCGCAGCAGTGTAAGACCCGCGCCGGAGGCGACGGTGATGGTGGTGGTTGTGCGGCGGTTCGCGGCAGAGCAGTGAGGGAAGAGGGGGGGTCGGACATAGGAGGGGAAAGCAAGGGATTTTGAGAACGGTTGGGCGGTTTTGGACGGCGGAAGCAGAAGCTTGCCGGGATTGAGGGTGGCGGTGGGTTTGGAGAGTGGTGAGGTGGCCGGAGTGTGGTGATTTGTGGCGTGGGGGGGGGTGTTGCGAGCAGGAACAGGAAAAAGAACAGGGGAGGGCAGGGGAGTTCGGCCGAGGAGAGAGCAGGGGGAGTACGGTGAGGCGTGGTGGTGGTTCTGGGTGGACGTGGTTGCTGGTGGTGTGGTGGTTGTGGCCCTGGTGGCTTGGCGAAGGAGAGAAGAGAGGAGTAGGGAGTTGCGTGGGATGAGAGGGGCAGGGGAGTTTGGTGGGGGTGCTGCGGTGGCCAACGGAGGTTAGGGTGGTGTTAGGTGGTCGAGTATGGGTGGTTGGACGGAGGTGGTAGCCGGTGGTAATCGGTGGTCACGGTGGTTGCAGTGGTGGTGTTTGTTGGTTCGAACAAAGGAGGCACAAGGGGGGAAAGATTCTCAGTTTGATTGATTTATTTTGGCTGGGAAACAAGATGGCAATTTGTGTCTGATTATAAAACTAAAAAGAGTGAAGAAGAAGGTACATCCCTTGGGGATCAAGCAATGAACCAAGACTGATTTGAGGGAAGGGGAGGAAGTCTTGACTTCCTTGTTTATACGTGGAGAGCAAGGGAAGAAAAGAATGGAATTTTAGTTCCTTGAGGGTATTTTAGTAATTTCATATGGTTGGACTAAAATTCAGAAATTTATAAAAATAGAAATGTTTAGCTAAATTAATATTTCGTAAAATATCATTAACGAAAAATGAATAAATTTAGTTTTCGAATAAAGATAAGGACGGTTCGAAATTATTAAAAATTCGAAATAAATTACAAAATAACTAATTTTTAAAAAGTAGCTTAAGCTCGTAAATATAAAAAAAATTAAATTATAAAATCCGAAAAGTAAATCGTGTAATAATCTTAAAATTTCAAGAGAAATAAAACTTTGTTAATTAAAATAAAGTTCAAAATTAAGGTTTAAAACGATTTTAAGCTAAATAAAAATAATTAAGCATAATTATTCAGGTTTTAAAAATTTGGGGTATTACATTCATACATTCAAGCATTATATATATATATATATATATATATATATATATATATATATATATATATATATATATATATATATCAAAGTGCATGCATAAACAAATGGTGATCTAGTATGGCCCAAAACATCTTGTCTTGAAGCATCCAATCTTCATCACCTCCTTGTTAGCTTGGCATCGTCTTGAATCTTCGTTCAAATGCTAACTTAAAGTTCTAAACTTAGAAATACTTGAAAAAATAAAATTACATCAAAATTTCCATGGTACGCAGACCATATTTAAAACTTTACATTCAAAGATAGAACGGTTCGCATACCGTATTTAACTATCCTAAATGGCCATACTAGTCACTTGGAGTACCTGCATTACATAAAATATATATATTCTATGCATTCACCCATTCGTATGCTAAGACGAATGGCCCATATAAATATGCAAGTATTTACGTGAATTAATTAAAATTCACGTTCACATAAACGCGTCCTAAAAGATTAATCAATTTCCAAATTATTAATCCTTAGAATTTATTCTAATTAAAATCGAATTTAATTAAAATAACGCGACCTACGAAAATAATTAAAATTAATTATTTCATTTTAATTTCATTTAGTGGCTCCCACTCAAACCAATAATTATTCCGGATAATTAATTATGAAATATTAAATTAATACTTGCGGCCCGGCCCAAGCAAATAAAATATTAAATTAAATATCCCGTTAGCCCAAATTAATGCAAATATGCGAAGCTCAACAAAATAAACATTTTTCAACGAAAAAGTCCAAGTGCATGCTTGGGCTAGGCTTGCGCCCAGCCCATTGCCCCTTGTGTGTGGCCTACGAGGCATACGAGCAATGCTCTTACACCCCGCAGCCGAGCATGCGTGCCCACATCGCTAGCTGCCCCTGCGCGCTCATCGTCGTGCCCATCGCAGCGATGCACGTCGCAGGCCTTGTGCCTTGCTTCGTCGCAGCACTCGCAAGCCAAGGCACTGCCTTGCTTGCCCTTTCCTCGCCTAGCGTGCACAAGGCACGCAGCTCGCTTGCTACTGCCCGTGTCGCTGCGGCTCGGCAGTCGCATAGTAGCCCACATGGCTCGTCAAGCCACACGTCCACCACGCATCGTGTTCGTGCCTTTGGTTCGTGCCTACGGACCAACTTAATTAAAATAAATTTTAATTTCACGAACTTTGCATTAATGTTATTTTTCATAAAAAAAGGTCATGATTTTTATTTTCGAAAAACAACGATTTTTAATAAACTTTAACGACAATCCAATTTCGTAAAATATTAAATCAAGGCTAACATTATTCAAATTTTAAGAACGAACGAATCAACTTGAAAATTTTGAACTTTTTAAATAATAAAATCTAAAACTTTAAATCGTTCTATAACATTTAAATTTCAGATTTTAATAATTAGGTTTAAGTGCGATTAAAATTAACGAAACCATTCAAAATTTTAATCCAATAATTTTTAAAATTAGCCACTGACCCATGAAATTATATTCTCTTTCCCAATTAACCGAATTATTAGACCAAAATTATTTAAAAAATCAATTAGGGTTCTAAATTCTACGAATTGGGGAAAAGCAAAATTAGGGTTTATACTTACCGGAAAAATCTGAAATTTTACCATAGATCAAGAACACACCCAGTGACATCGTATCAAAATTTCAAGCAATTCCGAGTAGTTTAGGTCGACCTTTTAATTGAATTACTTTCCGTCACTTTTAATTTTTATTAAAAAGTTAACAAAAAGGCCCAAAAAAGGACACTTCGAGGCCTTTTTTGCGATTTCGTTCTCATGAGTTGATCTTAAAAAATCGTTTTCAATCAGATTAGGGTTTGAAAAATCGAAAAAGCGAATCTTTTTGAAATCAGACCTTATTACGCAATTCATCCAAAAATTCATAATAAATCCGAATAATTCACAAAAAATTCCAAAATTTCGACAGATGCAAAAAAAAAAAAAAAACATGCTAAAATATGCTTTGAATACATAAGGCTCATGATACCACTGTAGGGGAATACAGTTAAACATAATAACATATGCGGAAACAATCCCCAAATCCAGGAAGCATGTATAAAGCACAGATTAAGCATACTTACGTTTGAAGCGTGTTTTCCACAAATCTGTCAACGAACACGAACTTAGAACTCCACTTGTCGTTCCTCTACTTGGTTCACCGACACGATCAGATCCGTCTTGATTATCGTAGCTTAAACAATCGATCAAGATAGTTTGCTTTTGGGAAGAACTCACTTTGGAGGCACAGAGATAATTAGGGTTCTCTGTGTCTCTAGGGTTTTGAGTATGACTGAATTGTGTTGTTGGAAAAAAGGTTAGAAGGTTATTAACATAACCTTACTAACCGGCCAAGCCACAAGGGCAAGACCGGCCAGCAATCCCGCGCAAGCGTACACGAGCACACACAGCGTGCTGGGCCGTGGCCGCGCTGTTGCTGTTGTGTCGTTGCCTTGGCCCGCGCGCACACACCCGCAGCTCGCTCGGCCATGGGCCAGCGCTGTCGTGTTGTGGCCTTGCTTGCGTGCCGAGAGCCCATGGGCCTTGAGTGTTCCGCGCACTCGGCTCTTGGGCTACTCCTCGTAGTCGCGACTTAATATCGTTCCGGATATTATTTATCGTTTCATATACGACGAATCACCGTCGTACAATACGATTTGTTCGTTTCGCCTAGCTTACGAATATTCGCGATACGATATACGATTCCGACGCAAGGTCGTATCGTATAATACGTTTTCCAAAACTAATTCCCGAAAAGCTATTAAATGAATTTCCGATTCATTTAATCCGGTGATCTTTTACGTGTCATTGGTGTGACCTTGTAGGTTTAGTCAAGAGTAAGCTTTGAGCTTAATATTCATTAGAACTCACTGATCGGAAACATTGCTCCAGCTAGCTGTTCCGATCACTTGATCTCACTGAATTAATTATTCGCAATTAATCTGAACCTTGGTATTAGACTTAATGCACCTTGGGTGAAGTACATATTTCCTTCACTTACTCGATATGGTCAGGTCAATGATGGGTCAAGCCAAACTTCCTTTACAATTTTGGGGACATGCGTTGCAAACTACAGCACTCACACTGAATCGTGCTCCGTCAAAAGCTGTTGAAAACTCCATACGAATTATGGACTAGGAAACTTCCAAAGTTGTCTTTTCTGAAGATTTGGGGTTGCGAAGCATATGTCAAGCGATTAATTTCGGACAAGCTCGAACCAAAATCTGACAAATGTTTCTTTGGTGGGTATCCAAAAGAAACAAAGGGGTATTACTTCTACAACAAGTCAGACAACAAGGTATTCGTTGCTCGTGACGGTGTCTTTTTGGAAAGAAATCATATTTCCAAATTGACAAGTGGGAGAATAATATACCTCGAAGAGATTCGAGACGAACAACGAACCAAGAACTCTTTAGAAGAAGTTCAGGATGAAGAACCTCCAAGGTCTTTAGAAGAGCCAGTGGGAGTAGTTCCTCAAAACGTTGTTGCCCCTCGTAAGTCAAATAGAACTAAGGTTCAGCCGGACAGATGGACAGGCGTCCTCTTGACTGAAAACTTAGACGTTCTCATATTAGATAGTGATGAACCTATGACTTACAAGCACGCTATGACGAGCCCAAGCTCCACTAAATGGTTAGAGGCCATGAAATCTGAAATAGACTCCATGTCTGAAAATCAAGTCTGGGATTTGGTAGATTTGCCGGGTGGGTTTACACCTATCGGATGCAAATGGGTCTTCAAATTGAAGAAAGACAAAGATGGAATTATATACATATACAAGGCTAGATTGGTAGCAAAAGGTTACATGCAATTTCACGGCGTTGACTACGATGAAACCTTTTCTCCAGTCGCGATGCTTAAGTCTATTCGGATAATCCTTACAATTGTCGCGTTTCATGACTATGAAATATGGCAAATGGATGTCAAAACTGCCTTCTTGAATGGTGTTCTAGAAGAGACTGTGTTTATGACGCAGCCGGAGGGTTTTGTCGATCAAAAGAATCAAGGAAAGGTATGCAAGCTTAATAAGTCCATTTACGGACTAAAGCAGGCATCAAGGAGTTGGAATAAACGATTTGATGAAGCAGTCAATAAGTTTGGCTTCATCAAGAATCAGGACGAATCTTGTGTATACAAGAAGGTCAGTGGGAGTAAAATTGCATTCCTAGTCTTGTATGTTGATGACATACTACTTATTGGAAACGACATTCCTATGTTGGAGTCTGTAAAGACTTGGCTTGGAAAGTGTTTCTCAATGAAGGACTTAGGAGAGGCACAGTACATATTGGGCATCAAGATCTATAGGGATAGATCTAAGAGGATGATTGTACTAAGCCAAAGCACTTACATTGACAAAGTGCTAGCTATGTTCAATATAATGGAAGCCAAGAGAGGCCATCTACCCATGTCACATGGCACATATCTAAGCAAGAGTCAGTGTCCTAGAACATCTGATGAGCGTAGAAAGATGAGTGGAATTCCATACGCTTCGGCTATTGGATCCATCATGTATGCTATGATTTGTACAAGGCCGGATGTTTCGTTCGCACTCACTGCAACGAGCAGGTACCAGTAAGAACCAGGTGAGGCACATTGGACTCCTGCCAAGATTATTCTAATGTACCTGAAAAGGACTCAGGATCAACTTCTGGTTTATGGTGGTACGGATGAGTTGATTGTTAAGGGTTATACGGACACAAGCTTTCAAACTGACAGAGGGTTGATTTCAGATCACATTCTGGGTTTGTGTTTTGCCTCAACGGCAGAGCAGTAAGCTGGAAAAGAGCTAAGCAAAGCAATATTGCGGATTCTACAACTGAAGCCGAGTACATTGCTGCCTCAGAAGCAGCAAAGGAAGCTGTTTGGATTCGGAAGTTCATCGAAGAACTTGGGGTTGTCCCCTCCATTAAAGGAACAATGGCTTTGTATAGCGACAATAGAGGAGCCATTGCCCATGCAAAGGAGCCTAGGAGCCACCAGAAGTCCAAGCACGTACTGCGGCGATTTCATATACTTCGAGAGATCGTTGAAAGGAAAGAAATCTAGATTTGCAAGGTTGGAACTGACGACAACGTCGCGGATCCATTGACTAAACCGTTTCCACAAGTGAAGCACAACGCACATGTAGCAACCATGGGAATCAAGCATGTTGGAGACTGGCTTTGATTTTCTAAGTTTTCTTTTAGAACATTTGTTAGATCTATGTTTAAAACAATTGGTTTAACCATTTCATATTTATGAAATTTATGATTTCATATTCAGTTAATTTTGGTTTAGTATTAAATGATAAGTCCATGTGATTCAAAACATTCAAATGGGATGTCAAGATGGATCTTCGACAAAGAAACACTCATAAGTGAACTTGAATATTGAAGTCACAAAGGATCCCTAATCCAGGTCATTGAAAGGTGGATGACCAATGACTAACGAAGATTAGATTGCAAGTAGATTTTTGGTTCTGTTTCTTGAACTAGTTTGACTGGATGTCAGAATCTTTTGCATAGATACTTATTGGATCTTGTATCGGATTGACCATGAGAATACTTTAAGAGATTAAAGTCATGTCATAAGTAGTTCTCATTAATGGTGATTAGAACCATTCCTCAGAACATGAGCGATCATGTCTGCTCGTTTGAGAATCAGTTCGCTTTGATGCTCGCTAAACGTCGCACCGTAAAAGGAGGCTATAAAAGCAGTTATTGGGCGTACTATGAATCAAAGTGAGTGTTCATAGATTGCAAGAATGGATTGTCCTCCTATCTTTGATAAGATATGGTGTTGTTGTGTAACAAGGCCTCTCGGAGAGTTAGATACTATAAAATGCATGGTCGTGCTCAGAATGGTTAAGGATTAACCTTCTGTAAAAGTTAAACAGTTGAGCTCTGTAATCCGAGAAACACTTCTGGACCTAATAAGGATGGCTTGGATCTTACCTTATGTTCAGTAAGTAACACTAAGTGACAAAGGAATGTGAATGCACATTTGTCTGAATGACAAGTGGGAGACTGAAGGAAATATGTCCTTCACCCAAGGTGCATTAAGTCTAATACCAAGGTTCAGATTAATTGCGAACAATTAATTCAGTGAGATCAAGTGATCGGAACAGCTAGCTGGAGCAATGCTTCCGATCAGTGATTTCTAATGAATATTAAGCTCACAGCTTACTCTTGACTGAACCTACAAGGTCACACCAATGACACGTAACAGATCACCGGATTAAATGAATTGGAAATTCATTTGATAGCTTTTCGGGAATTAGTTTTGGAAAACGTATTATACGATACGACCTTGCGTCGGAATCGTATATCGTATCGCGAATATTCGTGAGCTAGGCGAAACAAATAAATGGTATCGTACGACGGTGATTCGTTGTATACGATACGATAAATAATAGTCGTAAGGTATTAGTCGCGAATACGAAGGGCATCGGAGCTGCCGACCCGTCGAGCCAAGCACGCAAGCGTGCAAGGCCCAATGAGCCAGCGAGCTCACGAGCAAGGAGAGCAAGCCAGCCCGCGTTGTGGCACGACCACGCAACAGCAGCAGCAGCATAGCAGCAACGAGCGAGCAAGGCCCATGGCCCAGCTGCTCGGCTACGCGCGCTGTGGGATTCGGCCTGCAGCGTGTGGCTGGGCGTTGGGTTGGGCGTGTGTGTTGATGTTGTCGGTCAAGGCCACTTGGTCTTTGGCCGGTTACATCATTTAATACAATTAGGTTATTGTATTTTCACACAACTTAGCACACATCAGTTTTCCCACCCTGAACCTAATTCTGAATATTACGTTCTTCAGTTTTCTCTCTGTGAAAACTGTTCTTCCCAAAAAGCTAAAAACTCTTGATTGATTGTCTAAGCTACGGTTATCAAGACGGATCTGAACGTGTCGGTGAACCAAGTAGAGGAACGACAAGTGGAGTTCTTTGTTCGTGTTCGTTGACAGATTACTCGGGAAAATACGCTTCGAATGTAAGTTTGCTTAATTTGTGCTTTATACATGTTTCCTGACTTTGGGGATTGTTCCGCACATGTTATGTATGTTTAACTGTATTCCCCTACAAGAGGTAGCTCAGTTGTAAGCTCACTAAGGTGTGTATGAAGTACCTCAAAATTAGTAGTTATAGGTGCATGATGACTGCATTTTTTGGCTAATTCTGGAAGTTTACTTATTTGCAACTCATTAGCTGTGACGTAGTTTTTGATAGAGAGACTAATTACATAAACGATATACGGGGTTGGTTAACTTTGCAAGTCATTCTTTTCTAATCTATAAAGTTTTTGCAAACATCAAAGTCGGATACATGACATAGTAACAAATGCCACTTAAAAAAATACTAGGCTTATTTTTTTATTGCTAGTATGAGGAGCATGTTAGCCTGGCTTGCAGGTTTGGTTTTTTTATGTAAACCTCTTGTTTTTCACCAGTCACTGAGTTAATTGGTTGTGTTGTAGGTTTTCCCCAAGACATAAAAATGCTTGGTTATCTAACATTTAAATCAGATTGAATCATCTTGTAGCAAGGTAAAATATTTTAGTAGTGAAGTCCCATTAGTTCTGACAGTTTAAGGTTTGATGGATGTTCTTGTTGATCAGTATCTAATCTTGAGACTTTGGCGGAGGAAAACAATACTCACTCCGAGTCAAGGGATAATATAACCTCTGAAATCCAGGTACTGAATTAAATTTCACTTGTGTAAGCCTTCTTAATTTCTTTGGCTACTTAACGACTGAGCTCAATATTTTTCAAGATACCTTCTACTTTTTTCCTCCCTCCCTTTTAATTACAATTCTAATACAAAAGACAAAGTAATTAATCAAAAGTACGTAGGTAGCAAGTAAATTTGCATTAGGACGAAATCGCTTAATTACTTAGAACCGTTGCCACCATTTTTGTTGGTGATGTTGGTGCTACTGTTGTGCAACAGCTGTTGCCTCCATTTTGTCCTCATGTTGCTTCTGTCTTCTTTTCCTGGAATATGTACGGATCAAGGGTGGATTGGGTGAGTTCGTTGCAGCTTCGCTCAATCCTCTCCAACTCCTTCCCAAGAAAATCTGCAGGGCTAACTGAATGCCTTGATCCTTACCCATAAGAACTAACTGCAATCTGCATTTCAGTTAGTAATCCAGCTTCCAGGTTCCATTAAACACTCCTGCTACACCTGCAAACTCACTTAATTTTCCCAAGTTCAACCTAGCTTCCAGGTTCTATTTAATTAGCATTTCACCTGCAATCTTTTGAATGACGAGTGATGTGAAACTAGTGCTAGTCTATTTGCTTCCGAATCTCCTTTTGTTTTTAATGGTTACATTGACTGGTAAATTTTTCATGCTCTATTTGTTGACAGGATGTTAACACTTCATTTATCTTAAGGGTTGAACTGAAATGGAATACATATGAACTTTAGCATTTATAGGCTTTAGAAATACGATGTTGTTGGAAGTGCAGATTCAAACTAAGGAGTTTATACCAGTAGTTAAAAATGAGGATACATATTTCTTTGTCATGAATTCACATTTCGAGGCTGTTAATATCGTCAGTTCAACACATTAGTCATCTGTTCAACCTTAAACTTCTCACTCTCTTATAGTTTTCCTTACAGTTTGATTCCTTATATACTATCTTCCTTATAGTTTGATTAGGCTGGATGTGCAACACGAACATGAGTTATCTTTGTTTTCCCATTTTCCTCTTTCCCTTTTTGTGGTTAGGGGTTTTGGTTGGACTAATGGTGGTTAGGAAGCAGACCATTAGAAAATAACACAGTACTCACCTACATGTATCTGATACCCTTGTATTGTCTGTTATCCTTGTATCTCTAGCAAACAGTTATATTCAATGATGTAATTTCATCCCAATTTACCCTAATCGTTTGGCTTGCTAATTTTTATTGTATCTTGTGGTGTATTAATTGTAGAGAAATATTTCCATACTAGTATTATTAATTATCATACTTTATTTTGACTTGCAGATAACTCTTTAGTTGGCAAATGGTGAAGTCGTACTTTTTTGGGGAAGCACACGACGTTATTTACTTATACTCTATTAGTTGTTTCGTTGTTACTTTGTAGTAGTTAATTAGTTATTTATCTTGTCATATGCTGATTATTAGACAGAATTTTGTAAATTTTTTAAGATTATTAGAAAATTATATATCACCTATGTAATGACTTATGACTTACTCTATATGAGTTCTTTATTTATAATATTATTTTTATCTTATAATTATATAGGATTTTAAATTTATAATCAAGTTTAATCATAAATGTCAATATGCTTGATAGTGGCAACTTTTGACAAGACATTGTAAAACTAAATTATAGTATGATCTATTTTGTAGCGATTATAATCGTCGCTATAGACTGTTAATCCGGATTGTTATCTTAACAAGTGTATCAATTACGAAATGAATAGTATCACTTAAATTTGCAACAATAAGTAAACTATAGTAGTGATTATAATCGATACGATAGGTATCTAATAACTAATAATGTTTATTCCATTCGCTACTATAACTACCAACAACATCGCTTCTTTTGCCGCTAAAACTAACACTACAAAAAAACGCGGCATATTGTGACGCTTTTTGGGACATATTGCGACGGTAAAGAGTGTCGCTATTTCACATAGCGACGCTTTGGGAGAGGGTCACTATTTTCATTGCCGCTATTTACCGACGCTTTAAAGCGTCACAATTTGCAAAATATCGATGAATTTCACCGCCACTATTTGGGATATAGGGACTCTATAGATAGTCGCAATATTTAGACTGCAAAAAGCGTCACTATTTGCACGCTTATAGACACATTTCTCCGCCACTATAAACCATATAGAGACGCTTTAGACACCCGAAATATTTAGACTCTTATTAGAGTCCCTATATGTTTACTTTCGTGCGAGTTCTCCTCATTCCCTCCAATGTAATTTAGACCCTTTGGAGCGTCACAATTTGCATCATATTATATATATATATATATATATATATATATATATATATATATATATATATATATATATATATCAATTAATCTAAAATCACAAATTATTTTATAAAATATATATTGACCATAGATGATAGTAATCAAATACTCTACGTACTACATTATCATAAAACACCGTAACTTCGTGCTTTGATTAATTTAGAAAAAGTGACATATAACAATATAAATCATCCATACATTAAATTAATTTCCAGAGTCTAGTTAACTGAAATAAAAGGAATATGTTAAAACAAAAACAACTTCCTATCATCATTTCTTCTACAAGATAGTCCAAAACTAAATAAAAACTACCTCCTGACTACGTACAAACTAATTACCAAGTAAACCTATTGCTATGCTGCTTCAAGATAACTTGTTGATCTTGATCTACATATACCATGACCACTTGAATCATCAATAATCTGCAAAGAAACTTTAATATGTATATATATATATATATATATATATATATATATATATATATATATATATATATATATATATATATATATATATATATATATATATATATATATATATATATATATATATATATATATACAAAGCATGATGAACACATTTTAAAATCAAAGGAAAATTAACAATATCATTTGAATCACTCAAATTATATTTTTCAAGGTAGATCAAGCAAACACTTATTCAATCTACGATCTTTGAATAATGAGATAAATTATAGTTCAGCAAATTCAATCATACATGAACATTATTAAAAAAAAAGGTCCAGATATCTCCACGGAAAATGAAACAAAGAAAAAAAATTCTAGGTATCGCAGCTAGAGATCTGTGATATTTACACTTAGTTCCCTATCATTCTTCCTATCCTGCTCTTTATGGTATCCTTTACAACTTTTACAAAAGAATCAGTATGTATAACTTCAAAATTCCAAATTGCATCACTTCTAACTCTCCATATTGGTATTACTAAGGCAGAAACAGCAGTTTACTGCACCCTTTTCTGGAATCTAGAGCCTTTGTAGTCCTTCTGTAGCCATTTCAGCAGGTATGAATTCTTGAAGTTCTTATCCCTAGCCACTGCTTAATCTGGTCTAAAGCAGCCTTGCTATAGACACAACCAAAAGACAGGTGCTCAAGAGTTTACCAGCGACCTAGCTCTCTATTTTAACATTCTACGCTAAATTTGGCTTACACATTATGATGGTAATTTGGTGTTGTGGTCTGAGCTCACGATCGAATTTGGAGCCTAACCCTTTTTAGGTGGAATTTTAATGACCATGGTTAAGCCATATTTAGTGTCATTTGAAAGCTCTGTTAAGCCATATTTAGTGTCATTTAAAATTATTAATAGCTTCATTCAGCATTCCTCCCACTGTCATGTTCAAAGTCTAATTAACTGTTAAGCTTTGCAAAGATTGGCAGGTTGTATAGCGAATTAGTTGATGCTTTGAGGTATTTCATTGAGGTAAAAATAACCAAGAACAATAACTTAAGCTAATCTGATAACTGCCATGATTTCACTTGAAATAAATCTATAATTAATCTGGCAGTCGAAAGTTTAGCCTAAATATGTTTGCAAACTTATTATACTTGTAGCTGTGCAAATATTTTTACTACCAGAAATTACTTTCAAGATGACAGAATTCTGATGCTATATCAACTACTCGCAAGAGACAAGGATAATTACTTGAAAATATACTCTACTAATCACTAACTTACAGGAACAGGATGGAATGATGGATACTTACATCACATGAAGATCATTTCACAATTGTCTCCTGCATGACTTTCCTCCTAGTTACGTACTTGTGACACTCGAACATACACCTACAGAAATGGTTGATCTGCGTCGCAATAGAAAACACAAATTTCATAACTCATACCAAGAAGTATACTAAATTTATCAGTTAAAGTGACTAGTTTTTTTATGGAGCATAGAATCACCTGTAGAAGCAATTACGGGTGAAAGAATCACCTGTAGAAGCTATACAATCACACCTGCATCGATCTGTGCACAAGTTAACCATCAATATGTCAACACCTAAACGTGAATGGAATTGTAGAACACAGATAAGATACATACTTCCCATCTCTAATGTGAACCGATTTACTGTCAAAGAATCACTTCTACAACAAAATCTTCCCTATATATTTGCACAAGTTTACCAACTATATGTTCAATTAGTGTTACTTTGATTGGGAAATTTACCCCAGACCTTGGTAATTGGCACATAGGTTTGCAGTACCAGACAGCAGCTGGAAGATGAATCTTCAGGATGACTGAGCACCTTTGTTGTGGCTGGTCGTCCTTAACTAACCTGAAAATGACAAAGCTTTCTTTAGGGCATACATGGAAGCAATAAGATAAGACTAAAATGATTCTTTGCATACAGGCATACAGCTTCCCTCCCCCTGACCATAACTAATTCATGTCTTTCAGCTATTTCTAGCATCTCACTGTACCATAAAACAGAAGAAAAATAACAGTTAGAGGGGAAAAAGGAGGAAGAAATCCCAAGCCCTTCTTGGTTAGTACTTAAGTAGCTAGAACTCCCACCTCCCTTATTCATATCCAGCTGCTACTCCAGCAACAAATATAGATAATACAACATCATCAGTTAAATCTGCTCACCAAATTCTATGCTACCCTCCATTCTAATTCAATCACAACCCTTACTAACAAGCAGCAACAGCAACTCAGTGAAAAACCCAGAAAAAACAGAATCAAATATGCACAGTTACCTAGAAAAATCTCTCTTGTTTCTTTTCCCCTTAATGGTTTTACAGAGTGCAGTAATAGAAGAATCTAATGAACAGTCTTATAACTTAGATAGACTTTTTCTGAAGAAATGGTTATTTTGGATTGGCTTCACTTTTTCAAAACAGAAGTTCGGTGTTACATTATATATATATATATATATATATATATATATATATATATATATATATATATATATATATATATATATATATATATATATATACAAAGCATGATGAACACATTTTAAAATCTAAGGAAAATTAACAACAATAATCCGAACTCATCTTTCTCGATCAGTTATATATTTAAGAAGCGTAGATGTAAATAGGGGTTGGCTACATTAAGTATAGGCAAGCCCGGTCCTGGCTTTTTTTAGGCCCGGGCCGAAACGTAAAAGCAGGACCCCTTATATTACATTTCCTTCTTTTTACATCTCTAATACATTTTACATTTTTAAATAGAGTGTAAAACCAAAACATTTATATGAGAATAAAATTATCTAAATTTGTTTCCCCGTTAGTATAAAATACACTTAGACAAAATAAAGAAACAAAAACACAAGATAAATAAATACCAGACAACAACATAAAATAAATCATCAAAATAAGGACGTTTATATGGTCAGGTATCGAACACAGCTCATTATACAATGTAACTACACTTAAACCATCTGAGCAACAATATGTTTTGCAGTTTCAGTGCAGATTTTTTATATAAACAATTTTCAAACTAGCGTTGAGGATTTGGGGCCCTTCCCTTGCGGAGGCCTAGGGCGGTCGTCCCTCAAATCACCCCTCAGGGCCGGGCCTGAGTATAGGTACAAGAAAAGAATTGTTACCAGACTAAGATATATGCCAATCTGAAGGAAAATACCGAGAACCCGAGGAGAAGACAGAGAAGCCGAAGGAAAAGAAAGACGGTAGTGCTAAAGTTGCACCTGCACCTGCAAAGGCACCTCCTGCAGCTGCAAAAGCACCTCCTGCAGCTGCAAAAGCACCTCCAGCAGCAGCAGATCGAGTAGAATGATTGTTAATTTTAATTCCAGCTAATCAGTTGTCTATAAACATTGATTAAGGCAATCTGCAAGTGATTGGATGTTCCTTTTTACTCTGAGAATCTCCATGAATCTGAAATGCAAGTACAAATTGCTACTAGTATATGTTCAAACTTCAAATGAGGTATCCTCCGCCCAACCCCTCTCCTGTATAAGATCCTCTCATCTAGAATGTGTTTTCTGTGAGGTTGAATTTGAGATGTTCTGCTTTCAGGTTTTACTGTGAGGATGTGATTAGACATAGTACAGCTGATGGTTATAATTCTCATATTTATGCTGGTTGATTTACATTAGATTGTGTCTGTTACAAAGTTCTGCTAGTCTTTTATTATTGGTTGTTTTATCTTTCAAGATAAGGTAAAAAAGAAAAAATTATGCTCCTTTTACTATTGATTCTGTGACTCCAAGGTGAGGTTGCAAATATGTTTTCAAAAGAGTCAGAAGCTATGTTCATGAGTTATAGTCAATAAGTGAGAAATAAAATGGTACATTGGCTGCCAGGTGCATACAGAGCCAACAAAGGTCATTGGGGTTGATGGTCCAACTTGAGTTTTGCCTTGGTCGGTTTTCTAGGTGGTAGAGGTGGCTATAATAGATGGTAAGATTTACATACATTAGGACATCACAAGAATACATTTCTTTCTCTTTTCCAGGGTACTTCAGGAAATGACAGTACCAAGTCTAAGTGTTTTTTCTTGAGATTGATTAGAAAGTATAAACTTAGACCACCTTTACAGGCATGTGCTCTCAAATTTTCATGCAAAAATGGTATCTCACAAGACTGATTAGTTTTTTGGTTCTACTACGAGGAGTTCTCACCGCCTTCGGCGAGGTAATCTCCCGTGGGAGTTTGCATGGGTACCTCGATGGGCAGCATCCCTCCCAGTTGAGATTTTTTCCATTCCCAAGGCTCGAACCCGAGACCTTGGTTAAGGAGCAAGAGGCCCTTAACCACTCATGCCAACCTCAATTGGTTCACAAGACTGATTAGTAGAATACCCATACAGTCATCAAATACTTTAAAAGGAAGAACTTTTCTTTGATATTAGTCAAGGCATTATGTATAATTACATGGTTTTTGTTAAGGGGCCAAGCTTCCTCAATCCTTACCCATTTCTGTATATCAGATTATTTCTCTAGCTAGGTATCTGTCAGTGATCTAATAAGCTAGGTTCCTCAGGACTGATTTTAAAGAAATATGATGCCGATGCTTAAGACAATAGACATGTAATCCAAGTATTTATATTCCAAAACGTCTGCACTTGTTCTTAAATTGAGTCTATTTTTCGACAGTTCAAGGTTCGTGTAGTAATGTATTAAAAGAGGAGGGCATTGGTAATAAAGACAACTATATACTGACAGTAAAGAAGAACCTGAAGAGCACTCAAATTGAAGCATGTGAACAAAAGGGCATAACTACAATCAACTCGAAAAGCAATTGAATTTCCTCACAACTACCTAATGATCCTGTCAAAATAAGCATAAAAAGAGCATAACGAAACAACAATTCCAGCATTGCAAATGATGGGTATTCGAGACGAACAGAAGAAAAACCGGCAAAACCTGAACCTAGTCAGAACTGATCAGAGCAAAACTGATCTGAATAGAAATGATCAGAACTTATTAGAACAGAACTGATCAGAACATAACTGGTCAAAACAGAACTGATATGAACAGAAATGATCAGAACATAACTGGTCTGAATATAACTGATCAGAACTGATATGATCTGAACAGAAATAATCAGAAGTAATCTGATCAGGACTTTCTTGTAAAAAATTATTATGTTTTGCACTACGGAAGGTGTGAATGATGGTTTAGATTTTGTTACTTGGGCACCTTGACAATAAGTTTAGCTCTGGGATTTGGAGATGCTTCCAAAATTTAGTTTGACACTGGTTTGTTTAGTTTTGGGTGAGCTGGAGAGTGGCAGTTTGGCACGATGTCATAAATCTCAGAATTTGAGGTCCGAGATTGAGTATGTTGCTTTTAGTTTTATATGGAGTAGGCCTTCAAATGATATTGAATCATCAAGAATGGTTGTAGTTCATGAAGCTGGGAGTGTGCAAGAGCCACCTACTAAGAGATATTGTTCTGTTCTCCCAAAAATTCTATAGAAGTGGTGATGAAGCAAGCTAACAGCCCAGATTTTATTTTGATTTTTTAACATGAAAGATGATGAGGTTTTTAACTTGATACTTCACTTGGTACTCTAATTTTGTAGCATTGTACTTAAACGAATAACACACACTTATGGATTCTCTAAACCTTTGAGAAATAAGACATCATTCTTTATCAAAGCACTGGATACACCAGTGGATATGGTTGTTTTTTCATGGTGGATTTTCTTTGGAGGGAAAGCAGGAATACCACGACTACTTTAGAGCCGTTCATTTCTTCTTACAGAACCTTTGAAGTCTTGCCTACATTTGTTTTTCTACATTTTGAGGAAGAAAAACATTTCTCTTTAGCCTTTTATATGATAATTGGGAAGCTCTAGTTTAAGTAAAATTGTTTTTGAGATCGAAGAAAGATTTAAACTTCTTTTGGAATGAGAACCTTTTCTTGTCTAGCTTCATTTTTAGAGTTACAGGAGCGTCATAAATTAACTAATAGAAAATAGTTTGTTAACAACCCAGGCCACCTAACACCAACTCGTGTTTCAGCTAATATCAACATAAAACCTTATTATGATAATACTAAATCTAAGCTTCTACCTTTTCAAGGTAGACGAACTGTAAATGGAAATCTCTGCACAAGGGATTTTGTTGTTCAAGTACCCAACGTTTCTTGCTTGACAAACTTTTAAACAGGCAAATAACCTAGACCTAACACCAACTCGTATTTCAGCATAATACCTTATTATGATAATACTAAATCTAAGATTCTACTTTCTAATCTCACCATCATTCATAAATAAACGGAAAATTTGGTAATATTAATCCAACCTTTGGCCGATTTTCTTTTATTAATCCCACCTACGACATATTTTTTAATAATCCCACCTTTACTACCCGACGACTTTTATTGGGCTTAAGTGGCCGGTAATCGGTGAAAAAGTCAACGAGATGGTGATGAATTGATGATGATGACTGAATATATCGAGAGAGAGTACTGCCATGTAGAGAAATAATGCCGCTTACAACAGTTTTATGACCTGTTGGGCCCAATAAAAGTTGTTGGGTAATAAAGGTGGGATTATTAAAAAATATGTCGTAGGTGGGCTTAATAAAAGAAAATCGGTCAAAGGTTGGATTAATATTACCAAATTTTCCTAAATAAACGACAACTATAAAGCTTATTTCAGTTATCAGTTTATCGATAAAGCATGGAACACGGTTAACTCAATATGAAATTACCTTACTTTTGGCAATAGTTTCAAAGTCTCATGTCTCGGCCTGCTTTTCACCATTGCCACCAGAATCATCAGCAATCTACAAAAAGCATTTAAATATGTAAATTAGATATGCCACACTTAAGGTAATGATACATACACATTAAATCAGTTTAAGATTTTCACATAAACAGTTCGTCTCACCTCATAAGTAAATTAAGGTTGTATTGAGATGTCAAAATGAAAATACTATACACAGGACGTCAATGATGTGCTTACTGACATAGATCATGTAATCGGCTTAAAGCTGGCTGACCCTCCCAAAATTGCAGTTTTTGGTGGTTCCCATGGTGGATTTTTGAGTGCCCACCTTATTGGTCAGGTACACATAAGGTTTATTTCTTTTGGGCTTTCATGACATTCATTATTGATCAAATGCATCTCTTCATGGGGCCTCTCTTTGGCTTATTCCAGTTCCGTCTTTCATAACCTTAAACTCATGTAATCTGATATTTCTCTGTCTTTCATGCTATATGAATATTCGTAGAGATGCTAATTTTTTGTTTAACTCTACCTCAAAATTAATGGTCAAACATCTACTGTGAAATTTCTCCATCATATTATTTTCCAGTTTTCATTGTTTTTAAAAGGAAGTAATACTGCAGCTTTTGAATAAAGATTAAATATGTTAGGAAAGGAATTAAAGAAAAGGATAAGATATCACATTGCTTCTTTGAATGGAATGAAATACTTACTTGCGTACCAAAAATACCACTTGATTACTAAACTACAATGTAGGAGATACAAACTTAAACACAAAATGTGAAACACAATGAAAACAAAAGCAATTGTATACATAGGCAACATATGACTCAAATGAAAATTGACAATCATCGAAATCAAACCTCGTGCCTAAAACTAAATTAAAAAAAATTATTAATCATCAGCACCACTAAACCTTAGTGGCACAAAGAATCTACATGAGAGTACCGAGCGAGAACAGCTAAAGGCAAAAGAGAGCCGATATGAATGGTAACTAAAACAGAAAGAATAAATTCCTAAAAAGTCTCAAAAATATCAAGACGGCATATGCTATTAAACAATTAACCACACCTGATGTACAAGCAAGACAAACAGGATCATGGAAAGAAAAAACTGGACAAACAAAGTAAAAAATACCACAAAGAGTTGAAGTTATAGCTTAAGACCAAACCCTTTCCAAAAATAAACCACACTCAAACCTCTGCATTTAGAAAAGTGAATCATATATAGCTTATAATGGAAATAGATTAAACCAAAGGATAACTAACTAGTGTTCTCGGTAAGGCAGTATAATGTGATTTCTTGTTTCTTGAAATACCGATGAACCTCTTCATAAACAAGAACAAGGTTAAGGTAATATTTGACACTAAATTTTGTATTGTGTTGCAATGTGTAGGCGCCAACTCATATGGACTTGGGAACATTCTTATAGGAATTGATTCAGTCCACAATAGAGTAAGAAACAACAGAAAATTTGAGCAACATCAAATTATCAGGTACTAGCAGGTCCTGTTGCGATTTTTCAGAAACTACATATACACTATGCACTTCAATAGCATTGAGTAAACGAATAAGCTCGCAAAAAACCTTGATGGAGCAAATAAGCAAACAAAAAGGTAGCCAAACCCAATTAAGATAACAAATTCGATTAGATTTTTGGGTACCTATAACTGGAGCTCCATCCCTCAACACACATTTGGAAAGTGTCTGGGTTTCAACATAAGTGTATGCACCTGAACCAGTCGAAACTTTCAAAAAAATAGAATCCAGATCAATTATACAATTAACCCTAACTCCAAAACATAAAAATAATATGTTAAATTGTCATATAGGTTTGTTAATTGCCTCAAAAGTTATAAATCTATCGAAAAGAAAGATAAATCATACAAATCAAGGCAACCAAAGTGAAAAAACAAACCTACAGAAAGTTATTGGCATGGATTTTGAACGAATTGCGAAGGTAAAGAGTGATTTATTTGTAACTTATCGATATTGACAGCTCGCAATAAGCCATGGCGTCAACTGCAATTTCTTGTTTCGCGAATCGGCCGCCGACCACTTCATTATGCATTGGCATCATCGATTAAGCGTATCCCAATACGTCAAGCTCTTGAACAATTATGGCATTCTTAAATGTTAATATTTGCAGGTATTAACAAACACACAAATTTCGGCAATAAAAGTTTTAAAAAAATACAAACAAACCTTCAAGAATTTCTTGAGTGAATTGGGCGAATCTATCTGACAAACCAAACAAGCTGTAATTCTACAACCCACAAACGAATTTCTCCCGAAAAAAACACTAATTTATAGATGCTTGAGATGGTTTTGTTTGGGCAATTATGAAGACGAATTAACCTGGGATTTAAATCCTTAAATATTGAGAGGAATGAGATTATTGTTATAAACCGTGAACGAATTTGAGGATTTGCCGACGAAATTGAGGGGATTCCGAGAGTTTGAGCGATTCTCATAGGAATGTTTTCAGAGAGCTAGCAGTTGATTGTTGAGAGTGAGGGTTGAGTCGGTTGTTTGAGGGAGAAAATCGTGGAGCAGGGTGTGGGAGCAGGGTAGAGTTAGGCGGGATTTCTTTTGGCAAAATATTTGGCGAAATATTTGGCGAAATATTAACACGTGGGTTTCACGTGTCTTTTTTTGGTAAATAGTGACGCTTTAGTGTCTCGTAATATATTGCGACGCTTTAAACCGTCGTAATTTGCAAAGTAGTATTCACGCCCCCAAACCCCTTGCGACCCTTTGTTACACCGTCACAATTATTCCGCCTACATATGTATCATTTTCCTGTAGTGTAATTTATTTGGTATGTGAAATTAGGGAATTATAGCGATTATAATCGCTACAATAAGCGATACTATTATACATCGTATTTCATAACGATTGTTTTGGTCTACCCCATTGAATGTAATAATCGCTACTAAAGGCTACAGCAATGGTGGATATCGCCTCGAATAGCTAATTGTTGGGGAATGTTTTCGTAGCAAATGTATTCGTATAGGCCAAAATAATCACAACAAAATCCCTTTTTTCTTGTAGTGATAACTTCCCAACTTCCTTCCTCGACATTTCTCTGTTCTTCTTACACCATTAGAGTGAACTTGAAGAAGAAACCTTAGAGAGATAAAGTGAGATTTTCGCAGGGATTTGTGTAAACCAACTCGCAAGAGTTAGTCGAAGTTAATCCTCACACAAAGCTCGGAAATTTGGTCCAAAATTCTGGTATTTTCGCGAGCTCTACAAAAGTGGGTGCAAGGAGCAAAGCACTGAAATTTGTGGATGGGCGTTCTTTAAAATTGTGTCAAGGTAAGGTCCCTTCAATTCGTTTCTTGTTTTGGGTGCTATTTTGTTGCGAATTTTGCTTTAATTAGGGTTAGGGTTTTGTTAAAATCGGGATTTTTTTCATGATATGGGTTAAGTTGAATTTTGGGGTGTTAATGGTAGAACATAGTATGTGGTTGTGCTTTGTTGTTTTCCTTATGCTTTAGTTCATGAATTCGAAGTTATATGTTGTGTTTACTGTTTGTATAGGATGGTACAATTTGGTTGTTATGCATTACAATGATCGTAGTTTTGATGTGAGGGTGACTGATACTGATGAAACCAACTACATGGATTTGGTTGATGATCTGTTTGATGATTCTATTAAGCAACATGTTTTGATTCCCGAGGTTTTTAGATTGTTTTATGTAAATCCTAACACGAAGAAGAGAGTGGAATTGGTAAATGATGTTGGTTTGATGGGAATGTGGGGGTTATTTTTGCGTAAGGATACTGTGGAAATATGGATAGAGAAGGAAAATGAGAAGGAAATTTCAATTCAGTTTAGGCTTGCGGTTAAGAAAAGGAAGGATAGGAAGGAAAGGGAGGCTGCAGAACTTAGAAGGAAAGCTGAGGAGTTTGAGAGGGAGAGGGAAGAGGAAAGAGGAAAGAGGAAAGGAGAAGGTTAGAAAGGGAGGCTGAGATTCAAAGGGAATTGAAGGAGCAATTGAAAAACGCAGTGGTAGTTGAGGTGCCTGTGTATTCTGTTGAGGACTTAAGTGTGGAGTACGTACGGGTTTTCACTTCACAAAATGCTGATTGCTTCTCCCCGGGAAGTTCCCAACCACCTAGTACACAAACATAACAACAACATGTTGCCTCACCACCACCAATTGCTTCTTCACCCCCACCAAGACAGCCATCACCCCCACCAAGACAGCCATCACCACCACCAAGACAGCCATCACCACCACCAAGATCTCCATCACCACCACCAAGATCCCCATCACCACCACCAGTCTCACCACAAACACAACCACAAAAAACACAGCAACCACCTCAGCAAACACCTCAGCAACCAGATCAGACACCACCACAGCAACCTAACAAGGCTGAGTTAAACAAAGCGAGGGGATTCAGAATTTCAAGAAGTCATACTAAGAAGACGGGTATGTTTGTTCCTAGGAAGAGGGGGGTAAGGTCTGCTGGTTCTAGGGTGAGTACACCCACTGCATCAATGATGAGGAAGAAGAGCAGTGGGATGATGAATTGAGTGATGATGAAGACTTTGGGGAGAGTCAAAGTGACAGTGGAAGTGCTGATTTCAACTCTGATGATTACATTGATGAAGAAGAGCTAGATGTTCTTGGGGAGGTCAATTTTGGGAGAACCTTTGAGGATCATTTGGATGGGAGTAACAAGATGGATAACTTGTATGCAAATGGGAAAGTTGTGGGATACATGCCATATGGGACTATCAAGTTACAACCTTGGATGATTTTCCAAAGCAAGGAACATTTCATGGAGGTTTTCAGAGACTGTTGTGTTCAGGAGGGGTTTGATGTGAGTGTAGAGAAGGTTGATACAACCAGATTCACTACAGTGTGTCTGGTTGAGTCATGCAATTGTAGGATTCATTCTTGTGTGATGTTGGATGGGGTCAGTTGGGCCATTAAAACCCTAGTCAGTGAGCACAAGTCATGTGGGAGGCTTGAGGAGAATCCCATTGTTACATCTCAGTGGCTATGCAGCAAGTTATTACCTGAATTAAAGCGAATCCAGAGATCCCGATTAAGACACTTCAGATAAAAGCATTGGAGACTTATAGGATAAAGGTGAAGAAACGGTTGATGTACAAGGTCAGAAGCCTCGGGAGGCAGCAAATTTATGGTGGGTTTGATGAATCATATGCCCTTTTACCATCCTATGCAGAAATGATCAAGTCTACTAATCCTGGGAGCTATGCCTTGGTCACTTGGACTGCAGATTCTGGTAATGTGACACCCCGTTTCAAGGCTTGTTTTTTCTCCTTCGCTGCACAAGTTAAGGGTTTCTTAGGAGGTTGTAGGCCTATCATAGGCATTGATGGTGCACATTTGAGTGGATACTATAAGGGAATTCTTCTCACTGCAGTAGCTATTGATGGAAATAATGAGATTTTCCCATTTGCGTATAGCATTTTGAGTACGGAGAGTATGGACACATGGTCCTATTTTTTCAGAAGTTTGAGGGCTTTATTTGTTCAACATGGATGGCAAAGGAATGATTGGACCTTTATTAGTGATAGAATGAGGGTATTTACTCCTCCCTTTTCTGGTTTTTTTCATTTTCCCCCATTTTTTGCAGCTTTCTGGTTTATTGGTTAAATTCCCTGCTAACTGAAATACAATTGTGTTCTGCAGGGTGTTGAAGCTGCTCTTTATGAAGTTTTCCCAAGAGCAGTCAGGAGGGTTTGTGCTCAGCATCTGTATGTGAACTGCAGACAAGCTGGATACAGTGGCACAACCTTCCATGACTTGTTCTGGGTTGCTGCTGATGCATACAATCCATATGTATACAACAAATCCATGGAAAAGATCCTCAAAATCATGCCAGAGGCAGTGGCATATCTTGACAAAGTCCTTGAACAGTGGTCCAGACACAAGTTTAATGTTGAGGTCACTTGTGATCACAACACCACCAACTTTGTGGAATCCTTTAACGCGTGCCCCAAACCCTTTAGGGATCTTCCTATTATGACACTTCTTGAAGGTAATCACTCTCATTTTATCCTAATTTTTTTTAATTGGAACTTATTTACTTAGGTTTGTGTTCAAGTGTCCGAATCGAGCTTTTGTTAAGTGTCTGAGTCGGGTTTGTGTTCAAGTGTCTGAATCGAGTTTTTGTTAAGTGTCTGAGTCGGGTTTGTGTTCAAGTGTCCGAGTCGAGTTTTTTATGGATATAAGTGTCTGATTTCAGCTGTTCTATTCTTTTATGTTAGAAATAAGGTCTTGGTGCATGAAGAAAATAGGGACCTGATTTGATAAAGCTGTTGACATTGGACCCGATCAATTGACACCATATGTTATTAAGATGTTGGAAGAGAGGAGTGCTGACTCAAGGTTCTGTTCTGCAAGTAATGCTGGGGGTGAGTTTGAGGTTACAGATGGTCATGTGAAGTTCCCAATTAGGCTAACTGCTGGGGTGTGTGGTTGTGGTAAATGGCAAGGGTGTGGCATACCTTGCAAGCATGCTCTTAGGGTCATATACCATCAGAGACTCAAGCCTGCTGACTTTGTCAGTCCATACTTCAAAGGGGCAGCATATAAGCTCACATACTCATAACACATTCACCCAATGCCTAACTCAACACAGTGGCCCACATTTGACCTACCTAGGATTCTTCCACCAATAATGAAAAGAGCAGTTGGCAGACCATCCAAGCAGAGAAGAAGGGGTGCTCATGAGAAGAAAAAAGGAAAAAGAAGCACTACTGTGAAGTGTGGGAAGTGCAAGCAAGTTGGGCACAACTCAAGAACTTGTAAGGGAGGCTCCACTGCCAAACAGAGGAAGGAATCTGCTGCTGTTGCTGCTGCTGCTGGTGGTGCATCAACATTTACTACTGGAAAGAGGAAGGGCTCAACATCTGCTGCATCAAAGGAAAAGAAGGCCAGAGCTTCATAATTATTAGTAAGCTTAGGTTTTAGTTTACCATTTCTGTTTTTATGTTCAATTATGACACATTTTGGAAACAAGCTTAAGTTGTGGCACATTTTGGTTGTTTTTTGTAAAGTTCCCGACAACTTGATGTTCGGTTTATTTTGGAAACAATCAGTTACTCTATTATTGATAAATGAAATTTAGGTTCTCGTGCCATTACAACTATCATGGTTTGGGTTCATTACTTCCTGATTACAAACATTATAAACATAAACATTGCAATTCCTATTTTAATTGCATTAGCTTGGAAATTTGAGCTCTTTCACTCTCTGCTTTAGTTTCTTGAGTTCATCACTCATATTGTTGTTGTCTTCCGATGTTCCTTCATACTCCATGTTGCTTTGTTGTTGCTGGTGTTGTTGATTTGGTTGCTGCACATTGCCTTTGCACCACAGAAAATAGTTACAAGGACACTTGTAATATAGCCTCTGTGGATTTTTTGATGTCTCCGAGCTTTTTATTGCACATTTTTTTGCACAAACAGGACAACATTTGTTTGGAACAATGATGTAGGAAAATAGATTGTATGATGATGTATTGGATGAGGAACTCATGTTGAATGCGGAGGGGAGGGGGAGGTGCTGCTGTTGTGTGGTTGTTGTTGCAGTTGCAGATGTTGTCTGGTTATTGTTGGTGTTGCTTTTGGTTGTTGTTGCAGTTGCAGTTGCTTTCTTATTGATGTTGTTGTTGCTGTTGTTGGTTGTTGTTGTTGTTGCTGTCTTGTTGATGTTGGTGTTGATGTTGGTTGTTGTTGCTACTGTCTTGTTGATGTTGGTGCTGCTGTTGTCTGATTATTGTTGTTGCAGGTGGGGGATTGGGGTGGAATGTTGGGGGTTTAGTTGATGTTGTTGTTGTTCCGCAAGGGGGGGGAATGGGTTAATGGAGGGTATATGTAAGGGAAATCAGTGATGGCAACGGCTATATTATTCAAAACAAACGGCTAGTTTTTGGAAAAAATAGAACCAAACCTCAGGGGTATTTGGTGCATTGTATCAAACCTTAGGGGTATTTGGTGCAATATGTTTTAACTAATTAACTGCCTAACGGAGGGTTAACGTCCGTCAGCCAAAAGGGCATTTATTGTATTTATTGCTTACGTCAGGGGTATTTGGTGCATTCGTGAAACATTAGGGGTATTTGGTGCATTATTGCAAACCTCGGGGTCATTTCATGAAAAATCCGAAATATTATTGATATGATGGTTTGACTAAAATATTACTAAAATCGCCTAATAGTAATTTTCTTCATCTTGTTTTTTTTTTCTATACATAAATAAGTTATACAAAAGAGAGAAAATAAAAAATAAATAAAATAGATATGTTTTTTAGGAAAGAGCTTTCAGTGGGAAAATTTTGCACCAGAAAAAGACATGTCTTTCCTAAAATTTTACGCAGAATAAAAATTAACTCAAATTATTTATAAGTTAGCCTTATTTATGTAATCGTTTCTCATTTGAACACTATTCATGAACTAACTTTGACAATCATTCTTTCACATTATATAAGAATAAACATAGTTAAGTGAGATCTTTTTAAATTCGTATCAATGCAAGGATTCCAAATATCAAATTTTTATTTATTTTTTTTGATAATCAAATATCAAGTTTTTATAATTTTTACTTACACGCAATTAGAGATATTAATGTCCAAAGAAGCGTGTTGGAATACGTGAAAAAAAATTGATGCAATCATTGTGAAACGGAGGTATATATCTTTTAGTGATAAAAATTTTCATTTTAATAAAAAATATTTTTTCAAAATCACTGATAATGTATAAAATTAATCATTTAACCCTTTAAAATGTTTATACATCAACTTTTTTTATATAATATAAAGTTAATCAAAACATATTTAAAGTATAAAAACCTAGGTAAAAGATAAAAAAAAACTGGATAAAATAATAAATTTACTGTACAACACCTTATGCGTGCAAGACCTTTTGAAATACAACTGCATACTCCGCATATCATTAGTCTCAAACATGAAATTTCTATCAGAGCAGAAGTTTTGCTAGTATTGAACTACAACAAGAAAGTGCAACAATATCTCTTACCCACTTTTTTCTACATACTCGACGAATATTACACATTACAAACTTTAAGCACTATTATAAGAACTTCAACACTTTTGGCGTATGCCATATGCTTCTGCAATCCCAACTACTGGTTCAATCAGCTCAGCACGTTTTGGTTCACTTCTTGAAATGGTGATCAGAGGCGAAAAGAACTCCAAAAGGAATTAGAACCACTCTAATTCCCTCACTGTTGAATCCTTTAATATAATATAGAATAATGTTTATTACCATTCATTGCAAGGTTAACTGACGCCTGATTCTGTGAACCTCCAGAAGAGACAGAAAAAGAAAATTAAAAAAAAAAAAAAAAAAGGTTCGAACTCGTTTCCTCAAACCTCCACATCAAGGCCAGATCCAATGCGGTATATGTATATACTCAAAGCTGAAGTAGCTCAACATCTTCCACCAGACATCTGTGTTAGATGATTAAATTCTGTCGCAAGCAAGTTGAAAACCAGGGGTCTTATTCAATCATCTTATCTGGATTGAACTTTAGGGCCTCCCGCCATATAAGATCCTTTATATCTTCTTCATCCAAGGATGATTGCTCAAAATCAAACTGAAAAGGTTTTGCGCAGATAGGCTCCTCGTTTATCTCATGGAGGCTCGACAAATATGGGTGATTCAATGCTTCATCAACTGTTAGTTCACATAAATGTATATTCATTTAGGGCATGCACATGGGAAAACAAATTGAGGACTTACTGGCAAATTAGTGAGAATTGAGGAGATATTAACGGCCTACCTGTTATTCGCTTGCTGGGATCGAATACAAGCATCTTTTCAGCAAGATCAAGCACCAAGGGAGACACGTTTGGAAATTTCTGCGAAAATGGCTGCTTTGGGACACGTGGCAACTGTTTTACATACTTTTTAGCATGTTCACTTCTCAAAAATCCAAGATCAGCATCTTCAGGAGAGCCTAGCAGCTGACATGATTAGGTTGCAAGACAGATATTAAAAGTTAGACTATTAACGCACAACATGAGACATAGAGACACATCAAACACGCACTCCCTCAGCGGCAATTTAGAAGGTGGACCATGGTGCACATAGAGCATGGTGCACCTTAAGAACACTAGTATATAATTGAAAGAACATCTGGTTACGAGAAAAGAACATGAGTATTTTTTTATTTAGGTTTTTAATAAATAGTAAAATAATATATTATTTTTATAACAAAAAAGTGAAATATTATATCGCATGTTCTTTTGCCGTAGTGTCATGTTCTTTTGCTTATGCACATATGTTCTTTTGGTGCACCATGCTCTATGTGCACCACGGTCCATAGTCCACGGATTGCTCCCTCATCAGACACGGCGCGTGCGCGCCTATACACAAAAAAAAATTTGCTTTAAAAAAATTTCTTACTCGTCGTTTGACAATACTGATATTCAATAATATCCTCAAGGCCTTAACATCTTCTACTTGAAAAAAACATTGAAGGGCATTTTGGTTGCCTCATAAACAAAAGTATTAATACGAACTTGCTTCCTTAGTTTATGCCAGTATGCCAAATACAAACATAACAAATACTGTAAAACAGAGGAAGCTGTAACCTCATTTATGAGCTGTAACTGCTGCAAGTAGTCTTTTCCAGGAAAAAGGGGTTCCCTTTTTATAATCTCCATCATGATGCAACCAACTGACCACATATCAATCGCTCCTGTATACTCTGAACAATTAAGAAGCAACTCCGGAGCTCGATACCATCTAGTCACAACATACTCTGTCATAAAATCCGTCTCTGCAGTGGTTCTTGCGAGCCCAAAGTCACATATCTTGAGGTCACAATTAGCATTTAAAAGCAAATTGCTTGGTTTCAGATCCCGGTGCAGAACATTTGCCGAGTGTATATATTTTAGCCCGCGTAGGATTTGATATAAGAAGTACTGCCAAGGTACACAAATAAGTTTTTCAGCTTGATCAGGTAATCTTAACACACTGGATTATCCAACACATGGGGTCATAAATTCCATAATAAACTATCCGACATGTGAGTTTAGGAACACATCAACTGATAAAACAGTAAAGACAAACCTGTAAAAGATAAGCAAAACAGAAACTAATACAAGTATCCCGAAGACAGAGCAGTTAAGAAACAAATACATAAAGCCTTAAAGCCTTAAATAGTTAAATGTTGTAATTGAAATCTCAAGTTATGCGTACCAATCCAGATATAAATTTTAAATTTCTGTTGCAAGATACTCCTTCCGTTTCATTATAATGGTCACACTTCAGCTTTTCACAACAACTAAGAAGAAATGATGGGAATAAAGCCCTGCTGTTTTGGACTGAAATTTAACAATAACAACAATAACAATAAAGCTGAAATGAAATGAAATGAAATTTTAATACTGGAAAATAAACCCAAAAGAGTAGGGCCTAAAAAAGAGGTATGGGAAAAGTGGAATGCATAGAGAAAAGTGGAATACAAAATATAGATGAAGTAGAATGTTGTAAGAAAAGAATATTATAATGAAACGGAGGGAGTAAGAGGCTCTTAAATCTTACTTCCTCTACTCTTTTATGATTGCAACGTTTCTTTTCACGGTAACCTATGTAAACCTTTGATCAATAATATATTTAATTACTCCTACATATTATTAAAAAATTATGAAAAACTTAATATTTTGAAACAAATATTGAAAGGTATCTAACAAGATCACGTTTGATAATTTTGCGAAGTATATTTTTAATACATAATACGTTCAGAAGTTGGGAAGTTAGACCACGAAAATGAAATATTGCAATACCAAAAGATAGAGGAATTATATTTTTATGAATTAAGATCAATTACTTTGGAAAATTGTATGGATTGAATATGATGAAGCGAGTTCACAAAATTATCCAATGCTTTGACTAGCTTAGCGAGAAGCAGACACAAACACACAAGGTTATCCAATAGTTTGTCATTTAATTAACGAGTGTAGCCATAACCGCATAACATTGTTAACAGTTATCACCAAGTATGGCCAAGAAAATCGACTAAGGTCTTCATCCCTCTCTCTCTCTCTCTTGAACCGTTGTGATAAAACAGGGGTTAATTCTCTAATCATTTATTTCAATAATATATGAAACACACTTGTGTGTTCCTTGGCCTTGGTCTGCTACATACAGCAATAAATTGTTCGTACATCATCAGGAGTCAAAATTCACCTGGCAATGATCTTCTGTGAGTTCCTGGTTAGAGCGAGTAATTTGATGAAGATCAGTATCCATTAATTCATAAACAATGTAGACATCATTGAACTTCTCTCTTTCAGGTGGTCGTATGATGTCCTTTATCTTGATAACCTGCATTAGCAACATTCAAGCAAATCAATTTAGTTTCAGGTAGTACGGAAAGAGAAACCATTTATAGATACAATTTTTTCTCAAAGAATATAGAGCATTTCCATTAATTCAAATTTTCATAGAAGTGACACAGTAGCCACTAGGAAATTCACACCGAATTGACCAACTAGCAACTATAAAAAATAACACAACTACAAGATTGGAAAGACAGCATGCAGAAAAGGAATCAATCCGAAATAGCCAAAGAAGTAAAAACATGCTACCCCAAAAAACTAGTGGAACTTTGCAATTACTAGAATTACATTGTCATGGTCCATGTGACACAGAAGTTTGATTTCTCGCAAAGTCCTTTTAGCATCAATTCTATTGTTAAAAGCATCTGCAATCTTCTTAATGGCGACCTCTTCTTGTGTCTCTGAATTTCGTGCACAGCTGTCATCAAGGAAAGAAAAGAAGCCAAACAATTAATATTATGACATAAAGATCTACAAGCATAATGCAAGACTCAAACATTTTTACTCTTAAACTAAATTCTATAAGATGAAACCAATATATAAGAAGAATCAAGGCGAGCACACTTAATACAAATAAAAATTAATTGTGAACAAAAAGTTGTGTCACAATGACGATCTCCTATGACGATTCATGTTAGCCGACCCCAAATCATTTTGGGACTAAGGCTTTGTTGTTGTTGTTGTGAACAAAAAGTTGTGTCTCGGTAGTCGGTGCGCCTCAGATGTGCCTCATCAAAATCACCTAGCCTAGACCCAAAAAAAAACATGCATGACTCATGCACGCCTTTTTATACACTGCGTAGAACTCCACAGCTCGCTGAGCAAGCTGATTACACACTGTACTCCAAGTTCTCTATTCACGCCTTATACGACGACTACGAATCTAGGATATATAATATCATTACAGCCAACACTAAGCCTCAAACGTAGCACGACACAAACAATCAATTCAAAAGAACAAAAAAGGAAACGAAAGAAAGTGAGGGAACACATATCAGTTGTGTTGGACAAGAAAGTGTAAACTATATTGCTAAATGCGTACACAAAATTAAATAAGCTGTAATGCACAAAGTAGTAACAAAGTAAAGTGCCATTTTAGTTTCATTCCTTAAAAGGAGATCTCTCTACATTAATATCCAGCCCATGGAAAAAAAACTCGCCCATGGAATTTCATAATAGTCGTTGTCATTAGCAGAGTAACACCACTAGTTTGTCTTTCCAATTTAACAAGGTCGCCGTTTCTTGTGAAGAGTATGAGAGTCATCTTGAGAAATGACCTAAGGATATAGGGAAATATGGGATAATTCCCCTATAATAATTGTGTGAAAATTCGCCAAAAGCTGCTTGGTTTTCACATCAGTTTACACTTCCAAGTCCCTCAAAACTTGGCAACAAAGTGACAGCATGGAGATAAGAAACTAAGTTCCTAGATGAAATATGAGAAGAGAAACTATAGCATAACTTAATGGCTGGAGTATTCCTGTATTGGCACAAGAAATAGTCAACCATATAGTCATATACCTCCACAAACATCAACATGTCTCAAAGAAATTCATTGAAAACGGCCTTCGAAACCAGTCAGTTTAATAACAATATTTTCTTTCAAATACCCCTTTCAATTATATAAGAATATATACTTCCCTAAACTTTTTTGACTTTTTGAGAGGGATGATGCTATTACAAGGTCAAAGTATCATACTCTTGTTTAATGTCTAACCTATTTTCCAAAGCATTAAATAAAGAACCTGCACTCCTGCAGCCTGCAGGTGAACACTAACTGTATATAGATTAATTTATTCCTTAAACGGCTGAAAAGGAAGTGTGAACACATTCTCAAACCGGGTATATAAGGTTCAAACTTAAACTTTTTTAATCTAATTTTACCAATAAAAAGTAAATAAATCATTATTCGCCGAAGATATCCCAAGAAATAATTAAAACCCCTTATTCCCGGATGTAAATGCACCCTTAAATTATATCTGATAAACAAAGGTGGTTTCATTTGAATTTTCTCACACAATCAATCTCTCACTAAATGTTTCTGGACCAAAGCGGGTAATCATCATTCATCTGTCTCATAGATTACAGAAGTAAAACTTGTCTTGAAATGAAACTCCTCGCAGAAACCTAACAGTGCAGACTTGGGTCAACTAAAAAAATGAAATTCTTCGCACGGATTATATTAGCCTCTCCTCTAATATCGGTTAATTAGGATAAGGTTGCACGCACCTAAACCTTCCCAAATGGTACGATCTATACTTACTAGAGTACTAGGTAGCACTTCTTACCATCAACGTTGTTTATTAATACTACAGAATAGTCTGGTACTCAATTCCCAAACTGGACAAACATTCAAACAGTCCGGCCAAATCTACATCCCCAAAAATCACAAAGACATTAATCGACTCTGAGCATTCCATTATCATTCAAATAACAAAAAAACCCAGAACAGAAAATTCACAATTATTCATTGCACTACAGTAAAATGCATCAATTATAATAGCATCAGCAACCTAGCAAAACAACTATTTCATTGAAATCGATAACTAAAACTCGCCAAAAAAGGCTAAAATAACAAAATCAACAATAGCAAAGAACCCTAAAAACTCAAATTGGATCACTCATATGAGATAAAGAAGCTTAAAATCCTTGAAAGTAATTGCAATTAGATTTCATAATATCAATTAAAACTTCATAAAAAAATGATTGAATTAAAACAAAACAAAATTAACCATACAAATAAAGAGGAGAGAGAGTACCAAACAATGCCGTAAGCACCGCGACCGACAGGTTGAATAGGAGGTGCGTATTTGGAGGAAACCTCAAAAAGATTGCCGAGAACATTGTACATCATGTACCTTCCGCCATAGCTAGGAACTCCTCGAACTTCCTTGGATTTTGCTGAGTTCTCCATTTCTCCCTCTCCTCTTTCTCTCTCTAACTCTGGAGTTTGAGCAGAAGCATTAGGTTACTGGGTTTCAGACTTCAGAGGAAGGAGGACTGAAGGAGAGTAAAGTTCAAGGTGACGTGAGGACGTGACGTCTGCTATATTTTCTTTATTTTTTGGATTTTTTGAAATTTGAATCACATTGACTTTTCCTTTTATTTCAGCTCTTTTATGTACGGAGTAGAAACCTCCAAGCGGGTGGGGGTGGGTCCGTTGGCCAGCTAACTGTTTGACGAGAAGGACATGCGTTATATCTACAAGATGGCAATCACATCCGAATCCGAACCGAGTCCGACCCGATCCGAAGAAAAAAATCTGATACGAATCCGAGAAAAAAAAGTCTGAATTCGAATCCGATTAAAAACATTCGAATCCGAATGGATATGGAGTCTGCATAGACTCCGACCCGACTCCGACTCGAGTCCGAATCCGAGTCCAAATCCGACTCGAAATTATTTCAAAGTGTATATATTTCGTACATATCTTTTTTTTAAAGAAAGTTCCCAATTTAATCTAATATATTTAACTAAAGCGCATACATTTGTAATTTATTAATTATTAGAAACTCGTTAGATTTTGGAAAATGAGAAATATGATTTCTAATTTATTTTAAAATTAAGAAATACAAGTTCTATGTAAGTAAAGTTAATGCATGATTCGGATTTGGATATGGATATGAATTCGAATTTGGATATTATATGGATGCAATTTTGGAGTCCGAAATTTAAATGGATTTGGATATGGATATGGATATGGATGCAATTTTGGAGTCCGAATTTTAAATGGATATGGATATGGATTATGGATGCAATTTTAGAGTCCAAATTTTAAATGGATTGGATTTGGAGTTTACTACATCCGACCCGAATCGGATCCATTGCCATCCCTATCTACATCAGGAAGAAGTATAAATCCATATCAGATACGATCCATGAAGTTGGCGTTGCAGTTCCAACGGCTCATTCGCTCATACATCTCCTGGTCGTCCGTGTAAAACACGACCCACCTCTTCCTCCACATATGCCACTTGCTGAGCTTGCCGACCACTGTCTGGTAGGTACCACGGCTGCTCAGATTAAACCACCCTTTGGCGGCACTGGGGGAACGAGAGAGGGAGACCAGATGCAGAAAGGCGTTGAAGGACGGCTCCACGTCGTTCAGCGCACATTTGGCAATATAGCCAAAGATATCCGCCCATGAGTTGGGGGTCAGCTGGGCCACCCCAATATTAAAACCATCTAACACCTCCACAACGAAGGGGTGTGGAGGGAATCTCATGCCGAGTTTGATTGACGCGGCATACACAGGGAATTCTCCCTCGGCAAGCAGGCTGACGGTCGAGTCCAGACCGGCCGGCACGCGCATTTGGTACCCTTCCCCCACGCAGAGGTCATCCCTCATCTTGGCTCCGTGCCTGTCTAGCCACCGCATCCAGCCCACGTCTGGGTGAATTTCTGACGGAAGCAATTGGGCCTCCTCCCGTCCTCTGGGCCTAATAAGCTGGGGAGCAGCTTCTTGCTCCTCGGCGGCCGATGACAATGGAGCGACGCTTGGCTCCCCCACTGCCTGGCTCGCTGTACCCTCCGACGAGCTTGCCGCCTGCTCCCCCGCCTCGACGTACTCATCGATCTCTTGAAAGAGTTCGGCAAATTCTTCGTCGACTGCCGAGGCGGTGGAAGAATATCTCTCCCTAGGAGGTGTCGATGCTCCTACCCGCAAGCGCAGGCGCGTAGGATCTGCCGTTTGCTTGGTTCTAGCCATGCCTTCTGCATAGTGAACGAAGCACGGCTTAGGGGTGACCAACAATGAAGAAAAAGACGCGATTGGACGTCCGCCCCGACAAAAGATGAACGGCGGAAAAATCTTAAATAAAACCTTTAAACCCTTACCTAGTACTAAGAGGTCGGCCGCTAACAAAGAGAAAAATGACGAGAGGATAACAAAAACAAGAAAGGCGAAAACTAACCTTGAAAGATCTGCGAAGTACTTGGTGAAGAACAGGATGAGTATCGCGAAGAACGGGATGAATTTCGCGAAGAACAGGATGAGTTTGACGAGGAAAAGGATGAGTCTCGTGGTGGCCGGAAATCGCCTGATGGTGGTAGGAACACGCCGGAAATCGCCTATGAGAGCTCTGTGAAAACGAAATGTAAAAAAAATGAAATTTACCCCCCCCTCTATATATAGGGAGGGGCAAAATAGAGAAAGGTGACACGTGTCACCCCCTCAACACCTGACCCAAAGATGAAGATGCAGATCAAAGATCAAGAAGCGATACCCGGAAAGTGTTTCCAGAAATGCCCTTCTTGAGGGGCAAATGTTGTGGGCAAAATTACCATGCCTTCGTGCACCAATGAAGATGTGACACCTGGCACGTATTGCGCCCCCTAAGCAGAAATCATGCAAAGTCTACTCCGGGGCATGAGTATTAATCTAGGTATCTACAATGTATGTATTTAAGTATGTATAAATGTACGTATAAAACCTATACCTAGAAAAGGGCTTAATTAGTATGTATCCCAAGTGAATTACTAAGCACAATAGGCCCAAATAGCCCACTATTGCTACAAGGGATCAGAGAATTGTAAGGAGAAAGGACACGTGTCCTTCTCCCATTCCCCAGCCAATCATGTAAGGGGAATATTAGGTCATTCCCACAAAAACCTAGTACTATAAATATTCCCACTTCCCTAGAAAAAAGGGTCAAAATCAATACATTCTAGAGCAATTGCTGCTCTGCCTTCTCTCTACTTTCTCTCTCTATAAAAATACAATCTTGTTTAATCTTTAAAAGTTACCAAGAAACCTCCAAGGTACCTCACCGGAAAAACCCCACAACAGTAGTTACTATAAATGGCTTTTATTAAAAATGAAAATACGGATTCGGGATCGATTCAGTCAGTCGTAGGACCTTCGTTGCTTACTTGAGAAAGCGTTGACAAGTGGTTTACGGTTTCATCATTGAACTTACCGCTTCTGGAAATGTAGGCGTCTACAGATATATTTCTGATTCTGATAATATTTCCGTTTCCGATAATGTTTCCGAGTTTTCCTTTTGATGATTGTTCTCCCTCTGAGCCTAACACTCGTCATTTCCGAATATATATAATCTTTATAATATTTACCGAATAATATTTATTCGCCTAAATATTTGATTAGTTCACATATTTGTGTGACCCCACGGGTTCAGTCAAGAGTCAGTTGTGTAATTAATTATGTATTAATTCCACTTGATATGAAACGGTATCAAGCTAGGCATTCCGATCACTTAATCTCATTGAATAATTAGCTCATTATTAGTTAATCTAAACCGCTTATTAGACTTGTATAATTACATAAAATGCATATTTAATTTGGAGCAAGAGCATATTCCTTCAATGGTACGTCTAGCATTGTCTTGGAATTTCGGTCATAGAAGAGTTCAAGTCGCGATCGACTTAGAGGCGGTGGCTCGTATTCTAGTCGACATTGTTGCCCCCTCTTCTCCTTATTTCCATATCATAAGCAAGTGCAAGGAATTGATTAGCAAGGCAGATTGGGAAGTGGTAGTTTAACACCGTTGTAGAGAGGCGAACCGGACAGATGACTGGTTGGCCAATTACGGTGTGGGCTTCTCTCCAACGGTCTTCGTGTCGTTTTATTGGAGTATCTAAATGGTCCACGGTGGCGGCTTAGCGTGTTTTATTTTCTTTCTTGGTTTTGTAGTTTCACTTCTTTAGGTCTTGTGCGCATAAGTTGTACAATAAATTTATTGTACACCAATATAACTTTAAACCTTTTTTTTATAACTTTAACCTAGTTTTGATTAACTTTTATATTAGTAAAAAAAATTTGATAGATAAATATTTTAAAGGGTTAAATGATTAATTTTATACATTATTAGTTATTTTGAAGAAATAAGTTTTACTAAAATGAAAAAATTTATAACTGAAAATTAGATAACTTTTTCTTATATATGCTTAACTTTTAAGCATTTTGAGTTAACTTTTACTCCGGTGTACAATATTTATTGTACACCCATTGTAAATAAGAATTTGTGTTTCGAGGCTCTACCTCACACACTACTCAGTACAGTGATACATTTTAATATCTAAGAGCATCAATATTAGCTATCTCTTATCCCCTCTTAATTTTTCTCTTTCTTTAAGAGTTAGCTCTTAGATAAAATGTGGTAACTCTTAGCCTCCTCTTATTTAGAGGTTGATTGAGACATCCTCTAAATAAGAGGTAGCTCTTAGAAATAAGAGTGGGGTTGAGGTGGAGGTTTGTGTTTGTTTTGTGATTTTTATTTTCTTTTTAAAAAGGAAAAATATGTAAAAAGGTAGTTAAGAGGTAGTAAATAAGAGATAGTCTATTTCTTGGGTTTTTTGATGGATAACTCTTATTAAGAGATGGTGGTGATGTGGATGAGAGAAGGGACTAAGAGGGGGCAAATAAGAGTTACCTTATAATTGATGCTCTAACCCTTTACTAACTCTTTTGGAGTAGAATGCTCATTATTTTCTTGTCTCATGATTATTTGAATTTGATGTTCCGGGGTTATCTCAAATTGCTTAAAATTTCACCGCAACCACGATAATGGCAAAATTTGAAAGAGTGTGAATCGTTGACTCCATGTGTTGTGGTTGGAGAAAATTTTCCAACCGACTTTGGTTCAACCAACTTTTTGTCATTGCTTTTGAAAAAAAAAAGGCTATTTTAACATTGAGTAGCAGACTTGTTGGTGTTGTACCCGTTTTTTGACAACTTGTGTGAGTGCACATATAGATAAATACCTCCATAAGCGTAAATAATACTCGTATTTGGATTAGGGTACTACCAAGTTTCTATCATATTTACAAATGAGTTGGTCTGGGTTTAAACATAGTATACCATACCAACTTTAAGCAGAGAAGTATGAGGCACATTTAGGGCAACATCTGGTCCCCTACAGTTGTTGCTTAGGAAAGCATACAAGATATTGATAGCAAATTTGTTCAAGATGGAAGATGATTTCTTGGCTTTTGCATACGAATGACTGAAAATGTAGGCTACACCTGATTCCCTTGCTCCTAAGATTTTGATTGACTCGTCTCTAAGACTAACATTTTCCAAGTTATCGAGGCTGAAATCCAATAACTTGACATGGTCCTGGTATTCTACCATTTGTGTTGATGTATTAGCTTGTTCCATAATACCATTGACGGTGTCACGTTCTTCTTCTGTTTCTACAAAATTTATGAGCTCAGATACCACTCTGTTCTCAAAATCGTAGTTCTCCTGTAGCAAATCCTTGTAACCAAACTGAACAACACAGCGGAACATACCATACTCTTTTGGGCCAACCCTCCCTAGAAGAAATCTTTCCTCTTCTGCAACATAGGGTATGTGTACAGATTTAACACACACGATAACCAGGATCTGGTGAAATGCTGGTAGATTTGTAACAAAATGTCCAAACACAGCTGGTACTCCTGTACCTAAGTTGGTGCATAGTAAACCAATCCCTGGCACCCGAACCATGCCCAAACTAGGTCCTAAACTTACTAGCTGGTCTACAGAAACCTTGTTCTCCATGTCGAATCTGTGTTTCTTTAATGTTCCATAGTTCCATACATACATTACCACCATTAGGATTGAAGATAAAGCAAGAGGAATCCAACCACTCTCAGGAACCTTGAATAGGCAAGCTGAGAAATAAAGGACTTCTATTGATCCAAATAACAGTAAGAATGATACTGCAGTTATTATCCTCTTTCTCCATACAACAACCATAACCAATGCCATCAAGCATGTAGTCACCAACATCACCGTTGTAACTGCTAGACCTGCAGTTCAGTACACCACCCACTACAAGTTTTAGTCATAATCAAGCAAATGTCAAAACTTTCACATAATATAGTTAGTTCAGGGATACTCCCATTCCTACCGTACGCATGACCTATCATATTTGTATCTCTCAACCCAATTGTTACAGCTAGACATAGGCACATCAGCATCCAATTCACCTCTGGAATGTAGATCTGTCCATATATTTCACTTGAAGTATGAACAATTTTTACTCGAGGAAAGCAGTTCAAAGCGCAACACTGGCTTATGATTGAGAACGTTGCTGTTATTACAGCTTGGCTTCCTACTACCGCCGCAAATGTAGCCACTACGAAAACCGGCCAGAATACTGGTTCTATTGCAAAACAAGATGGAATAAAACTTTAATAAAAACAAACTTTCAAATCTGTGAGATTTAAACAGCAACATTAAGTATATTTAACCTGGAATAGCTTTGTAGAAGCTCCTCTGAATGTCTTCATGATGACGAGACAGGAAGGCAGCCTCACCCATATAAGCCAAAACCAAACAAGGGTAAACCAGAAAAGTAAATGCTATCTGGAAAATGTCAACTATCAATGTGTTACAATCCCTTCACAAGATATGCAGGAAGTGCAAAACAGAATGCAACAAATACCTTAATTGAACAAGCTGAAAAATGGCCCAAATCAGCAAACATGGTCTCCACACCTGCAATAAAACTACCAGGATATCATGTTTTCAGTAGGTCTTTTAGAACAAGTAACCAAACCATGACCCAGTATACAAGTGATAATACCTGTAATAGAGAGAACAACCCCTCCTAAGGACACCCATCCTGCCATGCCTGTGTGTCTAAGCAGCTTGAACATATAAACGGGAGACAGTGCATTAACAACGCCTGGATTCCACCTTATAATATTATAAACACCGATGCTGCTGATACAAAGGAGCCATGCTAAAACAATTGGTGCAAACATGAAAGAAACCCTATGTGTTCCATGATGTTGGAGAGAAAACAGGACTACCAAAATGATGCAGGAAACCACAACAACATAATCTGCAAAATAAGATATTATTTGTCAGACAAAAAGCACTGTAAATTTCATTGCAGCTGAGTTGCATGTTTCTGAAACACTTAAGTAATGCCTCTCTTTCTTCCTTTTTTTTTTTTTTTCCCCTTTGATTTGTGGACGAAGTAGAACTTACTTTCATGAAGTCCCGTGAATTTTAGACGAACTCCAGACACTGCTGAAAGAACTGAAAGAATATATGATATGCTTAGATGATCATCAAATGAGTTAACATAATGCAGAACGATCACGAAAAATGGACAAAGAAACAGGTCTCACTATTGTTTCCTTTGTTCGGGGCTTTTCAGACTGTCAAGCTATGTAAGATTGATTAGCAGATAGTAAATTACTTTAGTAGGTAGACTGAAAACTATTGCTCTGTGATTGGTGGTATAATGCCATAACTAACATCTTATAAAAAAATAATGAGATTACACTTTGATTAACATCTGTAATCACTTGTCATAATTAGACTTTGCTAGAAAATTTGATACGAAGCTTTAAGAAAAATTGTGATAAGCTGACAGGACTGGATGGGCAACAATAGGTTCCAACAAAAATAAGGAAACTGTTACCTGATATTGCTGGTGTGAGTACACCATCACCAATAGTCATACATGTTCCCAGAAAAACAAAGATGAGCAACGCTTTATGAAATCTTTCATGCTTTTCAAATGGTAGCTTGAAAGCAGAAGTCCTTGCTGTCTGGTCGGATCCCTCAATAGAATATATTGCAGATAACTTGTCATCATTAGGAAGAACACTAAGGTTTGCATGGCGGCATAGCAATGAGTACAAGGCAAAAGTGCCGCCTGAACACAAGTGAATAACTGACATAATCATTAATCAATATACACATTACAACAGTCCATCTATGACAGACTTGATGAAAGGTTTTTCTTTTAAAAAAGATTAAAAAGATAAAAGAAATCTGGAAATGCATAAGCAGCAATAATAACCCTTGACAATGCAAGATAGTTATTTAAACGATCACCTTCGCCATTATCGTCTGCTGACATAACAACAAAAATATATTTGAAAAGAGCAACCAGTGTAAATGTCCAGAATATGAAGGAAAGCACCCCATATATGTCTTCATCGTCTTCACGGAGGCTTACTTTCTCAGAGAATGTGGTTTTGTAAACATACAGAGGTGAGGTACTAAGATCTCCATAAACTACTCCAAGACTCTGGTATGCCAAAGTAAGCACAGCTGAACATGAAGCACGCTTGATGCTCTGAATCAAAACGCCGATAGGGATGTTAATTTACCACCATTTTTTAAAGGTTTCCAATGGAACTATACAATAGATTACAGAAAACTTTGTTTAATTACTTTGGAATAACTCAGAAAACTTAACAACTTAAATACACAATAAAAATAAAAATAAAAGGTATCTGGAATCCCAGACAGATTCAAGTATCTGTATCTTACTGTGAATATCAGTTTTAATCCGTAAATACTGCTACGTATTTTGATTCTTAAAATTCAGCTTTAATCAATTGTACTGCACGTACAAAAAATACTAGAGAATCATAAAAAATGAACTTTAATTCAATTACAATCAGAAAAAGTCCGTTTTAAACACAAAAAATAACTTGATTGCAAAACATGTGAAGAATAAAAAGGGCCTAATTAAAATATGCGCAACCCCACAATTTCCTCTCAATAAGTCATATGATGATATGATATGGAAAGTTGGTCTAAGAATGCAATAAACTACCTAATTTTCTCCCAACTTTAACCAAAATACACTAATCTCCATATTTTTCTCTAATTAATTTCTGAAAGAAATAGTTACAATTTATTGGTTCATAATCACTACATCAATATGATGATGATCAACGAGGGAGGAAACTAGTTTTGATTTGCATTCGTATATATTTACTTGATTAAGGTAAGAAATAAGTGATATGCAACATGCTGGTTCCCTAGACCCATCAATCAAAATTTCTCGGCCAACCCACGTTGTAAAAATTGGAAAATCTTGATATGGGAATTTTTTTGATGTCCTTTATCCAAAAGTTTACTTGATTAAAAGCCATTTTCTCGTCATAGGTACCAAATACAGATATAGTTGTTACGTTCACACATTCCCCGTAATACTATGACTATTAGTAAGTAGTAACGTAGACTATTAATTTCGGAACCGAGGAGCCAAATGCAGCAGACCGAACCTATACAGACATTGTAGACTTGTAGAGTGAATGACCCATAAAGTTAAAGGCAACAGACAAGTACAATGCAGATGGGGGCAAGTAAGAAAAAGAAACACAAACCTGATGAGAAACACCCTCTTCAACTGATTCTACAGAAGACCTTTGGTTCATTGTTGATGCCCAGTTTTTAATTAATTTATTAAATACATAAAATAAAATATACGGAGTAATAAATATTGTTTTTTTTTTTTTTTTGTAATAAATTTGACAGGCAATTAGTGGGAGAAAAAGAAGAATAATATATAGAGAGAAAGCAAAGAGATGGGAAATGGGAGGAGAGAGAAAACGGGGATAGAAGAAGAAGAAGAAGAAGAAGGGGGAATGTGGAGTGTATGAAGGAAGGAGTAGCAGTGGGCAGTAAACAAAGGGATGCTAATGATGTGTCCCTCAAGCCTCAAGGGAGTTGGGCAACGCATTCAATGCTCTCTTTTCTTTCTTTGTCATTTCCCCTCCTTTTGTTTTTTATTTTTAATTATTTTTGCCTCCCCTTTGGCCTTATCTGGATGAATAGGGTTCTACTCAACCCGATCCGAGTTAACTAGACTCATTCATATCCCTACTCTAGTCAAATAAATACGGAGTAACCCATTAGTATTTGGTAGGTTGGTCCATCTTTTACTCGGTTGTGTTAGGGTTATGCAGCGCATATTACATATACACAGGGTCATATTTGTAATTAAACAGTTAAGTAGGGATCATGATATATTTTTGTTCATTTCACAATTGAAAAATAGGCAAATGTATCTATGCTCATTTGGCAAATGGACAAATATATTTTCCTCATTTTACAAATTAGTAACAAAGATTATAACCAATAGATAAAGGCCCATTATTAGTAATCTGGTTAGTCCGCTTCAATCAAACTTTATTAAGAACCGAGGAATAGAGGACAATGTGATAGTCGTAAAAGAAGTGGTTCATATATTAACAAAAGCTTATGACAGTCTGGAATGGGCTTTTATTAAGGATACTTTAATCAATTATAATTTTCCGATAAAAGTAATTGATTTAATTATGTGTTGTATTACTACTCCAAATTTTTTTGGTGCTTTGGAATGGAGAGATAACTCACGAGTTTGCACCAAGTAGGGGAATACGTCAAGGAGATCCGTTGTCGTCTTGTATTTTTGTTTTGTGTTTAGATAGATTATCGATGTTAATTGAAGACCAAGTGGAAAAAGGCAATTGGAAACCCTTAAAGGTCTCTAAAAATGTTTTGTTATCTCATGTTTTCTATGCGGATGATGTGTTTCTTTTTGGGAATGCAACATCTTCTAATATGGACACAATTATGAACACTATTTCTAACTTTAGTACTATGTCGGGGTTTAAAGTGAATATGAAGAAATCTTGTATTGTTTTTCCAAATAAAATGGGTCATAATGTTCGTAATATGCTAGCTACTCCACATGGGCTACGCATCACTACGTGTTTTGGGAAATACCTGGGTGTTGATATTAGGCCCAATAAATTAAAAATTAGTAATTACTTTGGTCTGTTAGATAAAACTTTGGATAGGATAAAGGGGTGGCAGACAAAACTTTTGAACATGGCGGGGAGGTGTACACTCATAAAGTCTGTGTTGAACACGTATCCTCTTTACAATATGCAAACTAACTTGTTGCCAGTTGGTGTGATTAATAGACTTGACAAATCTTGTAGGAAATTCTTATGGAATAAGGTGGATAGGACTAGATACTTGGCACGAATCTCTTGAGAAAAAGTGACTGCAATGAGTTTGGGATCGAGAGTTGGGAATTAGAAGGTTGAGAGAATGGAATTTGACTTTTATGGAAAAATTGGGATGGAACATGTTGACGTCACCGGATAAGTTGTGGGTTCAAAATTTAAAAGATAGATATTTAAAGAACAATACCTTTTTTGACAACATCTCCCGTCCTAGTCAATCTGCAATCTTGAGAGTTTTTTTTCGTGGGAGGTCACTCTTAGAAAAGGGTCTGATTACCGGGATTGGGGGATGGACAAACAACTTCACTTTGGTATCATCATTGGGTGGGGCAGGGCCCAATTTACAAACAAATTGATAAAGCTAGACACACCTGATTCTATAGCACATTTATATGTTTGCGATATAATAAAAAAAGGCACATGAAATTTGGACAGAATTAAACACTTACTTCCCGAGCACATAATCACTGATATTTTGGCCACTCCTTTGGAAACTCACTCAAAGAGTGAGGATTATATTAGATGGACTAAACCGGATGTTGGAAAGTTTAACATTAAATCTTCTTATTTCATGTTTCTCAATCATACTCTCTCTGGTCTTCAACCTGCTCACTCAATTTCTTGGAAATCTATGTGGAAGATCAAGGTACCTTTTAAATACAGAATGTTGTTGTGGAATTGTGTGCACCAAATTTTGCCTGTGGCACAATCTTTAGCCCGTTACATCAGCAGCATTTCTCCCTCTTGTACTAGATGTTATGTTCAAAACGAGGATTATTTACACTTCTTTCGTGACTGTTGGGAGTCAAGTATACTTTGGAATTATATTTTCCAACGACTTAGGATTACCAAGAGGGTGGATTTAGCCACTTTTTTCAGCTTACAATGGTATGATTGGATTGCTTATAATATATCCTTAAATATGGATTGGAAAGTGGTTTTTCGGTTGCCATTTGGCATATTTGGAGGGCAAGATGAAGGAATTATGTCCTTAGACATTTCCGGCAATTACTAAATATAAATAGGAATTAATTATGAAGATAATAAGTTAATTATTTTAGTAATCATATTTGCTTGCTAGAGAATAAATGTGATTAGCAGGACAATATTGATTGGACCTACAACTAAAATATATTAATCCTATAAGGTCACACATATAAGCATTAATTGGAATGGGCCCAAAAGGCCCGATGGCAACCGGTCTGTTAAGGGAAGAATGTTGGGCTTTAGTTTTGTGTTAACCTAAAACTCTCACATTATAATAGTTATAATGTCAGGGATTTAGGAATTACGTTCATTCAATATCTGACAAAAGGAAAACACAAAAACCCTAATTCTTATTCTCTAAACGCCGTACATCCCAAACAAAGCAAGAGACTGATTGTGATCGCTCTCTTCCGTACTAGCATACGTGGGATTCAATTGGTGCTTGTGGACTAAGTAGAGGAGCAACAAGTGGGGCTCTAACATCTTCGAAGTTTGCATACGAACGGGAGAACACGCTGCAAAGGTGATTATTCTTTCGACTTAATCTGATCTGTACTATTGTTATGCATGTGATCCTGTGATAGATGTTAGGAAATTGTTTCCTGAAATTCCGCTTTATGCATCTATATGTTCCTACACAAGAAACAGAGCTGTGTTTGATTAGAAAATGATCAAACCCTTCTCAGTGTTCAATACTTTTTATGTAGTTTATATGAAAACTAATTTAGCATTGCAGGGAAAAGGGGCATGAACTTTTTGCAGAGAAGTCCAGCTTGGAGACCACCTGCGCCTGGAGTGCCAAAATTGAATATTGATGGGAGTTGGCAGGCCAAAGATGTTGCTGGAGGGGGTGGAGTGTTTAGAAGCAAAACTGGGAGCTGGTATATAGGGTTTGTAAGCAAATATAATGCAGTGACACCATTAGCTGCAGAATTGTATGCTCTCATAGAAGGAATTCAAATGGCAGTGGACTATGATATTAAGGAGTTAGAGGTAGAAACAGATGCAGAAATCATGGTGAAGCTTCTTGGCTCTATGGATGATCAGTATCATCACGAGTTGGCTCCTGTCTTAAGAGATGTTGCCTGCTTAATGACAAGGTTTGTTTTGTTCAAGATCACACATTTACCACGAATGTACAACAAATTGGCTCACTCTATGGCCCAATATGCGATTACAATGGCTGTGGGTCATAAAATGTTTCTGAACCCACCCCCATTTACTGATCTAGTGTATCAAGGTGAGTTGCAGCAAGCAAGAAAATGATAAAGGGAGATGGGGGAGTCGCCCAAAGCACAAGAAACTTCTACAACTGTCATAGACCTGGAGGCACCTCCACATGTCGACAGAACATCATCGATGGTAACTCAGGAGATTTTGTTTGGTACAATCTCTACGAAGGTCACGACCAAGGTTGTTAATGTGGTGAAGGATGCAGGAGGACCACCAAGAGAGGGTTCCAGTACATGGGAGTAGTTGGTTAGAGTATTTTCCTCTCTTAGGTTGGATGTTAGTTATAGGTTGGACTGATTTGATTAAGGGAGCTGAGGGGATATCTTTTGGGTTTGTATTTTTTGGGTTTGTAGTCGAAAGTTTATAGGGATTTATGTTTTGTTTTTGTCGGGCTACAAATTTTTGGTGTTTTGCCCGCTTATCTTTTGTAAAACTTCAACGCTAATTAACTAGTAATATAATTCTTCGTTAATGAGTAAAAAAAAAAACAAATGGGTAATGTATGAATCATACTACAACCAAAATGTTCTAAAAGATTAACTCTAATTTAGTTCCTCGCTAACTTTTGTTAACTATAACAACTTCCAGTTATCCACAACAAAACAAACTTCAAAAAAATTGCAAAGTTGGACAAAGTTATCTAATGAAAATCTTAAACAACCTAATATAAATTGTGCTTCTAAATAAATATAAAATTCTCCGATTTTGACTTGTTTCTTCACTCAGATCTCTATTACTCCCTCCGTTTTTTCTTTATGTATCCATTTTTCAAAAAGTGGTATTTTTTTTTTTTTAATGTATCTAGTTTTGCTTTACTTATTTTTTGTCAATTATTTTTACCATCTTACCCCTTTTTTCATAATATTTACACATTTTCATTATCTTTCTCCTATTTTACTCACTATTCCTCATTAATTTATTACACTTCTCTTACTTTTTCCACATTTTTCTTACAATCCAATAATCACTCCTCGAAACAAAAGTCAATCGTAACGAGAAAATAAAATAAAAAACCTAGAGATTCTGTTGTACTTAACAATATACTACCATTGTTTCACAATGTATCATTTCTCATTTGGACACTATTCGTTGATCAACTTTGACAATCTTTCTTTCGCCATTCATTATCATTACCCCACTGCCTCAAAGATGCTCCCGCAAGAAGCAGGGTAAGGGGGGTCGGGTGTACGCAACCTTACCCCTGCAATTGTAGAGAGACTGTTTTCAATTGACCCAAAAGCGATAACGGGACGACAACGGGATGACCATCTTCTAATTCATGGAAAGGAAACGAATAGGTTTTAAGAGCCATTTTGATTTAGTCAATTACATCCCACAACCAAAAGAACAAATGAATCTTTGGCGCAATCGGAAATGGACAAATCTTTATTTCACCATTATGTAAGAAAGAATATAGTCAAATGAGATATTTATTAAATTCGTATCAACGCGGGGATTTCAAATATCAAATTTATATAATTTTGACTTTTACGCATTTAGAGATATTAATATACGAAGAAGCAAGTTGGAATATGTGCAAGAAGAAATATTGCGTATATTGTGAAATGGAGATAATATATATTTTTTTATAGCGGATGTATTTTTTTTGCTGTAAAATGTTTTTAAAGGGAAAATATGTGCTTTCAAACACTAAAAATGTGTTTTTTGAATGATTAAAAGTCACAGGGTGAATTGTCCAGCAACTTGTGTGGCAAAAAGACTGAAAAGGAAGCATCCTACATTCTAACTTACCTTTATTTGTTATGAGTCCTTTATAAAATGATTTCCAAATCATGAATAGATTTCAAAGTTTGATTAGTGATTAAGGAAGTGACACCAGTAAACATCCAACGTACTTGTGCAGTGCACCTTGTGCATAAGTCCAAGTACACAGCTGTGAAGCTTTAAAGTACAACCAGAGAAGTACATGAATTGATTTTCTTACATAAGCGTGCGCCCTGCAAAAATCTCACCAACTGCGGAATATACTCCGTAGTAAAGAAGGCAAATCAAAATCAACTTGGGTTAAATGTATTGATTAGGTAATAAATTGTTTATAACAGGTTAGATAAACTTTAAGATTGTTGTCAATTGTAGTGGTGTTATTTTCGAGTTTGATCAATTTTTTGGATCTAATTGCATTTGATCGAATAGGGGACCATAAGATTTAGGGATAATCCTAAATAAAGACATGAAAATAGTGATGAGTTTGTCTGGCATTGACTAGATTACATGACATTAATGAAAGAGGGACCATATGTTGGCTAAGAATAGAGTTGGTTGGACTATCACAATTCACAGTCCACACGTATAACTAAATGATACTACTCTGTAACTTTTTATTGACAATTACAGTTGACAAGCAGAAACAAATATGAGCTAGTCTAAATGATCAGAAGGAACATAATGGTGGTTAGATTAACATAACAGTAGAAATGAAGGTCGAAAACAGGGTTGGCTAACACATGCAACAGTATAGACTAGGTTGATCAAAGAGGCTAACACTTGGATCGTGACACTCAGCCCTTTACAGATAATAACCCCGTGGCCGTGAGTAAGGATGTCCTGATTGAGCTCAAGCTTGTTCAGCCTAAACCTGCAAATTCTTTGGGATGCAAACACTCAAACCCTTGTAAGGACCCTAACCTTAACCATACTGGTAATTCAGATGTCAAACTCGAGTTGCTGAGCCACAAACTAAGTATATAACACATTTACAAACTCAACTCAACATTGTATCAAACAATATCCGATTATCACATATTCACAATTCAATATAATTATTTCCATCGAATCTCACTCCATCCATGGGAGGAAAAATGCACCTAAGTTTAAATATTGTACAAGACTAATGGTAATATAGCGAGTAAATTAAATTATAAAAAAAAAAATGAAAGTTTTGATGGTTGGTTGGGTTTAAAAGTCTAACGTATCAACAGGTAGAGAAGTTGTTCTATGAAGAGAATGAGGGAGGATAGGTCCTCCTGTGTAAAACTTGTTAGAAGTGACCAAATTCTCTGGGCTACAACACTCACTCTGAAGCATTCGACTTGGGAGCTTCTTCTTAGCATGATTTGAAGGAAATTGAGGCGTAAAGTGCTTTTCCAATGCCTTCTTCAGATCCTTCACATCTAATCCTCTTTCCAATGGATGAAATGATATCTTCTTGTTTCTCTTCATATGGTAATCCTTTTCTGCAGCTAACAAACGTGTCTTCATCTTCATGTCTGCACTTTCATTTTCATCTCTCAGCTGTATTTCGTACTTGGTTTTCAGCCATCTCAACTCCTTCCTTGCCTCGTTCTCATACTCCCTTTCATCTACAATGGAACCAGAAGGGGAGTTGTATGGCGTCTGAGTTTCACTATAATTAATGGTATTCTCACAACTTGTTTGATCTTGTTGTTCAAAGGTTTCACCAAAATGGAAGTTTAAACTGGGTCGACGTTGATGATGACCCACTGTATCTGTATTTGCTATTACACCCGGATCAGCCTCTAATGGATAAGTTATCTCTTCAAAACGTCCACGCATAGAAGTCGATCCATGACTAGCACAACGAAGGAGTTGGATATTGCGGGGCCTGGGGCTACCAAAGGTAAGATAATCTGCTAAAGAATAACGCTCAATCACTGAATCATTATCATTGTTTATGCTTTCACACTCAGAGGCTTCGTATTCGTATTCATTTTCTTCTTCGTATGTACCCTTCTTCCATTCGGGGACTAAGGAAGCTATCTCGCAATCAATCATATCTGCTATTCTCATCATGTCTTCTTCCTTGATACTGAGTTCAGAAACCATTTCCGTAGTAACGCTCATAGCAGTATCACTCTTAATGTTAAAAGGGAAGTATATATTTCGTACTCGCCCTGTGCAGGAGAATAAAAATAATATAAGCTTCTTAAAATCCACTATTTGGCATAACAAAATTAAAGCAAAGTAAACTTCAAAACCTTTACCTTCTTTATCAGTAATTCTCAGTCTTAAAAAGATATCACCATTTGCTCTTTTCTTTCCCTTGATGCTGATGTCCATATCTGTCAAATCGTCATCCTCCAGAAAAGTAAATAGCTCAATTTCATTGGCTGCTAACTCTAGTGTTTGATACTCATGTTCATGATCAGGTTCATAGCCAACATAGTCACAGCCAGCATGGTCACACCCACTACTACTATTCATCAAAGACCTCTCATTTTGGTAAGGTGATTGAACCACTTGACTTATTTTGTCAAAATCTTTATCATCATCAATTGGCCTCAAATTATATCCCTTATCGTCGTTTTGCAAAAATGGGTGTTCTAGTAGCTCCTTCGCAGATAATCTACTAGTGACAGTTTCTAAGCATTTCTCAACAAAGAGGCGCACTTCCGGGTTCTTCACTTTGTAAAGAGCATCCGGCTTTTTCCCCTATCACAAAGATTTTCACTAATTCAATTAAGTTAATTCAGGATACATAGGTTTCAATAAGTAAACATTAGAGGGTGTTTTTAGGTTCTTACAGAAACTACTTTCTTGTAGATTTGAGCAGGATGTGTGCATTCACTATAAGGATAATCAAAGGTAACCATTTCGAGTACACACATCCCAAACGAGTAGATGTCAACTAATTCATTGTATTCCTCGGCATAAACCTCTGGGGCCATGAATTCTGGCGTACCTGAAGTAATAGACGTAGCATTTGAAGAACTAGGTAGCATTAGAGAAGAGAAAACCAATTGCCTTCCATCAATTATAATTTGAATAATTAATAATTGACACCCGAGAATCTTCCAACAGCAATCAAAATTATCGGTATAAATAAATGTCTAAATAATAGGATTCACTATTATTTGAGAAATAATGAAACCAAGATTAAAAGAAAAGGCAATCATTGGCATTGACAATACTATAGATAATTACCATCTAAAAGAATTTCAATAATTAAGAGGACAGCTCAAACTTACCAACACAACGGGCAGCATGAGATTTCCTCAGTATGGCAGCTAATCCAAGATCTCCAATCTTGACTTCACCTTGGTTCCCATTAATGAAAATGTTGTCACATTTGAGATCTCTGTGTATCACTGGAGGGTCATGACTATGAAGATACAATAGCCCTTCTAGGATTTGCCTACACCAATGTTTTACTGCTCTAATGTTAACCTTTTTATGCTTCACCCTATACCTATCATCAAACATTCCCCAAAAAAGCAAATCAAATTTTACCCTATAAGGAATAATACACAAATGAAGCATAGAATTCGACATTTACACTCCCTCGCTGCGTAAATAGAAGCTGTAAAAGTGTGAAACTTACTGTCTCAGAGTACCAGAGGTGAACATTTCAGTGACAAAATTGATGTTCCTGTTGGTAATGTCAACCCACGAAGTGCAAAACTTCATAATATTCTTGTGTTTTAAGGTTTTCAGCAGATGAATTTCACTGTAAAGCCTTTCGAGATCTTCAGGTCTTTGCAGAAAATCTGTAAGCTTAACTTGATTCCAAGCCACTTCAATTCCTTCATATTCATCAAATCCTCTGTACCTGCAATAAGCCAGCCAAATCAAAACATTCTAATTCTCTTTAGGAAAATGCAGAAAACTACCTTATAAAACTTAAGCTCAAATCAAAATATGCATATTAAGGTAAAGTCCTTGACAAAAAAAATGCTCCCTAAAATTAAGAATATATTTGTTTTTGCTAAGTAAGCTCAAATTCTTGACAAATGAGAATTTTGAGAAATACCAATTAAAAATATATGCAACTTAAGCTCAATTTATTAACAAATTAATGAAAAAAAAGATCCAATTCCCAGAATCGATTTTAGTGCAAAGATCAAATTCTTGAAAAATAAGAAATACCCAATTTCTAGAATTGGTTATTATGCAAATTCAGCTGGAATTTTACAAATAAAAAATACATCCTTTTATTTTTCTTGCAGATTGAGCTAAATTTATAGACCAATACAAATACCAAATTATCAAAACGATTTATTTGTCCAAATTAAGCTGAAATTCTTGACCAAAAAACACAAACAGAAAAGAGAAAATTTGCTTACACTATCTTAGATGACCCTTTGCCCAGAATTTCATTATACTGTAAAAAAACAAAAACAGAGAAGATTAATTAATGGGAAAATGTATGAATTTGTATGAATTAAAAAAAAATAAAAAAATAAACATGATTAAGAAAAAAGGAGACATACTCTTCCATATCTTCCAGTGGGATCAGTCTCAACATAATCAGAACAATCATCAAAATCATCATGATTATCAATTACAGCATTCATTCCCTTATAGTAATTTTCAACGATTTAAATAAACATTTATTTATTTGACAGAGAATTTTCCCAATTGCAAATCAATCGACATAGTCAGACTGAAATTAAATCAATCAATCTAGATGGGGAGTTGTTCTTAATTTTAATTAATCATATGCAAATAAAAAACCAAAAAAAAGGTTGAATTTCAGTGTTGTTAATTTAGTTTTATTTTGAAAGGACGATAAAAAGATGGAATGTAAGGGGAGAGAGAGAGAAAGAGAGGGTGATGGGAATAGATTCAAAGGAATGTGGGAGTGTATGAAGGAGAGGGGGTAGGAAATGCCAATGGGCAACTAAACAATGGTTGCAAATGATGTGTTCCCAATAGAGTTGGGCATCGCATTCAATGTTGTTTCTTTCTTTCTTTCTTTCTTTGGCATTTTACTTCCTTTTATGGGCTTTTTATTTGGTCTTATCTAGTGGATATGGTAATTAATGATTAATCGACGCAGCCCGATATTACCGTAATCGACCCAGCCCGATATCATACGATTAAGTTTTATGGTGCAGTCAATTTTTAGTAAGGTGTAGTAAGTTACAATCAAGTCTATTAAGTTTAATAAGTTTAGGTACTTCAAGAGATTTCAAATAAAGAGAACGTAACCAAAGGTAAAGATCCAAGCAAAATTGATCGGTCTTCACCTCTCTATTACATGATACTAGTGTTTGGGTGTTAAATTGGCTATCAATTGGGTCTGCTGCACAAAATCTCCACTTGGCTAACACAACATAAATCAGCTCTCTCTTAAGGCTATATGCCTCTGAAAGCCGCCCACAACCCACTTATAATAAAGCCCAACAACATTTATTATACAAACATTATAAATATGTCGCTCTAGCGGACATATCAAGGTACATTCATTTATTTTCTTAACACATACTTTAACATAGAGAGCTTTTTCTATTCCCGAACCTAATGCTTACATAGGATCGAAGGGGCTTTCCTTGGAACACCCACGAGGCTAGTTAATCTCACTTGTGTGTAGGTATTAGTGGACTACAACACTCAAGACCAAGTTAGAGCTTTCCACCACTACAAAAGGGCTTTCGGATTGAAGTCCATTGTTTCATACCCGGAACAATTTGACGCCGTCTGTGGGGAAGATACCACAAAGCCTTGAAAATCCACAATTTTCTTTGAAAAATGGAAAATCTTGACTATTTAGACACCAGATCTGAATCTGAGGCACCTGTCCACTCAAATCCGAGTAGCACAACGTATACTCACACAGTTGTCTCCCAACCTCCAGTTCCGACAAGGGAACAACTAGTCGTGGCCATGACAATAATGTAGAACTTCTTTGCACAAAACAAAGAGCAAACTGCAGGAAGTGACTGCCATCCTCGCTGAAGGGTTATGCGACAGCTGGATATGGAGCCCCAACCAAGCGTCCAACGTTTCAATTCTCACCGATCTCATCCAACAATGTCAAGAACTAGACAGAGAACCGACTGGACGGGCAACACCTGGAACTCTCAAGAAGTGGCCCGAAAACGTATGGAGTGGTACAAAAAGCCCACCACCCGAACCTTCCAAACCAATAGGACTACTGCTAGTCAGCCTACACGGAACTGAAGCAGCGTGCACAAAAGGTTAAGACCGTTAGTGCACAAAAGGATAGGTGATTCGAGCCGACCCACAGACCATCCAGAGTCAAGTAGCCGAGCTGCTAGGCGAGATAAGGCAAGGCGAGATCGAACTCCTAGCCCTCAACGTACTCCCGAAGATTCTCGCGCAGAAACCTTGGGGAGTAGACGAATCAGGCGAGGCTAGGAAAGATGATTATGACGCCGAAGTCTTCCCCATTCATTGATGAGCTGGTCATGGAAAACATCCCGACGGTTAGGCTACCTTCGCATATGACTTACAATGGGATGGCCGATCCACAAGATCACGTGACATCCTTCGAGCAGCACATATATTTGTTCCCTCACTCCAAAGCAACGTGGTGCAAATACTTCCCAACCACGTTAACAGGAGTAGCGGGCACTTGGTTCAAATCACTGCCGAAGGGATTGATTCACAACTTTGAGGATCTGGAAAAAGAAGTTATGTTTTCAATTTGTTAGCAATAACCGAAGGGAACAAACCAATGCTGAGCTTACCTCAGTGCAACAAGAAAAGGGCGAAAGTCTTCAGGACTTCATGGCTTAATTCATGTTAGAATCAACAAACACCCCCAACCTGCAGCCCGATGTCGCAATCTTCGCCCTGAAGCATGCCCTTCTGGAGGGGAGATTTCGTGATAAACTTACAATGAAAAACCCCACCACAATGACAGAAGTGCTGAAGATGTCAGACGCATTCATCAGAACCGAAAAATTCAACAAAGAAATGGAAAATATTAAAGATTAGTTTGAACAAAAAGAATCAAAATCAAGTCAGAGCAAGCCCAAAGCTAGCTCAAAGAAAGGGAAGGAAAAGAAGGGTGTAAGGGCGCTGAGCTCGGTGAAGGAAGATAAGAAAGGTGAACTTCATCCTAGATTTACCAACTACACTCCTCTATCTCATTCCCAAAAACAAATCTACAACCTCCATATGCACGATGAGAAATGGCATAAGCCAGGTAAACTATATTTCAGGTTCAAGAATAAAAGCAAATGGTGCGAGTTTTATGACGATTACGGTCACCTGACGAGGAGTGCAAAACACTAAAGGACAACATCGAGGACCTCTTCTGCCGAGGATACCTCAAGCAATACCTTACCGACCAAAGTGATGGAACGCTGGAAAAGGAAAAACCTGCTGGCATAACTCAAGAGCCACGCTAAAAGAGAATCCACGAAGCTTTGGGAAGCAAAAAGTCCGATATCTTAGTGGTCTTCGAGGGGGGGGGGGGGGGCAGAGGTCTAATAATGCCAGCAAAAGATATTTAAGAAGTCTTTCTCACCGAGTCAACTACAACACTGTAGGTGAGGAGGAACCTCATCCTCCAAACATGACCTTCACTGCCGATGATTTCCTCGGCGTCCAGTACTCAAATGAGGATCCCTTGGTAATCTCCATTGATCTCAACAACCACAATGTTCATAGAGTATTGGTGGATGAGGGGAGCGATGTCAACATCATCTTCAGGAATTGTATCGACCAACTGATCCTTAAACCCAATGTGGATGCAGTGATGACAGTCAGCTACCCGCTGATCGACTTCAATGGGTCATCGATAATTACCGTCGGGAAGATCACCCTACCAGTCACCATCAGCAAAGGTGAAGCCGCAAAAAATATCCAAGCATAATTTTTGGTCATGGACTGCGAGTCAGTGTACAACGTTATCATGGGACGAACCATGATCCACAAAATGCAGGCCATTCCATCCACCTATCATCAGATGATGATGTATGTCTCGGACGTAGGCTTCGCCGAACGGATAAAAGGAGATCAAGAAATAGCAAGGAGAAGTTGCCACACCGCTATCCAAAAGCAAAGATTTGGAGATGGTTTCGAAGATGATGAGAAAGAGACCTCGCTTGAGGAGCAAGAGACAAAAAAGGAGAGAGGCGGACCCGAGCAGTCAGGTAAAACCCGGAGAGGTAGATGCTCGGCCCGAGGGTCCTTCTCCCGAGCCAGCTCAGGAAATGGAGGATATCTTCCTCGATGATGATTCTGATAGGAACGTCCTGTTAGGTTATGATAGATATAATTGAATATAAATCATGTGGAAAAACCATAAAAGCCAGGATTCCAAATTAATTGCCACATAACAATTAGCATAATTAGGATGCATACTCTTTTGTAGCGTGCCCTCCCTTGCTGTGCCCGAACCGAACAAGAACAAGTCTTTAGGACTCCAAGTGTCGTCCCTCCGTAGAAAGTCCACAGCACGCCCGGATCCGCCTTAAGATTGACTAACTAGAATCGCCCTTAAGGTACTATTATTTTCAGCAATATGGGCAAAGTAGATGACTGTATTTTTTTTTGGCTCAAAATTCTCACTTTTAGAATACTTAAAACTCGTTATAAATTGTGAGCATTAATCTCATATTTATAGGCTATGGAAAAAGTAATCGAATCCTACTAGGATATGAATTAATTAACTAGAATCTTATTAGAACTCTTATTAATTAATTTATCCATTAGGATTAGGAATTTAACCATTAAACAAATCCTATACGTTTTAGGTTTCGTACAGAAGCACAAACACTACACGAGCATGACCCGCAAGTGCGCAGGCCATGCCTGCGCAAGCCCACGCAGCAGCCGCTCAGCCCACGCGAGCTACGAAGCCCACGCGAGCTTCGCAGCCCACTGCTCGCAGCCATGCTTGCACCCACGGCCCGCTGGGCCTGGCGTGCCCTTGGCTGTTTGTGTGGTAAGTGGGCTTGCTGGACGCGGGCCTGGCTTCGTGCTGGGCCTTCGTCTAGCAAGCTCGTCCGATGCTAATTCGTACGACGCGCTTACGATTAATTTCCCGATTCCGGAATTCATTTCCGATACGAACAATATTTAACATTTCTGATTCCGGAATTAATTTCCGTTTCCGGAATTATTTTCCGATTCCGATAATATTTTCGATTCCGATAATATTTCCATTTCCGGCAATATTTCAGATTCCGGCAATATTTCCATTTCCGATAATATTTTCCGATACGTACCATGTTTCCGTTTCCGGTAACATCTACGACTTGGATAATATTTATATTTCCGATACGATCCATATTTCCGTTCCGGCAATATCATCGTTTCCGGAGTATTCATTTATTTTCCTTTGACGATCTCAGCTCCCACTGAAACCAAGATCCCTCGATTCCGAATATCCATAGATGGAGTATTTAATGCCATTAAATACTTGATCCGTTTATGTACTATTTGTGTGACCCTACGGGTTCAGTCAAGAGTAAGATGTGGATTAATATCATTAATCCACTTGAACTGAAGCGGCCTCTAGCTAGGCATACAGTTCACTTGATCTCACTGAATTATTAACTTGCATAATTAATACTGAACCGCATTTATTAGACTTATCATTAAATGCATACTTGGACCAAGGGCATTATTTCCTTCAGTCTCCCACTTGTCCTTAGGGACAAGTGTGCATTTCCTAATTCCTTTGTCTCTCGATGCTTGCTCTTGAACATAAGGTAAGAGTTGTCATCCTTATTATGTACAGAGGTGTTTCTCGGTTTCAGAGTTCAACTGATCAAATAAACAGATAATCATAGCCTATGATTCATCTGAGCACGGCCATGCATTTTACAGTTTCTAGCTCTCCGAGTGGCCTTGTACAACTTTCAGCATCTCATCCCGATTTATGGGAGGACAATCCCAATCTTGCGATCTTGAGATTAGACTTCGTTTTATAGGTGATTACCCGAGCGTTGCCTTTATAGCCTCCTTTTACGGTGCGACGGTTGACAACGTCAAAGTAAGCAGTTCTCAAACAAGTAATCTCAAATCACTCAGGTATTGAGGATTAGTGTCTAATAATTTTAATGAAATTTACTTATGACAGATTTTCATCTCTTACAGTAAAGTTTCATAGGTCTGTCCGATACTAGTCTTCCCAAAGTAAGTATCTATGCAAATGATTGCGACATTTCCATGTCCATGTAGTTCAAGAAACAGAACTACTAGTCATCTTGCATTCTAGTCGTCTAACGTTTTCTATGCGTCCATCTATAAAACTCCAACCAGGGACCATTTTCAACTTTTGACATTCAGGTTCACTTGATAGACATTTCTTAGTCACAGGACTGGTCCTGACAGTCTATCTTGAATATATCGTCAAATTGAAGGGACTCATCATTTAATACTAAACCAAGATTAAATGGAATATGAAAATACATTTCATATATGATAAATGTTCAACCCCAATGTTTTACAACCATGGGCCTCAAACCCATCTTTAAAACAGTTCATGGATTTCAAAGCTATGCTTGATTTCCAGTGCTACAACGTGAGTGTTCCTTCTCACTTGTTGCATAGGTTTAGTTATCATGCTTTGCCAATCTTAATATCCTTTTCATCGAATGTTCTTCGAGATATGATGATAAGATCTTTTGAGTTTGTTTATTATGTGATCTAGTCTTTCTTACTTCGATAGTGGTTCTACGCATTTTGCAATGAAGAACCATCAAGTCAGCAGACATGTGATCCACCCAAGTTCAGTGAAGAACTCTTTAACATAAACAACCCTGTTTTATTGCTTCTTAGGCAATAAGTACTTTTACTTCAACTTTATAGGTTGCTAGTGATGCTTTGTTTGGATTTACTTATCCAAGTAGTTCATAGATATGTGGAAGACTTTCCATCTGTATCTCAGAACATAGAAATTAATATTTTAATTTCCAACACAACAACTCATGGTCTCCAATCCATGTTGCTATTTCAAACCACGATGCATACAACTCGTTCTTTCCAATGGTTAACTCCAAGGGATCTTGCTTGATCCTTTGCCAATGTTTATGCGTGTAGCATCAATATTTAGCATATCTTTATTTCCTTGAATCAAGAACTACTCTTATGTACCTTTTCAAGTACCATAAGTTTTTCTTGATCTCAATCTAGTTGATCTTCACTTAGATCAATAGAGATTGGTATATGTTCGTCATGCCTGAAGTCATACGATACGTTTTTGGCGATCCTCATATTATATCATACATGATAAATTCTTTTGTAGAATAATTCCCAATTGAATTCTATTCATGTAACTTTAGCTCATTCAATTTCAGTAGATATTGAATCCAGCTAAATTCTTTGACATATAATATAGGTTAAGAATCTATTCAGATCCTTTGATGTTTAACATAGTAAATTCTTATACATAGTTCAAACATTCCTTTACTTATATTTATTCATATGGGTCGAATGTCTCCGATGGAGTCTTTCGTGTTTGATTTAGTAAATGTCATTACTTAATCTAAAACAATATTATAAGATCTTTGTAACTAGATTTTAATACCCAGTATGTACTAAGTTTCGCCATGGTCCATCTTTGATGAATAATTTTAAATCTAAGTCATTAGCATTTGAATTTTATTTCACAATAGAGAGATATGTGTGTGATACACATAGGGCCAATTAAGTTTTACGTACTCCCACTAAACTTCTTATATATCTATAAGAATCATGTACATTTTATGAAACTAAAATACTTATTAGCTTCACTAAAATACAGTTCTAATTCCCAATTTCATGCTTAAATTTGTACTTAGATTTCATAATCTAGCTTTTGTTTTCAAGTATTTATTTGGATCCACAAATCCTATGACATGCCATGTACATAGTTTCTTCCAACATTTGACTGAGGAAGATGTTTTGTCATCCAATTGCCATATGTACCAATATGCATGCAATCATTGCTTGAATTATAGACTTTGAGCATTATGATTATGCATGAGGTTTCAACACAATCCACGTTGTGAATTTGCTTGTAACCTTTAGCAACTAATCTAGCTTTGTGTTGTGAACATAATTCTATGTTTGATGGTTTTTATCCTTAAAACCAACTTGCAACCAATAGTTGTGAAACTATTCTTGCAAATCAACAAAATGTCAATTTTGTCATCAAAACATTGGTTATGCTTTATGGCCTTTAACCGTCTAAAATATTTGAGTCTATATATGGCCTCTAACCATTTTAGGGAACCTAGGTTTCGTCATAGCTTTCTTACAAGTCACAAACTCATTAATCTACATGATAATAGTTTGACTGCAAGTTGTAGGTTCTTCACTATCTAATAGAAGAATCTCATAGCTTCAGTGACCTGAACTCCATGTTTCTTCACTATCTAATAGAAGAATCTCATAGTTTCAGCGACTTGAATTCTATGCCTACATGGGTATATAACATCAAACAATAGAATATCAACAGACATTTGAAAGTCTTTGAATATTCTGTTCTCCTTGAAGCACTTGTAAAGTCTTCTAAGAGATGTCTATTCTTTAAAGCCACTTCTAAAGTCCTTAAAGAATAAGTGTTCGGATTTTCTAAAGAACTTCGAAAAGCCTCCGGAATGTCCGTTTATGTTTGTTGTTCGCCTCGAAGACTTTCGAGGTCTATTTTCTCCCACTTGTCATTTTGGAAACGAATCTCCAAAAGGATATTATTTCGAGCAAACAAACATTATGTTCTCAAAAAATTCGTGGTAGAAACAATACCCTTGTGTCTCATTTGAATAAATCACAATGAAACATATATCTATACTTGGGCCTTAGTTTGTTGAATAACAAACACTAAGCTCCCACTGGGTTTAGGAACTCTTTAGATATATTAGGAAAAGATATTCTGAAATTACTTTTAGCTTTGACGAATTTGGTTTAGTTTGGTGGTAGTTGAGCATTTTGTTTTAGAAATTATAGGAAAAGTCTTTATGATTCATCATTGATCAAATCAAGTACTAATTGACTTCGATCATTCCAACGTAGATATGCCATATCTTATGGAGCTAGATCGTGAAATTACAACACATAATCATTGATGATCATATTTGGTCTTAAAGTAATCATTGTCATGATCTAACCTAGATCTTTATGATTTCTTGCCAAGTGGATTTTATACTTCTGAATCTTTGAACTAGCCAAACAGATTCAAACTTATATCACATTGAGTAAATAAACCAATATTCACTCAAAACCATGTGAAATAATAAAGTCATAAAATCTTTCTTTAGCTTTGAACTCTATTGTCTAGGCGTTCTAACAATAGTTCATATCTTTTGTTACTTTCAACAAGCAAGACTAGCTTGTCTTGAATGATCTAGAAATCAATCAACTTTCAAAAGTCATCAAAATAGAGCGTTAGAATGTTAACTTGTTGATATGGTCTAAGCAACAATGCCAAAGATTAGTGGAACTCAAATCAAGGGGTTGATTTGATCCTAGTAAAGTTTTATTGTTAAAGAGTTGTTTGTTTTAATCAAGCATATTGACTCAACCCGTAAATGACCATTTCATTCAAATAAACAAACAAACATTGTTTTTGTTTTTCTTGAATGTGAGTCTTTCTGTGTTTGAAAACAGAAATTTAGGTATGCTGATTATGGAACAAAATATCCATTAAGTTCCAGCCTTAAAAGGACTTAAAACAAACCAAATGACCCTACAACTAATGTAGCATTGCCATGCTTTATTTCCCACTTGTAGGCCATTAGTGTATCCATTGTTTGAGTTATTACCGAAGTAAGAACTTCAAGCGGTATATGATACCAAGGAAGTTTGATTGCTAGGTCACTTCTCTTTAAACATAAACTTATAGGTAGAAACGGAATCGTAAATTCCTTTCATTTGTTCCTTGTTTTCCTATTTCTTGTACCTTTTCTTATAGTCTTAAGAATTGACTTCTCTAGTGTTGACTTTTATACTTTGTTTAGACATGTCCAATGTCACTCCAACAAAGTTCTTACCATTTTATTTATGTTGAATATTCTGTTTCAACTAGATGATCTTACCAGAAGCTTCTAAAGTTCTCTAAGCATCGATCTATTCGAATGTCTAGGGAATAGACTCATTCGAGAATTAAATGGATAAAAGATATTAGGTTGTTAACCATTGGTAAAGCTGAGTGTTTAAACTCAATGCTTTATGATCTCAAAACTACATTGTATTTTGAATTTACAAGCACCAATTGGTTTGCCATTCGACTTTGATACTCGAAAACAACCATAAAAGTCGCTAAAAGAAACGTACATTTTAAATTGCTCATTTTCTCTCATTTCCGTGAATCGTTCTTGGATTCACTACCAATCGAGGAAATTTAATGTTACCTTTCTAAAAGGATTTACTGCAGTGCAAGATATTTAATTATAAAAAATAATTAAAACATACATTGAAGCATGCAAAGTCTAAACATTTATCATGAGTAATAACTTGAAAATTAAAGCAATCATGCAATTTAAACAAGTCATTAGCATTTTATTCAAGTTATGTGTTCCGGCAGGTGTGAATAAAATGATTCCAAGATCCTTAAATCATTGAAGAATTAAGCACATTATGTATTTAGACTCAATTCTAAAATATTTTAGGTAAGCAAAGCTTTTGCTAATAGTCTAGAAACTACTCTTGGTTGATAGGTACGTCTAAGAACTTATTAGGTAAACCTATCGCATTTGCCACGACATAAAAGGACTCCTTACTTATATCGTTGAGTTTCACCAAAACTAACATGTACTCACAATTATTTGTGTACCTTACCCCTTTAGAATCAATAAGTAACACCTCGCTATGGCGGAAAACTATTACTATGATTGATGTAAAGGTTATCTAAGTAAGTGTTATTTTGACATGACACCTTTTAACTCAATTTTAAAGTTTGGAACTTAAGGCTCTTACTATGTTGGTTAGATTTTAAGTGAACTAAAATCCTTGATCATGCAACATAATCAAGCCATAATCTCATGCATAATTAAGACATATTTAAAGCAATAAATAACTTAAAACATGCATAAGATATAAATGTGATCTAGTATGGCCCGACTTCATCTTGAAGCTTCAACTTCAAAGTCCGTCTTGAAAATGGATTGGAAACTCCGTCTTGAATTCTCCATGGGGGGCGCAATTTTATTCAAATAGGATAAGCTACAATTAAACTAATTACAACTATTTGATGGTATGCAGACCACATTTAAAAGCAATAAAATTTGGTACTTTAGACCAATATTACATTCAAATTAATGGTACGCAGACCATATTTTCTATCCTATTTGGGCCATACTAGTCACTTTTCAATAACCTGCAAAACAATACATATACAATATATACCATTCACCCATTCATTATCATGAATGGCCCACATAGCTGGTTAGTAGAACATGTTATGCATCACATAAATATTTGCAGCAATTAATCAAGGCTTCAAATAATCTACCAATTATTCAATCCTTATTAATTCTAATCAAGTTGTTTTAACCTTAAAGGAATGTAGACCTAATCAAGAGTTTATGACTAACACGCTCCCACTTAAACCAATAAATTTACATGCTTTACTAATTTTAAACATAAAAATGTATTTCCTAGTCTAACCGGAAACATACAAATTTAATTAAAATTTAAAGCTTATATAAATTTATAATTGAATCCTTTTAATTTATTTTCAGTTGAATTAAATGAATGAATTTAAATTAATTCAAGGTTTTAATTTTAGTAAAATAATTAGTATAAATTAGAATTTATAATAATTAGATTATTCAAAATTAAATTCCGAGAAAAAAATTTAAATTACGAATTTTTAAAATTAATTAAAATCGTTTTCGAACTGAAAATTCAAAATTAAAATTAAAACGAACCAATCGGGTCAAGATAAGGCCATGGGCTTGCGCCCATGCCTCGTCAAGTCCAACAAGCAACAAACCCCTTGTCACTCGATTGATCGTACCGCAAAGCCCAAGCAACAACACACCAATGCAGCAGGCCCACCGAGCCACGCTTGCGCGCAGCCCACTCGCCCACCGCACTGGCACGCTGCTGGGCAACGCTGCTGGACAGGCCAGCCAACGCTGCCCGCGTACACGTTGTGCTGCTCTTGTTGCTGCCTTGGCGTGCTTGCTAGGCGAGGCAACGCACGTTGTGGCGCAGCATCCATAGCTGCCCACGCGTGCTTGCCTTGCTCGTTGCACTTGCTTGCCAATCGCCCATCGCCCCACACGCGTAGCACACAGCCCCTAGGCAGCCATTGCCTTGTGCATGCCACGCTCGTCGTCGCATGCCCGCACTATAGAACACCCCTTAAGGGTAACACGTAGCGTCCTTTGCTTTGTGCGTGCAACAATCATGAGCTTATTTCATAAAAATTAAAACTTTTGAATTCAAAATTAATGACAAATTAATAAATCATATTAATTTCATAACTTTAGGGCGAAAAATCGAAAATTTATTAATCAATTAATTTCCGATTATCATGGATTCAAATCTAGGTCATCAAAATTTAAAATTTGTCATAAATTAACATTTTTTATGGTGGTTTTTAATCATGGATACCTAATTAAATCGTTAATTAATTATGAAAATCAAATCAATTCTAAATTATTCGAATTTCAACAAATTAATTACAATTACAAATTAGGTTGTATATTTAACAAGCTTAGGCATTCAAATTTGTTAAACATATACAGTAGGTCAATAAAAAATTCAAGATTTAACAACAAGAATCGCAAATATTTAAATTTAACATCTTAAAATTACAAACTTTGCATTCGAAAAACTAAAACCTCAGAAAAGTCATAGTTAGGCTTCGAATTTGGGAATTCTGGGTTCGGCCGAAAAGTATTTTTTTTTTGTCAAAATTTTAGAATGCCTTTTACATGCGGATTTGACACAAAAATCACTCGATTTCGTTGAGTAACGAAGAAACTGCCGAAAAACTGCGTACATATAATTAAATAAACGCAAATTTGCAATTAATTACAATTACGAAAATTAATCACCCCTTTAATTCTTTGCAAGTTTATAAAATTTAACCATGTTAAGCAATTATTATGGAATTAATTAGAGGCTCGTGATACCACTGTTAGGTTATGATATATATAATTGAATATAAATCATGCGGAAAAACCATAAAAGCAAGGATTCCAAATTAATTGCCACATAACAATTAGCATAATTAGGATACATACTCTTTGTAGCGTGCCCTCCCTTGCTGCGCCCGAACCGAACAAAAAAAAGTATTTAGGACTCCAAGTGTCGCCCCTCCGTAGAAAGTCCACAACACGTCCGGATCCGCCTTAAGATTGACTAACTAGAATCGCCCTTAAGGTACTATTATTTTCGGCAACATGGGCAAAGTAGATGACTGGATTTTTTTTTGCTCAAAATTCTCACTTTTAGAATACTTAAAACTCGTTATAAATTGTGAGCATTAATCTCATATTTATAGGCTATGGAAAAAGTAATCGAATCCTACTAGGATACGAATTAATTAACTAGAATCTTATTAGAACTCTTATTAATTAATTTATCCATTAGGATTAGGAATTTAATCATTAAACGAATCCTATACGTTTTAGGTTTCGTACGGAAGCACAAACACTACACGAGCATGACCCGCAAGCACGCAGGCCATGTCCGCGCAAGCCCACGCAGCAGCCGCTCAGCCCACGCAAGCTACGAAGCCCACGCGAGCTTCGCAGCCCACTGCTCGCAGCCATGCTTGCAGCCACGGCCTGCTGGGCCTGGCCTTGCGCTGGGCCTGGCGTGGCCTTGGATGTTTGTGTGGTGCGCGGGCTTGCTAGACGCGGGCCTGGCTTCGTGCTGGCCTTCGTCTAGCAAGCTCGTCCGATGCTAATTCGTACGACGCGCTTCCGATTAATTTCCCGATTCCGGAATTCATTTCCGATAAGAACAATATTTAAAATTTCCGATTCCGGAATTAATTTCCGTTTCGAACGAATATTTAATATTTCCATTTCCGGAATTATTTTCCGATTCCGATAATATTTCCGATTCCGACAATATTTCCGTTTCCTACAATATTTCCGTTTCCGGCAATATTTCAGATTCCGGAAATATTTCCATTTCCGATCATATTTTCCGATACGTACCATGTTTCCGTTTCCGGTAACATCTACGACTTGGATAATATTTATATTTCCGATACGATCTATATTTCCGTTTCCGGCAATATCATCGTTTCTGGAGTATTCATTTATTTTCCTTTGACGATCTCAGCTCTTACTGAAACCAAGATCCGTCGATTCCGAATATCCATAGATGGAGTATGTAATGCTATTAAATACTTGATCCGTTTACGTACTATTTGTGTGACCCTACGGGTTCAGTCAAGAGTAAGCTGTGGATTAATATCATTAATCCACTTGAACTAAAGCGGCCTCTAGCTAGGCATACAGTTCACTTGATCTCACTGAATTATTAACTTGCATAATTAATACTGAACCGCATTGATTGAATTTATCATTAAATGCATACTTGAACCAAGGGGATTATTTCCTCCACGTTCGAATAGGAATTCTAAGCTCGGGACTCCGGATTGATCTCATACAACTGTTAACACAAAGACATATTTACATGCTCGGCGACCGACATGCCATGGATAGATCCGAAGATGATATGCCACAAACTGGATGTCAGTGATGAAGCCCGACCAATCATTTGAAGAGGAACTACTCCTCAAAGAAGAACAAAGCCATCGCCGAAGAGGTGAAGAAGCTATAAGCGGCAAGGTTCATTGAGCCTTGCATCTACCCCAAGTGGTTAGCCAACGTGGTGATGGTAAAAAAAAGCAAATGGTTCATGGCGCATGTGAGTAGATTTCACAGATCTGAATAGAGCTTGTCCCTAGGATTGCTACCCTCTCCCGAGGATAGATTAGTTGGTAGACTCAATAAGTGGCCACACAATGATGAGTTTCATGGATGCCTTCTTTGGATACCATCAAGTATTTATGCACCCGGATGATAAAGGAAAATTTGCCTTTAACACAAGTGCAGGAGTGTTCAACTACAAGATGATGACCTTCAAGTTAAAAAATTTCGGAGTGACCTATCAGAGGCTAGTTAATCATGTCTTTGTCGATCAGAATGTAAGGAATGTCGAGGTTTATGCGGACGATTCCATCGTAAAGTGTAAAGGAGGAGGATCACATTGCAGACTTAGCCAAAACCTTCAGTAACATGAGGAAATATGAAATAAAGCTAAAACCGAAGAATTGTGTCTTCGAGGTGAAATCAGGAAAATTCCTCGTCTTCATGGTGAGCGGAAGGGGAATTGATGCAAACCCGGATAAAATCTAGGAAACCCTCGATCTGCCGAAGACGAGGAGAGATGTACAAAGGCTGACTGACATGTTAGCCACATTATCACGGTTCATCTCCAAAGTTTCAGATTAGAGTGCTGAAGGAAATATGTCGTTCACCCAAGGTGCATTGGTCTAATACTAAGGTTTAGATTAATTATGGAATAATTAATTCAGTGAGATCAAGTGATCGGAACAGCTAGCTGGAGCATTGCTTCCGATCAGTGAGTTCTAATCCTTATTAGGCTCACATCTTACTCTTGACTGCACCTAAAAGGTCACACCAATGACATAAAACAGATCGCCGGATTAAATGAATCGGAAATTCATTTAATGGCTTTTTGGGAAGTTAGTTCGGAAAACATAAATATCGATAAGACGTTGGATCAGAATCGTATATTGTATTGTGTATATTCGTAACTAGGAAAAAAGAATAATCATATCATACGACATTGGATCGTATCGTACTATACGATAAATAAATTGTCGTAAGATAAATTAATGCGCAACACAAAGGGCAGCCTACGAACCGAGTACACGAGGCACTCAAGGTCCATGGGTGGCAGTGCCTACGCACAAAGCAGCAATAACGGAAAGCCAGCCCATGGCTGTGCCTTGCGCGCGTGCTGGGCTAGCATAGCAACAACAACAGTGCTGCACAAGGCAACAGGCTTGGGCGCGGCCCAAGGCCCACTTTGTGCAAGTTTTGCATGCGTTTTTGTGTATGTGCTGGCCGGCCTTGACCCTTGTGCCTTGGTCGGTTAGCACATAAACTTAATAGGTTATTTTAATAATCTAATTCTACGTTTTCCAACACAACGAATCATACACAAACCCTAAGCATCTTTTGAGAAATCTAATTCTCTCTGTGCCTCCAAACTGTTTTCTTCCCTAAAAGTGAAAACCTTGATTGAGATCTAGGCTATCAATACTCAAGGCGGATTTTCACGTGTCGTTGGAATTAGTAGAGGAACTACGATTGGAGTTCTCATTCATGTTCGTAGACTATACGGGAGTACACGCTACAAAAGTATGTATTGCTTAAACTATACTTTATTCATGGATTCTGGAATTGGGACTGTTCCACTATTATGTTAATTTGATTGAATGTAAATCCCATCAGTGGTATCATGAGCCTTATGCATATAAAGTATTTTTTATTTCATGTTTTAATGCTGACCGAATTTTTTGTTTTTTATCTTTTCGAATATTTATTTTTGGATTATTGGATGAATCGTGAAAACATTGCTATTTTCGAAAAGTATTTTTCTATTTTTATGAGCCTAAATCAATTAGAATCGACGTTCTAAGTTCAAATCATGAGATCACATTTGTAAAATTCAGCTCCAAAATATGAATTTTTGGGCGTTTTTCGTGTTTAATGAATTTAAACGTGAAATTTACCGACTTTAATAATTAATTATAATATCTACTCGACTTATAATTAATTGAGTTTTGTCCAACTGGTTGTTTATTACGGAGTATTATTATGAGGTTTTAGAATTTAACTTGTTCATAATTTTTAATTATAAACCTTAATTCCGAAAACCCTAAATTAATGATTTTTATGATCGAAAATTAATTTATTAATTGGTTAGATCTGAAAATTTGTTAAGGCAAGTAGGGGAATGTGATTTCATTTTTAAATGGCTCATTTAAAATTCAAGAATTAAAATTTTGATTGGATTCGTTAATTTTAATCGTTTGCTAAACCAAATTTAATAAAAATATGAAATTTTAATGTTTGGATTGGTTTATCTAAAATTTTCGAAATTTTGTTGATAATAATCATTCGTTAAATTTGAATAATCGTTAACCTAGATTTATAAATTTCATAAATTGGATCGTTTGAAATTTTGTTAAATCACCCACTTTAATTAACTTTCGTAATTTAAAACGTTTGGAATTGTTGAAATTATGAAAAATTAAATCGTGCAAATTTTCGTTTCGTATACTAAAATTAAAATTTTATATTCGTTGACGAGCAAGCCACTCGCACTTGGGTGAGGGGTGGCTGCTAACCGTAGGGGCATGTGTGCGCGGCAGGCCTCCGTGCCTTGCTGCGTGCATGCGCGCTCGGTGAGATGAAAGGCAGGGGTTGAGCATAGCACACGGCCTGCGCCTGCCAAGGGGCACGAAGGCCTGGCGCTGGGCGATGCATGCCTAGCAGCGACGCGACATGCCAAGCGACGCAGCCAGCGTGCGCGGCAAAGCGAGGGCAGCAACGAGCGCCTGCTCGTGCACAGGGGCGCTTGGCGTGCCCTGTGCGCTGCTGCTCTGTTGCGCGGGTGTGGGCCTTGCGTCCTGCGCCTTGGGCGACGGATCCATTGCACTGGGCAGCGGGGTTGGGCGCAAGCCAAGCCCATGTTGCATTGTTTGTGTAATTTTTGGTTCGATTTAATTCAAGGCCCAATTTTGGGCCTTGGGATTATTTTTGCACCTAGGGGCTAACATCGGACTTGTTTAATATTTTATTTTATTTGACTTGGGGTGGGCCGTGATTTAATTATTTAAAATTAAAAGTCAAAACGGTATTGGTTTAAGCGGGAGCCGTTTAAATGAAATTATTTAAATTAATTTTTCATAGGACATTTATTTTAATTAAATTAAATATTTGATTAGAATAATATTAATGAATAATAATTTGGAATTAATTAATCTTTTAGAGCGCGTTTACATGAACATGATTTTAATTAATCATGAAATTATGTGTAAGCTTACTTGTGAAGGAAATGTGTCCTTCACCCAATGTACATTAGTCTAATACCAAAGGTCCAAAATAATTACAAACAATTAATTCAGTGAGATCAAGTGATCTGAACAGCTGTATGGAGCAACGCTTCCGATCAGTGAGTTCTAATCCTAATTAGGCTCACGGCTTACTCTTGACTGAACCTATAAGGTCACACCATTTGCATGTAACAGATCGCCAGATTAAATGAATCGAAAATTCATTTAATAGCTTTTCGGGAAATTAGTTCGGAAAAAATAATTATACGATTTAACATTGGACCGTGAAATCGTATATTGTGTTGCGTATATTCGTAAGCTAGGAGAAACGAATAATCGTATTGTTTGACATTGGATCGTCAAAGTACGAAACGATAAATAAATTGTCAAAGGATAATTTAATCGCAAACACGAAAGCAAACCCACGAGCCAAGAACATGGGGCGCAAGGCCCATGTACGCAGCGCGCATGTACGCAGCGCTGACCTATGGCCTTGGCTACCTTGGCCGCGCGCGCAAGGAAGAACAACAGCAGCAACAGCTACGGCTCACAGCCCAACTGGTCGCTGCGCTGTGTGCATATGGTCGTGGGCCTGCTGGCCGGTCGAAGCCTCTTGCTTTGGCCGGTTGGCTTTATTGCTTGATAGGTTATTTTATAACTTATTCCATATGTTTTCCAACTTAAACTAATATCATATTCTAACCTAAGGACATAGAGAGCCCTAATTCTCTCTGTGCCTCCATTAGAGTGTTCTTCCCAAAAGCTAAACAATCTTGAAGGAGATCTAAGCCATCAATCTCAAGACGGATCTGTACGTGTCGGTGAACCAAGTAGAGTAACGACATTTGGAGTTCTTGTTCGTGTTAGTTGATCTAAGGGGAAAGCACGCTACAAACGTAAGTTATGCTTAATCTGTACTTTATACATGCTTCCTGGCTTTGGGGTTATTCCGCTATCATGTTATGTATTTAACTGTAAACCCCTACTGTGGTATCATGAGCTTCATATATTTAAAGTACTTATTAGCATGTTTATATGTTTGTGATATTGTTGAAATTTTCTGAATTTTTTTGTAACTTTTCGAATGTTTTTCTTGATTATTGGATGAATCGTTGAAAAGCTACTGTGTGCGTATATTGTCGGAATTTAGACTTTTCTGACCCTAATTTGATTGAAAATGACGTTTTAAAATCAACTCATGAGAACATAATCTCAAAAACAGGCACCGAAGTATGATATTTTGGGCGTTTTTGTTGATTAATGAATTAAATCATTAATTTCGGTATGTTTTTCAATTAATTATTCGACCAAATCAACTCGTAATAATCATTTCAAATTTTGTCCTACTGTTTTTAATAATATTATGAACACATGGTAATTTTTTCGTTTATAAATATTAATTATAAACTCTAATCTCAATTTAACCTAGAATAATGGATTTTAGATCGAAAATTAATTTGATTAACCTCAAGACTTATATGTGACCAGCCACATCATCAACTTGAATAAGTCAAGCGCGTTTAAAGCACAGAAAATAAAGTAACATCAGCATAGAAAATAAAGTAACATCAACATAGAAAATAAAGTAACATCAATATATACAAAGAAACTCTAACATGAAATTGAAGAAAATTCAATAAAACAAGAAATATAACAGTGAGTACAATGTATAAGTAACACTACTATAGAGAGTCAAGTAACACCAGTCTATACAAGGAACCTCTAACATGAAATTGAAGAAACTGCAATAACTAAAAGTAACATCAACATAAAAAGTCAAGTACCACCAGTCTATATAAATAACCTCGAAAATGAAGTTCCAGAAATTGTAGTAAAACAAGAAAATAACAACGAATACAACAAATAAGTAACATCATCATAGAAAGTCAAGTAACACCGGTCTATACAAGGAACCTCGAACATGAAATTGCAATAAAACAAGAAAAGTAACAACAAATACAATATATAAGTAACACCACCATAGAAAATCAAGTAACACAAGTCTATACAAGGAACCTCTAACATGAAATTCAAGAAATTGCACTAAAACAAGAAAAGTAACAGCGAATACAATGTATAAGTAACACCAGCATAGAAAGTCAAGTAACACCCATCAATAACTTTCTCCAAATTAACTGAGCGCGTCACACCATCAAGTTGATGGTGTGGCTGGTCAAACATGAGACGCGCTGTTTTATTAATTGGTTAGATCTGAAATTTTATTAAGGTGAGAAGGGGAATATGATTTCATGTTTAAATGACATATTTAAAAATTAAAATTTTGATTGAATTCTTTATTTTTAATTGTTCACCTAAACCAAATTTGATAAAAATCTCAAATTTAAATGTTTAGAACGATTTAAATGTTTGGATTGGATTATCAGAGTTATTCAAATTTTTGTTGATGTTGATCGTTCGTTAAATTTGAATATTCGTTAGCCTAGATTTATAAATTTCATGAATTGGATTGTTTGAAATTTAATGAAATCACCAACTTTAATATTTTTCGTAATTAAAACGATTGGAATTGTTAATATTATGAAAAATATAATTCGTGCAATTTTCGTTTCGAACATTAAAATTGAATAAGTTTCTTTTAATAATCGGACAAGCAAGCCACTTGCACAAGGCGAGGAGATGCTGTCCATGCGAGATGAGAGGGGCAAGCAAGCACGCGGTACGCAGGCAGCCAATGGGCGCTGGCCTTGCGGTGCGTGCTGTGCTTGCAGGCAGCGTGCCATGGGAGCAAGCCTCGGCAGCGCTGGCCCAAGCAAAGCAAGCAGCAGCAGCAGCACATGGCTGCGATGGCTGTGCGCACTGCTATGCGAGGGTGGGGAGATGCGCCTGTCCTCGTGTGGCACGCGATGCACATGTGCGGCAATGGGCTGGGCGCAAGCCTAGCCCATGTTCTACAATTTTGCGGTTTTCGCATCGATTTAAATTTCGAGGCCCAATTTGGGCTTTGGGATTATGTTTACACGAAGGGGCTAACAATGGAATTTTTCATTATTTTATTTGATTTGAGTTGGGCCGGGCCGCGAGTTTAAATATTTAAAATTAAAAGGTCTAAATTAAATATTGGTTTAAGTGGGAGCCGTTTAAATGAAATTATTTAAAATAATAAACTTTAACTATTTTTCGTACGATACTTTATTTTAATTAAATTAATTTTTATTAGAATAATTCTAAGGATTAATAATTTGGAATTGATTAATCTTTTAGGACGCGTTTACATGAACGTGATTTTAATTAATCATGTAAATACTTGCATATTTTACTTGGGCCATTCGTTTTAGGACACGAATGGACGATTGCATAGAAACGACTCTGCGCAAAAGACATATGCGCATGGAAATAATGATGTTCAAAAACGTACAAGAACCCAAAGACCTATCCTGCAACCATATAAACTGACATTGAACGCTATGTTTGTACGCGAGGGCGAGCAGTACCCCTGCTATTGTAACACGCTATGTTCATACTCAAGGTATATACGTTCCAAGAGTTTTGAAGCTTGTTCTGGTTGCACTTTACGTTTATTAATATTTTATTCACAAAGCCGACTCAAGACACAGTCAAGCAAGACATTTAATAAATGGTCAACCAAACAAGACTCCCTTTCTAATTCATTAGGACTTGTGATCAATCAATCAAGACGCTAGTGAATTTATTCCCATTGCTCCTTCTCACCACTTGTTGAATATCCACGACATGCACATTAACATGCGGGTTGTGCCATAGGCACGAAAGAATCCTCAATTTAATTGACTCACAAGTCTACCCTACATGTGCGTTGGCTAACAAGAGCTATCCCTTCATATGTGGTAAATAACAATAGTGCAACTAGGCACAACAACGTAGCTCAAAACAAGCTAGACATTACGTACAATAGCATAAACCATTCCTTGCATGTGAATAAGTAATACGTGCCTAACCATACTTGGAAAACATGCTTGTTATTCAAATTCAACAAACATAACCAATCATAACATGCTTGTTTACTTCAATTCGACAAACATAAACCATCATACATGCTTGTTTACTTCAACTCAACAAAAATAAACAATCATAACATGCTTATTCACTTCAATTCGACAAACATAAACTATCATACATGTTTGTTCACACAATCAAACATGAATCCATACATAGTCCAAATACATGAATCACAATATAAAATCATCACACGAATCATCATGGAAATAAGGGGGTCACCCTAGACTTGCACGTACCTTAAAGTTCTAAGAGTTGGGGCCACTTTGCAATTGAAGTTAATATTCTAGAAATCTCCTCCTATCATTAAAATAATGAAGCTTAATTATTATCCATGTTCATTAAATTTCCAAAAACTTTATTAAGTTTTAAAACACTTGAATTAATTAGAAATTAATCGTTAACCGATAAAATAATAGTTCCAATTAATCCCTTAAAACCTTAGCATGAAATTTGGCTAATTTCATGCTTAAAACCATAAAAAATTGATACCTTATGTCTCAAACCAAATCTGAAAATTACAATTGATTACCATAATTAAAATTTTCATCTAATTATGCTAATCAATAAGCCATAAGGTTTAGGGCAAAATCCCAACTTTAAATCATCATTAAAATCATTAAAAATCCATAAAGATTGAAACTTTATCTCATAAAAAAAAATCTGAAAATTACTATTCTTCAATAAAAAATAATCCTCAACATTCTAATCATCACGATCCTCAACTTTGGTGTTCACAACCAATCCCAAATACATAAATAATCACATTCCATCATCAAAATATAATAAAGATTCAAGCTTTATCCTAGAGAAGGCTCGAAAGAAGAGAAATATACCTACTCGGCCTATAGCATGGTACGATTACTAACTAGGTAATCGGGCGCAAATGAACAAGCACGAGAGTGAAGGGAGAGGCACAAACAAGCAGCAAGTAGCGCATCTAGCTTGCGGGCTGGCGATCGAACACGCGCACGCAGGGAGTGCGCTGGGCGTAGCGATGGGAGAGGAGTGCTGGGCGTGGGAGAGGACATCAAAATCACCCACGACGAGGCACATGGGCAACTCGGCGGCTTGTTGGGCAGCAACACCGAAGAGGGAGAGAAGGAAATAAAGAGAAAAAGAAAGTAAGAAGAAATCATGGGAGAGAAGAAAGTAGAGAGAGAAAGAGCTCTTCAAATGTGAGGAAAAATGAGGGATGCCCAAGGGTATTTATAGTGTGAGAAATCTTAAGGATTGAGGTTGAGGAACTTTCCTAGAAACTTCAATTAACAAAGGTTGGTTCCCCTTAATACTAGTGAGGTGTCCTTAAGGATAAGATAAAGGAAGCTTCTTGGAAATTCCTACACTTTCCGAGACTTAGAGTTTAGCCTTTTGGATTGGGCTTTGAGTTATGCTTCGGAATTCTAAATTTAAAACCCGAATAAATATTCAACTTGAAAACTAAATTCATTTTATAATTAATTAAAATAATAAATACTTTTAATTAATTAAATACATTTAAATAGCTTAATTAAATGCGATTTAAATTCACAAAATTCCAAAATGCTTAATAAATATAATAAAAAATATGAATAATTACTTCAAAAATACGAGGTATTACAGCTACAACTTTCCTGAACCACTCATTCGCGACGGCATTCAGACACCAGGTTTTGAAATCTTCCATGACTGCGACCTCTTGGGCGAGGCACTTTACCTCGTTCGCGAAGGACCTGAAGACCAACTAACCATAGAAGAGAAGGCTTTACGACTACTCTTCAATGAATTGAGGCCATTCGATGACAAACCTGACATGAAAAGCCTGACCCTACAAGATGAAAGCTTCAATCCGATCCAGTTAATCACTCCGTCACCTACCACTGTTGCAGTAATCAAGAACGGTTGGCGCAGAACCATCAAATGGACCAACGCAACGGGAATCAAGTTCGAGATGACCATCGGGGAAGGACCCAAATTCTTCGAAAATGAACCTCCCCTCGAGCCAGAACCCCAAGTCTAATCCAAGACCTAAACATAGGATAACTGTCACCTAATCCCATTTAGTTTTCTTTAATAAATCCCATAAGCCATTCCTTGTGAAACTTTATTTTATGCACTTTTCTTTTCCTTTTTTCATTAAGAATTCAATAAAATAAAAAATAACACTTTTTTAGTCCACACAATCCCATCATAAGAAGTAGATAAGATGAAAACTTTGCGAACAACCAAAATATGGAAGGGTCTACTCTAGGCCCAACGCGCGGAAACTCATTCAGTGATCCCGCAATGACTTAAGACAAATAAATCCGACCCGGAAAAACTATGGTCCGGTTAAAATAAGCAAACGACATTAGAATTAAAATGCAGAAAAGATTATCTTAAAAAGGAACCGCATGCCTGCCCGAAGCTTGTAAAAACATACCTATAAATATTATCTTAAGTCACAAGTACAGAATTAAACAACTAGTCATTAAGCGCATCTTACCCCTGACCTAAAGGCTTCGCAAAGAACACTTAACTACATCCATAAATCTTATAGTGCACGACTAAATTTGCAAATTAAAACACATGAAAACAATACGAATAGTGCGCATACCTACCACAAGTGCGCATGAAAATTCTAGCACAACAGAGGCAGGCGCAAGAAATTTCCAACGCCTACCTCATTCGCGCTGGACTCTTTCAGTGCACAGATTAATTGTCCGAATTTTTCTGCAGTATTCACCGTAAAACTTCGAACACTTGGGGGGTACATACGCATTTTCATGCAGTTATCTAGCCCCCAATTTACGTAATAGTGTTTCACCCAAACTTATTCATTTAAAAATTGGCATTTAGAAATTATTTTTCTAACCAAAACTACGCGCGACCTGATTCTAAACTAAGTTCCCTTAGGGAAGATACGTAGGCAATCCTAAAAAACGGTTTCGGTCTAAATAATTTGTAATAACATATTGTGAGGTCTACGGAATCTCTAAAATAAAGTAACATTTTATTGAAATTAAAGTTTAAATACTCGTACCCCGAGTAGAAAAGAAATAAATGCAAAAAGAGAAAATTTTAAAATACTACTTCAAACTAAAGAAAACATAATCAAAGGGGCACACACACCCCACAACATCCTAGCTAGAGCACTACTCTAACTCTTCAGGTTCCCCAAACAAAACTTTCTGGAGGTCGGAACATGCAGGAGATGCATCAACAAGTTCCTTCACCACCCCCACATCAATATCCCATAGAATCAGCCGACTCTTGTAATCCTACTTCCATGGACGCCAAGGCCTCGATCATCTTCTCAGCTTGCACATCAATCAATGGATCATCTCCAGATGCAGCAGTTCTAATGGGTCCACTGACAGTCGAAGTTTCAGCAACTATACTTGCGGAAACTGCAGTCTTCTTAGGCCACGCCTGCTTTTTACCTCTCTCACGACGACGACCCCTAATTGGGTCTATTCCCACAGCCTTCTTGGGCGCAGCTGCACTAGGCTCAACAGGCTTCTTGCGAGATCTAGTATCAACATATGGATGATCAGTTCTACGCATCCTGTCTATTTTATTCCTCTGAGGTCAAGCACCAGCATCACGAGACTTTGAAACAATCTCCCGCTCATACTTAGGTCTATTCGCGACCGCATCAGCTCAGCAGATTCAGCATTATGTGCCCTGGTCCTCTCCTCAGCATCATCCGAACTCATCCAGATCTTATAACTTTTAGAAAGGGAAATATTCCCCTCCACGGTAACATCCCAACGGGGTAAGTTGTTATAATACTCTGCCAGCACAAGGGTGTGGTGCCGCGAAAAGACAATTATAGCCGGTGGAGTGGTATACGAAAAAGGGATAGTCTGCTTCATACCATACTTCTTCATAACTCGGTATGGAAATAGATAGGTAGGACGGGTTAGCCCGACAAGTCGCGTGAAACAATGCACTCTCTGCCGCCTATCATTGACTATAGACCCCACCATAGGATCACCCATTTAACAGAACAAAGACCATGCATAAAGTACGAGGTCCACTCGAACTTGTTCTCCCCTTGGTGCAGATACTTCTTGTTTTCATGAGATCAGATGGAGCCTCCAAAAGCCTCAGCCTCTCCATGAGCCAAATCTAAAAATACAGAAACATGAATCAATCGCATGACACTAGCAAACATTTCGTGAAATCAAAATGCGAAAAAAACAAGCAAACAGGAACACAATAGTAGCAACCAACGTTGGAAAATTTTAGCGCACACGACAGGAGTGCTAATAATTAATAACGCTCTTCATTGGAAAAACGTAAATTTTCAGCGCGTTCCACGCTAATGCAAAACTGTAATTCACTATTGACAGCGCTATAAAATTGTAGCGCCGATGTTGAAGGGCTACGATTTTATAGCGCCATACATTGTAGCGTGATAAAATTCATGCGCAAAAAATAAAATAAACTAAAAGCGTATGATTGATTACCTGTAATAACAGGGGGCTGCCACCAAAAAGTTTCGGACTTTGCAACCTTCTTCAGCACGTCCACATAAAATATAATCTCTCCAACGACCATGGGCATAATGGAGTATCGACTTTACATCCGACTGACAATTCGCATGAGTTTAAAATCCCCAAACATTTTCTTTGTTACAGAATAAATAACAGTTCAACAAATAGAAGCAAACAGCCATAACGCTACACTTTTATTTAGTTATGTTATTTGTAGGGACTCTGAAATATTTGATGAGTTTAGCCAGGTCAACATTATCCTTTATTAACATCTCATTAACCGCATCATCACCCAGGCCAAGGAATTTCCCCATCATCTTCCTACCCTCATTGACAATACTTGGGGTGACAGAAAGTGCATTAACGGGATAATCTTTGCAGCAAATTCTCCAGGCAAAGGGACAATCTCGCTATTTCGAAAAACAAAAACATGATGGTAGGGATCCCAAAATTTCAGGGCAGCATGAATGAAACTAAAGTCTATTTTTATTTGATGTAAGCCTAAGAAATCATCTAAACCATATTCCTTTAGCAACAATTTTTTCTGTAGGGGCAAGCGCGCAAACCCACTTTCTAACTACAAAATCCGAAGACACGGTGGAAGCAGACATACTGACAATAAGGGCTAAGACTCAGAAATTACGCAGACGACTAAAGCAATTCAACAAAGGGTGAAAAAACGAGCACAACAAGCCTTTATGTATAAACACACCAAGAAAATCAGAAGCCTGTTTTAAAACAGAAACAAAATTCGAATTTCCGCACAACCAGGAAATGAGCGTTGGATATTTCCAGCACGGACCATACATGCGCCAGAAATTTCCGGCGCACAACATTATAGCGCTAGAAAACTCTGGCGCTTGCAGTTTGGTCGTCGGCAAACTCTTAGACCTATACATATTTCATAGGATTTATAATTCTATTTCGTTTTCAGTCGATTCAATCCCTAATAAAAATCAACTATTTTCACAAGACTTGGAATTCTACTCGGATTCAGATTATAATAAAAAGCTATTTTGACTAAAAATCCAAAAATCGTTGTTGACCCTAAAACTTGAAATGAGTAATTTTCTTTTTATGAGTTTTTTCTTTTAAGGTAAGTTGGAATGCCTCCAAAAATGGAAATACCTCCAAAAAACCACCAATTTTTCGCATAATTGTGATTCAATCCAAATCAGAAACGAAAATGCAAGTACGGAAAAGTAATACTGAATATGTACAAAGCCTAACAAAGCATGAATACAAATACGATAAATACTACATATAGGACATATATGTACATGGTCTGAAAATAATCTATGGGGAATAAAAAAACTCGGAGGACAAGGATCATCCCCAAAGAGGTTGTCCTCATCGTCCGCGATATCTCCAATCGGACCCTCACCCTTCCCAGCCTGTAATACGCTGAACGGATCAGTACTCATAAATTGTGAAGGTGGGGGTGTTCCCCAACCCTTAGACTATACACTCGTCCACGCTGTCGGTGGCAACGGTTGTGTTGGCACCCATCCCTTACCCATAGGTTGCTGAATTGGTGGCGGATGCCCACAAGGCTAAGACGCCTGAAACGACAGTGGCTTCCAGCTCGACTGAGATACCTGAAACGGTGGTGGCTTCCAACCCATCCGAGGCACCAGATTTGAAGGAAATATGTCCTTCACCTAATGTACATTAGTCTAATACCAAAGGTTCGGATTAATTACGAACAAATAATTTAGTGAGATCAAGTGATCGGAACAGCTGGCTGGAGCAATGCTTCCGATCAGTGAGTTCTAATCCTAATTAAGCTCACAACGTATTCTTGACTAAACCTATAAGGTCACACCATTGGTATGTAACAGATCATCAGATTAAATGAATTGGAAATTAATTTAATATCTTTTCGGGAAATTAGTTCGGAAAACATAAATTATACGATATAACATTGGATCGTAAAATCGTATATCGTGTTGCATATATTCGTAAGCTAGGCGAAATGAATAATCGTATCGTACGACAATGGATCGTCAAGTACGAAACGATAAATGAATTATCGAATGATAATTAAGCAAAAACGAAAGCATGCCCACAAGCAAGGCACCAAGGCACCAAGGCACAAGGGCCCATGGCCTTGCTGTCTTGGCCATGCGCGCACAAAGAAGGGCAACAGTAGCAGCAACCAAGGCCCGCGACTCAACAGCTGGCTGCGCTGTTATGCGGTTTGTTGCTGTGGGCCAAGCTGGCTGATCAAGGTCTTGCGGTTTGGCCGGTTAGTTTGGTTGGTTACAAGGTTATTTTAATAACCTAAAACCTACATTTTCCTAATTTTATTTAATACACATCATATTCTAACCTAAGGCAAGAGAAACCCTAATTCTCTCTATGCCTCCTTTAGAGTGTTAATCCCAAAAGATAAACTATCTTGAGTGAGGTCTAAGCCATAAATCTCAAGACGAATATAAATGTGTCGGTGAACCAAGTAGAGGAACGACATTTGGAGTTCTTGTTCGGAATCGTGTTTGTTAAACTAAGGGAAAACACGCTACAAACGTAAGTAATGCTTGATCTATACTTTATACATGCTTCCTAGCTTTGGGGTTATTCCTCTATCATGTTATGTATTTAACTGTAAATCCCTACAAGAACTAGTGCAGACCCGCATTACTCCTCCACGGCTCTGTCTGCTGCTGCGGGGTCCTTTGGCTCTTTCCAATATCGGACATTGGTGGCCTAGCAGGCGGCCCGAAAGTACCACAATCGCCCTTAAGAATCTCGGCCTCTCTGAGCAGTCCGCGTCAGCTGCTGCACACGAGAATGTCGAACTCCGGTATGCCGAACATAAAAATAGCAAGTCAGCAAGCATTTAGTTACTGAGAAAAAAGTAAAATTCAGGCATACTTGTAGGGATTTTTTTTTGTATTTTGTGCATGCTTGAATTGCACTTGATCTTTGTAGTGGTATTTTTTTGTATTTTGTATAATTTGCACATTGAATTTTGTGTAAAAGTTATGGGAGCTTGATGAGTCTTGTTTAAGACTTATCAAAGTCCCTAACTAGTCCAATTTATCAAGTGTGTGATCGTTAGGTTTGACTTGAACTTCGCAATCCCACCCCAAAGGGGGAGCCAAATCCTAGGTTCACACAAATGACATAACTGGATTTGAACATAGAAAAATCAAAGTTCAAGGTATTAGAAAGTGCGAAAAATACCCCTATGCCTTTCAAATATTGAACTTCGACGTATTTGCCACCAAACATTTTAAGGGTCCGGTTTGGAAGGACCAAAATGGACTCTTTTGGACAAGGCATTGAATCTTGCAACGGAATGTGTGAGATTCGGGTACGGGAACAAACCGCTGATTTTGGCAAGCTTTAAAAATACATTCAAACACAAGACAAGGATTTTTTTCGTGAAATCCTAATCATGGCACTAGGTTGGTTGAATCATGCATTTAGAACATTGAAATTAATACTTGTACGTGCTCACTTTGCTTTAAAGTTAATTAGGGGAACCTAAGGCCGATTTTCCCAAAAATTATCTTTGTTAAGCGTGATGTAACCTTTTGTATATTGGTGTATTTAGCATGTTGGGTGATAAAAGCAATAAACATGTAAATCATCATCACGCATAGAAATTATTGAAATGCGTACAACACCATTTCGGTGCAAAACCACATTACCTTAAAAAAAGGTGAGTAAAGGGTGAGAAATTGAAATAGCAAGCATATTAAATAAATATGCGATATTGAAAGTGTGTTATTGGAATTGCGATATTGAAAGTGCGGTATAGAAAGTGCAATATTGAAAGTACGGTATTGAAAGTGCGATATTGAAAGTCGATATTGAAATGACGATATTGAAATGAAGATATTGGAATTATATTATTGTATTTGAAATATGAACGCCAAACAACTACTTAATAATAACTGTGTCCGACACGGATTCAATTCTCTAAAAATCTTAACTTTAGATGAGTTTCTCATCTAAAAGCATCATTCATTTTGATTATTGAAATAAAACTTGAAATAGAACTTGAATTTTGAACTTGAATATTGAAATTAAGAGACTTGGTTCTTAAAGATTAGACCTTTTCATGTTTAAAAGGTTTCATCTTTAATTGCTCCATGACTTGAAATTGATTCTAGTTTAAAGAGAAGTTGATCTCACTTAAACATCATTGAATATTGAAAGTAGAACTTGTATTTAAACATAGAAAGTTGAATGTTAATATGTTCTAGTTTGGAAAAGGGTTTGCACTTTTCCAAACATCCTTGAACTTTAGAAAATATTTGTATTTTGTAAAATCGTATGATGATTGTTGTAAAAGGGAAACCTTTCAAGTATGAAAGTTCTTCACTTTAGTAATCGTTTTTTTAAAATAAAGCTTGAATCTTGCATATTGATATTGAAAATGTGCTTAGAAAATCAATTGGGAGGAATTTCAAGAGTAAAATCCTCCCAAAGATTGAACTTTTGAACACTTTTCCTAGTTTATCATGAGTGTGCACTCAAATGAAAACATAATAGGAATTGAATATTGAATTTAGAAAGGTAGAAAAGTAGAGAATATCATGATAATTTGATTAGGGATTCAGATTTACCTATTTAGGATTAGGTTAGTTTTCCGATTAGTACTCCCAATTGCTTTAATATTTTAGAAAATTGTAGGATAATTGAAAGTTTGAAGTTTGAATTTTGTGTTTGAGTTTTGAGAGGAAAAATCAGTATTACGACGTTGTATTGAATTGTTCCACCTAAGAATTATTCCCCCCTCATTTGGGTGAAAATTAGGGGTTTAAATTGAAGATTATGCGGCTAAACGCCAAGCCACGTCAACGCCTAGCGCAAGGCTAGCGCCTGGCACAGGTGACGTGTCTCAGGTCCTGCCAAACAAGGACGATGACACCGTCCTTTTCTTTTGTATTGTAGCGTTGTACCTTGAACGAATTTGTACGAATTTAGAGCGTAGCTTTGCTTGGAGGTTAAGGAATTTTGCCACTAAAAACACTCCTTTTTTTGTATTCGGGTTTTGTAGTTTGGACTCGGTTTTACGCGACGGGGCCCGACATGCTCCATTTTATGGGTCGGCGCCCAGTTTTTGATTGCTTAATGGCATTTCGACTGGAAATGGCCTTGTAAAACCAATGGAGAGGTCCATTAGGTGAGATTTTGTTTGGATTTTGAATTTGATATTTGGAAATTGAATTTTGTACCGAGTTCCGGAATGGGAACGGGCCCGGGAATTAGACTTTAAATTTTGGAATATATCTTAGCAATTGGGATTTCTGCACGGAGTTGTACCAACCACCTAGCAAGGATAATGGTTTCGTCATCATCCCATTAGGGGAGACACAAATTAGGTGTCTACAGAAGCCCCCACTTTGACTGAGTGTTCAGTTAGGAAAGCGAAAGTCAAAGTTTTTGAATAGGGACGTAGAATAGTCAAGATGTTCTGCAATCAAGACCATTATTTATACTTCGGTACCTATACAAGATAAGTGTTAGAAAAAAGGATATAGTCTACCTCCATGCGGCTTGCGACTTTGATCTTTCTATTTATATTGCTTTTCCGCCTTTGACTTAGATCGGAGCTTGGCATCGAAAATTTTGAATTTTGAATCTTGAATCTCGAACTTTGAATTTTGAATTTTGAATTTGAATACCCGGAGTTAATCCGCTGGGTTTTGTACTTGCTTCGAATGCCGTATGAGGCTTGAGCCGCTGGGGAATATACCCACTGGGGAAAAAAGTTCTTTATTGACTCTTGGGATTTGAATTTCTTTGACTTTCCCGGAGCTTGGGTCCCCTAGGAGTATGAGGCTTAATAATGCTTTGCACTTTTGAACTTCCCGGAGCTTGGGTCCGTTGGGATTGTTGTATTGAAGATTGTACGGTAGCCCTTTTTATGTTTGATCTGTAGAAGCTTGTAGATGTTTTTAGAACTTGAACCTTTGAAGTTTGTACCTTGATGTACCTTTGAAGTTTAGATTCCTTGCTTTGCACAACCTTGCTCGGTTAGAGATCATAGAACTTGAATTTTGATTTTTCGTACTCTGAATCTTGTACTTAGAACTTATAGATGACGACTTTACTGGGGACCTTTATGGGTCTTGTATAAGAATAGGCTTGGATAGCCTAGGCGTTGGTGTAGAATTTGAATGCTAGCTTAGGCATGGATTGCGTAGGCGTTGATGTTGACTCTGAATAGTCTTTTGAAATAGAAGTCCTTGGCTAAACTTGTACTGCCACTGGGGATGTTAGGATTGCTTTGTAAAGACTTAGGATGGTCTAGATTGAATTGACTATGCTAGTCGGCTTTGTACATGTGTCACCCTTTTATCGGGGATGTTGCTGCTCTTGATTTCGAACTAGGCTTAGGATTAGCCTAGATTGAATTGACTCTAGATAGTCAATTTTCGAGGTAGGCTCCGCGTAGCCTCTTGAACATAAGCTCTGAATAGCCTTTTGTACTTGAAGAGGCTTTGAACAACCTTTTTGCATTTGAAGAGGCTCTGAACAGCCTTGGCATTGAAGTGGCTCTGGATAGCCTTTTTGTACTTGAATAGGCTCTGAATAGCCTTTTTGTATTTTGAGAGGCTCTGAATAGCCTTTGCATTGAAGAGGCTCTGAATATCCTTTTTGCACCTGAATAGGCTCTGAACAACCTTTTTTGTATTTGAAGAGGCTCTGAATGGCTTTTTACTTGTTCCAATCCTGTAAGGTAGAGAGATCATAACTTTGCCTTAGGGTTTTGAGGCTTTTGTATTTGGTTATCGGATTCTTTGGATATTTGTATTGCTCTTGGTTATTGTATTTTCGAAATGGGTTTGGAAAAATGTTTGAAATTTGAAAAGGCTTGAAAGGTTTTGTACTTTATATTTGTATGGTGGTATGTATTTTCTTGTAAGGCTCGGATATTTGTTATGTGGTATGTATTTTCTTGTAAGGTTTGAATTGAACTGGTATGCATTGTGTGTAAATTGAAATTTGAGGCTAAATGTATGCATGCAAACTGATTTTTTTTTTGAATTGAACTGGTATGCATTGTGTGTGAATTGAAATTTGAGGCTAAATTTGAAAAGGCTCGGATATTTGCTGTGTAGTATGTATTTTCTTGTAAGGATTGAATTAAACTGGTATGCATTGTGTGTGAATTGAAATTTGAGGCTAAATGTATGCATGCAAACTGAAAAAAAAAATTCCATAAAAAAATTTACCCCATTTTTTGGAGACATGATGGGCATGCTATCTCACTATAAGCCCCCTAAAAACCTCAGTCAAAGTATATTTAACTCTTGCGGATGCAAATGTTGACTCGACTTAGGACGCCGATCTAGGACTTGAACTTGACTCAAGCATGATTTTTGAAATGCCCTTTGACTGACTTGGACTCGAAACTTGGAAGACTTTGACAAACTTTGAAGATTGAACATTGAATGCGCGCGCTAATATATCTAAGACCAAGATATTTGATGGGAGTAAAAAACCCGATACACAGTCGCTTTGACACAATAAGGAAAGGTTATGCTGAGTTGCCACTTGAACTTGGAAGTCTTTGACTTATGCGGTTTTGACGCTTCGAATGCTTTGAATTTCTTTGATAGATGATTGATGTGCTTGGACATACAGTGCTCGTCCGGCGCCGTTGGATGTGACAGAATCCCCCAACAAGACATGAATGAATGAGACCTTGGATCTTGAATTGATATGCACTTACTCGATTTCAAACTTAGGATTACAGGTAAGGGTCCTAGATGAAGGGCGGTGATATGGCTGTAGAGTTGAAGTGTGTGAAATGTGCAATGCAATTGATGATACTAAGGTTGGATGCAAAAGGTTTTGAAATGGAGTTAGCAAAATTGAATTTTGAAAAGGTGAGTCATGATGGATTGGCTCACGAGGCTGGGTAGGTCATGATGCGGGTTCAAGCCCCCAGTCTAGCTCTAATGGTTAAGGGATGAGCATTGGAAAACCTTTGAATGGTCGTCTTTTGCATAATCATCATGTTCTTTCTTCATATGCGGCGCACAATCATCATATTCTTTCCTCATGTGCGACTTATCTATTCTTGAATTTTTGTGATCTTTGAATTTTGAAATTGATTTTTTTTGAATTTTGGAAATGGGCTTTGAAATTGAAGTGGTTGGGCCCTGCGAGAGGTTGCCTATGTATCCATGGTGGAATCAGGCCGTACGTAGCTCTTGGTTTTGGAAATTTTGCAATTGATTCCGACACCTTTGATTGGACACCTCAATTCAGCTTTGGAGGGTTGTTACCAGGCTAGGTTTTGAAAGATGGATGGGATAGAGGTTCAGGTTCTCTCCCCAAGCTTGATTTTGATGCTTTGATCTTTGATATTGCCATGTCATGTCCTGGCACTTCGATCATTGAACTTTGAGTTTTGAAACTTGAAACTTGATTATTGAAGATTGAATCTTGAATGCTCGCCTCTTTAGTTTTTGGCAATCTGAATCTTGTATGCTTGCCTCTTAGTTTTTGGCAATTTGAATCTTGTATGCTTGCCTCTTCAGTTTTTGGAAATTTTGAATCTTGTACACGTGCCTCTTCTACTTTGGCACTTTTGAACTTATGAATGTTGAATGCTTGGATTCTTGAACTTGATGTTGCAATTCTTTTTCTCATCCCAAGGTTACGGTAAAGTTTTTTTGTAAGGTTGTTTTGTGAGGATATCTTGTAAGGATTCTTGTATGGATTTTTGAAAGGGGGGAGTGAATTCCCGATTTGAATTTGAAGGGTGATTTTGGGAATATTTTGGGCTTGCCGTATATCACTGACTCTTCTGTGCCTTGAATCAATTATAGAATTTTGATCCGTTTTGAAAGATCTTTTGAACACATGCTTTTTTGAAAAGACGATCATGTTAGGAAATAAATTCTCCTGTTATTGAATTGAAATTGAAAATGCATACATGGAGGTTCTAATGCTAGACTTGCGGGGTAAGCTTAGAAAAACATAGAAAAAAGACATGGAGTCCTGAGCTAGACTTGAGTTTGCGCTCTTGTGGCTTTTTCAGTCATCATCATTGTAGGAGCCATCAGTCTCAATTTCCTATGGCTCGCTTGCCGGGTCATCACTGAGTTGATCATCATTGTATTGGTCCTCTTCTGTTTCAACCCCGACCTCACTGTCTTGATCATCTTCGATATCGACCCCAATGTTGTAGGCCGCTTCAAAACTCTCAAGGCCCAAGTAGACCATATGATTCTTGTACTTTGGAAGGAGACTTGCAATGAGTGTTTTGACCAGCTTGTTCTCTAAAGGCCTTGATACCATTTGGGAAGCAACCTTTCTCCACTTGTTGAGGTAGGCAGTGAACCCTTCTTGACTGCCCTGTCTGAGCACTTCCAACTCACGTAAAGTGATTTGAATTTCAATGTTAGGCTTGTAATTGCTCATGAATGCTTGAGAGACGCCTTCCCAAGTATTGGTGTCTTTGTCTTTGAGAGAGTGGAACCACTTTTGGCAGACTGACTCTAGTGACATGGGAAAGACGACGGAAAAGAGTTTCGGATTGAGTCCTTTGATGGTCATCACAGCTTGAAAGTTTTGAAGATGGTACTTGGGATTGTCACTTGACTTGAACTTGGGAATGTCATTGGCGGAGAACTCTTCAGGCAAGCTCACCTTTCCCTTGAATTCAGCATTGGTTGAGGTATCAAAGTAGTACTCATTGTTGGCAATCTTTTTCACCATGCCCTCAATTTTCTTTGTTCTGTTTGCCGTGCAATGCTCAGTTTCGACTGCTCTTAAGTGGGTATCAACCTCTTCGGACATGGTGGTGATTGTGGCCTTTGCCGCCATGAGTTCATGGAACTGCTCAACTGTTGCCATTGTTGCTTGAAATTGATGGAGATGTGTAGGGGGGTTTTTCTTCCGTTGATAAATTTGTATTTCCCCTATAGAAGGATTTTGTAATTTTTGGATTTCGATGGAGTCTCCACCAAACATTTTTAAGGGTCCCGTTTGGAAAGACCAAAATTGACTCTATATCGGATAAGGCATTGAATCTTAGAAACGGACGGGTGAGATCCGGGCAAGGGAACGAGATTCTTATTCCGTGAGCCTTAGAAATTATACTCAAATGCATGGCATAAAACATTTTCGAAAGACCCTAGTCATGACACTATGTGGGTTTGAATTTAGAACTTGAACACATAGAATTTCTACTTTTGTATCGTGACCACTTCGCTTTAAAGTTAATTTAAGGGGACCTAAGGCCGGTTTGTCCAAGAAATTATCTTTGTTAAGCGTGGTGTAACTTTGCATTTTGTTGTATTTAGCATGTGAGGTGATGAAAGCAAATAAACAAGTAAAGCAACATCACAATAGAAATTAAGTGCGTAATTAGTAAAATACATCACCACCTAGAAAAGGACTAGGTGGGAACCCACATTTCCTAGAAGGACTAGGCAAGTAAAGTTGCATAAATAGAAAGTGCGGAATTCAAAGGTGCAATATTTAAAGGCGTTATTGAAATTGCAATATTGAAGTGCATAATTGAAAGGCGTTATTCAAATTGCGGTATTGAAGTGCATAATTGAAAATGCTATATTGAAATTGAACTATCGTATTTGAGATCCGAACGCCAAACGACTTCTTAAGAATAAGTGCGTCCGACACGGATTCAAGTCTAAAAATCTCAACTTAGGACAAGTTGCTCATCCTAAAGTGTCTTAGATTTTGGACATAGAAATTGAACTTGAAATATTGAATCTTGAATATTGTACTTGAATATTGAAATGAGGAGTCTTGAATCTCAAAGATTAGACCTTTTAACGTTGAAAAGGTTTCATCTTTGATATGCTCCATATATTGAAATGATTCTAGTTTAAGGAAGAGATTACAAACAACCTTAAATATCACTAGATCTTGATAATGAAACTTGAACTTGAATATTGAAAAGTGGAATCTTGAATCTCAAAGATTAGACCTTTAAATATTAAAAAGGCCTCACCTTTGATTACTCCATGTTTTGAAAGTGATTCTAGTTTAAGGAAGTGATTACAAACAACCTTAAACATCATTGAATCTTGGAACTTTGTATTTGTATCATAGAAAGTGTTGATTTTGTAAAAATATGTGATTGTTGTAAGTGACACTTTTAAGAGTAAAAGTGCCAACTTTACTGATCATTTTGAAAGAGAAATTATAGAAACTTGGTAGATTAGGATTGGGATTCGGAATTACCTAGTTAGGTTTAGGCTAGAATTCCTCTTGGAGCTCCCAATTGCTTAGAAACTTGAGATTTGTATGGGATTTTTTTTAAGAATTTGTATTTTGGATTTTGAGAGGCAATTTCAGAATCACGACGTTCTGGTTGTGAATTGCTGCCCTAAAGTGCTGGAAATTAGGGGTTTAAATAGGGAAATGAGAGGCTGATCGCCAGCTGACAGCTGCGCCCAGCGCATCAACGACGCCTGGCGCCGCTGACGTGGCACAGAAGACGCCAAGCAAGGACGAAGGATGACGTCCTTGCGTTTGGCTTGTAGTGGGCGTACTCTTTGTATGAATTGTACTGTTTTTTGGCACGTAGCTTTGCTTGGTGGTTAAGGAAATTAGCGACTAAAAACTAGCCGTTTCGGGATTTTGAATTCGGTTTAACGGGACGGGGCCCGGCTTGCTCGGTTTTGTGGGTCGGCGCCCGAATTTGGATTGCTTAGTGTCATTTTGACTGGAAAAGGCCTTGTAAAACCAATGGAGTGGTCCATTGGGCGAGATTGTACTTGGATTTTGAAATTGATTTTCGGAAATTGAATTTTGTACCGAGTTCCGTAATAGGAACGGTCTCGGGGATTGGATTTTGGATTTTGGAATAAGTTTTAGCAATTGGGACTTCCGCACGGAGTTGTTCCAACCACCTAACAAGGATAATGGTATTGTCATCATCCCAATGGGAAGACATGATTTAGGTGTCTACAAAAGCCCCCACTTTGACTGAGCGTCCGGTTAGGAAAGCGCAAGTCAAAGTTTTCGACTCGGGACGGAGAACGGCTAAGATGCTCTGCAATCAAGACCATTCTTTGTACGCCGGTACCTACACAAGACAGGCGTTAGAAAAAAAGATAGAGTCTACCTTCAGGAGGTTGCGACGACTCTGTTTTGTACTTGTACTGTTTTTCCGCCTCTGGTTTAGGACGGATCTTGGCATCGAAAATTTTGAATCTTGAATATTTGAATCTTGAATTTTGAATTTTGATTACCCGGAGTTGATCCCCTGGGGATGTGCTTCACTGGGGAGAAGAGCTTTTTATTGGCTCTTAAGATTTTGAAATTTCGGCTGACTTTCCTGGAGCTTGGGTCCGTTTGAAGTCGAATGCCTGAGTTCTTGTATTTTTCAGACTTTGCATTCTTGAAATATTTATCTGTTGGTGTTTGGAGACACAGGTATACACCCGTAATTTTGGAAGGTAGCATGATTTGATGTTTGATCCCTGGTGCTAAAAACCGTAGCAGCATAGGACGTGCAATCAGCACGGAGGACCGTGCGGAGAAGATTCCGCATGCAGCAGCGCGGCGTCCGGCGCAAGGCTTGGTGTTCGGCGCAGGGGATGGACTATAACTGCCCCCCTTTCCATGCCATTTGAAGAGAACCCACATTCATTTTTCTTGCTTTTCTCTCTCAAAGGTCGACTACTCTCCCCTTGATCTTGTTGTTCTTGCCTTGTCCATGTAAGTATTTCATGTTCTGTTTATGAAATAAACTCTAGGATTGCATGTAGTTTTGATTTTTGTACTTTTAAATGCTTGTTGATATCATGCTTGTATGATAGTAGGCTTCTTGAATCTTGTAGAAAATTGTTTGGTAGCCACTTGAACTTGAACTGTTGGAACTTGTAGAATAGAATCTTGAACTTTTCCTTGAATTTTGTACTTGGTATTTGTATATAGTGACCGTCCTGGTGACCTTGTTGGGTCTTGTAAGGGAGTAGGCTAGGATGGCCTAGATGTGGCTTGTAGAATTTTTGAATTTTGGCTTCGGCATGGATAGCCTAAGCGTTGGTGTAGAACTTGTTAGGTTATGATACATATGAATAAACATAAATCATGCGGAAAAACCATAATGCCAGGAAACATATTATTTACACATAATCATATAGCATAATTTAGATGCATACACTTTGTAGCGTGCCCTCCCTAGATGCGCCCGAACCGAACAAGAACAAGTCTTTAGGACTCCAAGTGTCGTCCCTCCGTAGATAGTCCACAGCACGTCCGGATCCGCCTTAAGATTGACCAACTAGGATCGCCCTTAAGGTTCTTAGATTTTCGGCTATTTGGGTGCAAGTGTTTGGCTGATTTTTGCTTAAAATCTTACCTTGAATACTTCAATAATCGTCTGTTAAATATGTGACCCTAGGCCTATATTTATAGAGTTTATGGAAAGGAATTGGAATCCTACTAGGATACTAATTAGCTTAATTAGAATTGTATTAAAACTCTTATTAACTATTTTATCCTATTAGGATTAGGAATTTAATCTTTGAACAAACCCCTTTAGATTTAGGATTTGTATCGGACACAAACACCCACGAGCACGACCCTCGCGAGCGCTCAGCCAACGCAAGCCTTGCGGCCCACGCGAGCAGCGCAGCTCGCAGCCCACTCGTGCTCGCGCCTTGGCCTGCTGGGCCTGGCGTGGCCTTGGCTTTCTTGTGTAGCGCGCAGGCTCGCTGGACGCGGGCCTGGCTTCGTGCTGGGCCTTCATCTAGCAAGTCTCGTCCGATGCTAATTCGTACTACGCGCTTCCGATTAATTTCCCGATTCCGGAATTCATTTCCGATACGAACAATATTTAACATTTACGATTCCGGAATTAATTTCCGTTTCGAACAAATATTTAATATTTCCGTTTCCGGAATTATTTTCCGATTCCGATAATATTTCCGATTCAGACAATATTTCCGTTTCCGGCAATATTTCCGATTCCGGCAATATTTCCATTTCCATTATTATTTTCCGATACGTACCATGTTTCCGTTTCCGGCAACATCTACGACTTGGATAATATTTATATTTCCGATACGATCCATATTTCCGTTTCCGGCAATATCATCGTTTCCGGAGTATTCATTTCTTGCTTATGACGATCTCAGCTCCCACTGAAACCAAGATCCGTCGATTCCGAATATCCATAGATGGAGTATTTAATGCCATTAAATACTTGATCCGTTTACGTACTATTTGTGTGACCCTACGAGTTCAGTCAAGAGTAAGCTGTGGATTAATATAATTAATTCCACTTGAACTGAAGAGGCCTCTAGCTAGGCATTCAGCTCACTTGATCTCACTGAATTATTAACTTGTTAATTAATACTGAACCGCATTTATTAGACTTATTATTATACGCATACTTGGACCAAGGGCACTATTTCCTTCAGTCTCCCACTTGTCCTTAGGGACAAGTGTGCATTTCCTAATTCCTTTGTCGCTCGATGCTTGCTCTTGAACATAAGGTAAGAGTTGTTATCCTTGTTATGTCTAGAGGTGTTTCTCGGTTTCAGAGTTCAACTGATCAAATAAACAGATAATCATAGCCTATGATTCATCCGAGCACGGCCATGCATTTTACAGTTTCTAGCTCTCCGAGTGGCCTTGTACAACTTTTAAGCATCTCATCCCGATTTATGGGAGGACAATCCCAATCTTGCGATCTCGAGATTAGACTTCGTTTGATAGGTGATTACCTGAGCGTTGCCTTTATATCCTCCTTTTACGGTGCGACGGTTGGTCAACGTCAAAGTAACCAGTTCTCAAACAAGTAATCTCAAATCACTCAGGTATTGAGGATTTAGTGTCTAATAATTTTAATGAAATTTACTTATGACAGATTTTCATCTCTTACAGTAAAGTTTCATAGGTCTTTCCGATACTAGTCTTCCCAAAGTAAGTATCTATGCAAATGATTATGACATTGCCATGTCCACATAGTTCAAGAAACAGAACTACTAGTCATCTTGCATTCTAGTCGTCTAACGTTTTCTATGCGTCCAATTTTATAGAAAACTCCGACCAGGGGCCATTTTCAACTTTTGACATTCAAGTTCACTTGATAGACATTTCTTAGTCACAGGACTGGTCCTGACTGTCTATCTTGAATATTTCATCAAATTGAAGGGACTCATCATTTAATAAACCACAAATGAAATGGAAAAATGAATTCTGTTCATTTATTGTGAATGATTAACCAATAATGTTTTACAAAGTATTAAAATCTAAAACTTTAAAACATCAAATAAGGACATCAAAGCCATTCACCAATATGCTTGATTCCCATAGCTGCAGTGTGCGAGTTGTGCTTCGCCTGCGGCAGAGGTTTAGTCAATGGATCTGATATATTGTCATCAGTTCCAATCTTGCTTATGTCGACTTCTTTTCTTTCAACGAACTCTCGTAGAAGGTGAAATCTACGAAGTACATGCTTGACTCTTTGGTGGTGTCTAGGCTCCTTTGCCTGTGCAATAGCTCCGTTATTATCACAATACAGGGCTATTGGTCCTTTAATGGAGGGGACTACACCAAGTTCACCTATGAACTTCCTTAGCCATATAGCTTCCTTTGCTGCTTCATGTGCAGCAATGTACTCCGCTTCAGTTGTAGAATCCGCAATGGTGCTTTGCTTAGCACTTTTCCACCTTACTGCTCCTCCGTTGAGGCAGAAGACAAACCTAGACTGTGATCTAAAATCATCTTTGTCGGTTTGGAAACTTGCGTCCGTATAGCCTTTAACAATTAATTCATCATCTCCACCATAGACCAGGAAGTCATCTTTGTGCCTTTTCAGGTACTTCAGAATATTTTTGGCAGCAGCCCAATGTGCCTCTCCTGGGTCTGACTGGTATCTGCTCGTAGCATTGAGTGCATACGCAACATCCGGGCGTGTACATATCATAGCATACATTATTGAACAAATTAATGATGCATACAGAATCCCATTCATTCGTCTACGCTCATCAAGTGTTTTTGGGCACTGAGTCTTGCTTAGAGTCATTCCATGAGACATGGGTAGGTAGCCTCGCTTGGAGTCTGCCATCTTGAAACTATCAAGTACTTTATTGATATAAGTGCTTTGAGTGAGTCCAATCATCTTTTTAGATCTATCTCTGTAAATCTTGATGCCCAATATGTACTATGCTTCTCCTAGATCCTTCATCGAAAAACATTTCCCAAGCCAAATCTTGACAGAGTTCAACATAGGAATGTCATTTCCGATAAGTAATATGTCGTCGACATATAATACTAAAAAAGCAATTTTGCTCCCACTGACCTTCTTGTATACACAAGATTCGTCTGCGTTCTTGATGAAACCAAAGTCACTGACTGCTTCATCAAAACGTATATTCCAGCTCCTGGATGCTTGCTTCAATCCGTAGATTGATTTCTTTAGCTTGCATATCTTTTTAGCATTCTTTGGATCATCAAAACCCTCAGGCTGTGTCATAAACACAGTTTCTGTTAAAACGCCGTTTAAAAAAGCAGTTTTGACATCCATCTGCCATATTTCGTAATCGTAATATGCAGCGAATGCTAACATTATCCGAATAGACTTTAGCATTGCAACTGGTGAAAAGGTTTCATCGTAATCCACACCGTGGACTTGCCTGTAACCTTTTGCAACCAATCTAGCTTTGAAGACTTCAAGTTTTCCATCCTTGTCCTTTTTCAGTTTGAAAACCCATTTGCTTCCAATGGCTTGGTAGCCATCTGGCAAATCGACCAAATCCCATACTTGGTTTTCAGACATGGAGTCTAATTCAGATTGCATGGCTTCATGCCATTGCTTGGAGCTAGGGCTCGTCATAGCTTGTTTGTAAGTCGCAGGTTCATCACTTTCAAGTAATAGAACATCATAGCTCTCGTTCGTCAAAATACCTAAGTACCTTTCCGGTTGAGATCTATATCTTTGCGATCTACGCGGGGTTACATCTCTAGATTGTCCATGATTCTCACCAGAAACTTCTAAAGATCTCTAAGTTTCATCCTGAATGTCATCTTGAGCATTCTCTAGAGTTTGTTGTTCGACTCGAATTTCTTCGAGGTCTACTTTTCTCCCACTTGTCATTTTGGAAATGTGATCCTTTTCCAAAAAGATACCATCTCGAGCAATAAACACCTTGTTCTCAGATGTATTTTAGAAGTAATACCCCTTTGTTTCCTTTGGATAGCCCACAAGGATACATTTGTCAGATTTTGGATGAAGTTTGTCTGAAATTAATTGTTTGACGTATACTTCACATCCCCAAATCTTAAGAAAAGACACTTTTGGAGGCTTTCCAAACCATAACTCATATGGAGTCTTTTCAACAGCTTTAGACGAAGCTCTATTTATAGTGAGTGCGGCTGTATTTAGTGCATGTCCCCAAAATTCTATTGGAAGTTCGGCCTGACCCATCATTGATCTAACCATGTCTAGCAAGGTTCTGTTCCTCCGTTCCGACACACCGTTCCATTGTGGTGTCCCAAGAGGAGTCAATTCTGATAGAATTCCTCATTCTTTCAGATGGTCATCAAATTCATAGCTCAGATATTCACCGCCTCTATCAGACCGCAGTGCCTTAATCTTCTTGCCTAATTGATTCTCTACTTCACTCTGAAATTCCTTGAATTTGTCAAAGGATTCAGACTTATGCTTCACTAGGTAGACATAACCATATCTACTGAAGTCATCAGTGAAAGTGATAAAGTAGCTGAAACCACCTCTAGCATTTGTACCCATTGGTCCACATACATCTGTATGGATTAAACCCAATAGTTCATTTGCTCTTTCTCCAACTTTAGAGAAAGGTTGCTTTGTCATTTTGCCAAGTAAACATGATTCGCATTTACCATAATCCTCTAAGTCAAATGGTTCTAGAATTCCTTCCTTTTGAAGTCTTTCTAAGCGTTTCAAGTTTATATGGCCTAATCGACAATGCCACAGATAGGTGAGATCTGAATCATCCTTTTTGGCCTTTTTGGTATTTATGTTATATACTTGTTTGTCGTGATCTAATAAATAAAGTCCATTGACTAATCTAGCAGATCCATAAAACATCTCTTTAAAATAAAACGAACAACTATTGTCTTTTATTAAAAAGGAAAATCCCTTAGCATCTAAGCAAGAAACTGAAATGATGTTATTAGTAAGACTTGGAACATGGAAACATTCTTCCAGTTCCAAAACTAGCCCGGAGGGCAACGACAAATAGTAAGTTCCTACAGCTAATGCAGCAATCCGTGCTCCATTTCCCACTCGTAGGTCAACTTCACCCTTGCTTAACTTTCTACTTCTTCTTAGTCCCTGTGGATTGGAACATAAGTGTGAGCCACAACCTGTATCTAATACCCAAGAAGTTGAATTAGCAAGTATACAGTCTATAACGAAAATACCTGAAGATGGAACGACTGTTCCGTTCTTCTGATCTTCCTTTAGCTTCAAGCAATCTCTCTTCCAATGCCCCTTCTTCTTGCAGTAGAAGCATTCGGATTCTGAAGTGGGTTGACTGACCTTCCTCTTTTCAGATTTGGCGCCAGTTTGCTTAGTTGGGCTGGCCTTGTTGCCACCTTTCTTAGCATTCCTCTTCTTTCCAGATTTCTTTAACTTGCCCCACGCACCATAAGCACATCTTGCTTATTACTTTTGAGCGTCTTTTCAGCGGTCTTCAGTATACCGTGAAGCTCAGTGAGCGTTTTGTCCAGACTATTCATACTGTAGTTCAGTTTGAACTGATCATACCCGTTATGAAGAGAATGGAGAATGGTGTCTACAGCCATTTCCTGAGAGAATTGCTGATCCAGTCGACTCATATTCTTAATGAGTCCAATCATTTTGAGAACATGTGGACTTACGGGCTGGCCTTTCTTAAGCTTGGTCTCAAGAATTTGCCTATGAGTCTCGAATCTTTCGACTCGAGCCAGATCTTGGAACATGTTCTTTAACTCACTGATGATCGTGAAAGCATCTGAGTTGATGAACGTTTTCTGTAGATCTGCACTCATGATTGCAAGCATTAGACATTTCACATCCTTGTTGGCATCAATCCAACGATTGAGGGCTGCCTGAGTGACCCCTTCGCCTGCGGCTTCGGGCATCGCCTCTTCCAGGACATACTCCTTTTCTTCCTGCATAAGAACTATTTGCAAGTTCCTTTGCCAGTCAAGGATGTTTTTCCTGCTCAACTTCTCCTTTTCGAGAATTGATCGAATGTTGAATGAATTGTTGTTTTCCATAATTAAAACTACAATTGAAAAAGAATAAACAAATAAATATCATTCACAGTTTCTCTTAATAAACTTAAATTCTAGCATACATGCATAATTCAATGTTCATTAAGCATTTTATTCAAGTTATGTGTTCCGGCAGGTGTGAATAAAATGATTCCAAGATCCTAAAAACCATTGAAGAATTAAGCACATTATGTATTTAGACTCAATTCTAAAATCTTTTAGGTAAGCAAAAGCCTTTTGCTAATAGTCTAGAAACTACTCTTGGTTGATAGGTACGTCTAAGAACTTATTAGGTAAACCTATCGCATTTGCCACGACATAAAAGGACTCCTTACTTATATCGTTGAGTTTCACCAAAACTAACATGTACTCACAATTATTTGTGTACCTTACCCCTTTAGAATCAATAAGTAACACCTCGCTATGGCGGAAAACTATTACTATGATTGATGTAAAGGTTATCTAAGTAAGTGTTATTTTGGCATGACACCTTTTAACTCAATTTTAAAGTTTGGAACTTAAGGCTCTTACTATGTTGGTTAGATTTTAAGTGAACTAAAATCCTTGATCATGCAACATAATCAAGCTAAAAAAGCTGAGAGACTTTCTCCCCCAGTTTTCTCTCGGTGCATGTTAGCTTAACGTGCACCGCAGCCATGGCAGGAAAATCTGGCTCGAAATCTCACAGCAACAAGCATGGAAATGGCAAAGGAAAACCTCGAGGTCCATCATCGGATTCTCAGGCATTGAAAACGCGCAGTATTGAGGAGGTTTTGGGGGTTGAAGCTCTTGATTTTGGGGTTGACAATGGAGTGTTTACGCCAAAATCTGGGTTGAAGCATCTTCAAGCTCGTCCAGAATTGCGTCACTCATTCAATGAGTTCTTGGAAGTGATTCATGGCTCAACAAACCAGTTGAAGCAAGGTAATACTCGATCTAATATGGAGGTTAGTACGATTTCAATCCCTATTCTACAACAATTTGATGAGGTTGTGAATAATCATAATGTTGATTCGAATACTGTGAATGATAATATGAATACTGAGTATATTGATTTTGATAATGCTGCTGGAAATGATGTTCATGATAATTCTTTTCACCCTGTTGAAATTGAGGTTGATGACATTCAAGAGGAGATCGATTTCTGGAATTCAGCAGTAGTTTGTTACATTGTGGGAGCTAATCCTCCTATCAATGTTATGGAGGGTTTCATTAGGAGAATCTGGAAACAGCTGAATGTTGATAAGGTAGTGATGGTGAGGAAAGGGGTGTTTCTAGTGAGATTCCTTACTATGGATTCAAGGGATAAGGTGTTGACAGGCCATTACTTCTTTGATAACAAGCCCTTGATTCTGAAACCCTGGAACCCTGATATGGACATGGATAAGCCAGAACTTCAGTCTGTCCCAATATGGGTACAATTGAAGCTACACTTTAAATATTGGGGGGAGAGGGCTCTGTTTAAGATTGTAGCACAAATAGGGAAGCCAATCAAAAGAGATCAAGCTACAACATGTAGAGATAAGCTGCAGTTTGCTAGGGTAATGATTGATGTCCCACTGACTCAAGAGTTGCCTGAACATGTTTCATTTAGAGATGAGAATGGAACAATGGTAAGAGCTCCTGTTTTCTATAAATGGAAGCCAACAAAGTGTACTAAGTGCAAGATGATGGGGCATTTGCAAGGTGATTGTAGGCAAGGTAGGAAAAGAGTTTGGGTTAGGAAGCAACCTGCAATACTTACTCAAACAGCTCAAGTGACTAGTCCTATTGTGGATCAGGAAGGTTTCCAAAGATCATTAAGGCCCATACGGGTGAGAGTTGAGTCAGAACAACCAGTTAGAACTTCTAATGCTTTTCAGGTATTGGATGTGATTGAGAATGATATTCTGATGGGAGAGCAAGTGCAAGGGGTTGTACAAGGGGGTGATCCAACTGGAAGAGGGGACTCTTCTGAATCTTATGGATAGAGTGTTAGCTTGGAATGTTAGGGGTCTGAACTCCGCACAGAAACAGGATGAAGTCAAGCATTTCATTCAGAAGTATGTTGTGGGTTTAGTTGGGCTCCTAGAACATAAGGTAAATCTCTCAAACCTTGGGAGACTTTATCAAAGAGTTTTTGCAAATTGGTGTTTTTCTAGCAACTCTAGCTTTCATGATGGAGGAAGGATTGTGATTGCATGGAAGTCTGGATGTTTTAATGTGAATATAGTGGCTGCTTCTAGTCAGTTTGTGCATTGCCATGTTACTCCAGTCAGTGGCATGCATAGCTTTTATTGCACTTTTGTTTATGCTTTTAATAATCCTAATTTGAGACAGGAGTTGTGGAGGGATTTAGGATTACTTAACACTTAGGATCCATGGATTCTGTGTGGTGATTTTAATAGTGTGATGGCAGTTGATGAAAGAATTGGGGCCCCTGTCAGACAGAGTGATATTGTTGATATAAGTAATTGCTTTCACAACTGTGGAATGGAGGATATCAAAAGTGTGGGTAATTTCTTCACATGGAATAACAAGCAGCAAGGCACTAATAGGGTTTTCTCAAAAATAGAAAGATTCATGGCCAATCAAGCATGGCAAGGAATCTTTCCAGCTGCTGAAGTTTGATTCATGCCTGAAGGTCATTTTGATCACTCACCTGGTCTTTTGACAGTGTATCCTAGGAGTGATGGAGGGAGGAAACCATTCAAGTACTTTACAATGTGGAAGAGTTCTCCTGTGTTTTCTGAAACTGTCAAGAAGGCTTGGAGTAGTCACATAGATGGAAGTAAAATGTTCAGAGTGGTTTGTAAACTTAAGAAAGTTAAGCAAGCCTTGAGAGAATTGAATAAAGTTGGCTTTACTGATGTTCAAGCTGCAGATCTAAAGGCCTATCAGGAAATGGTGAATTCTCAAAGTGCATTACATAGCAATCCTACTGATGCAAGTGTAGCTGATGCTGAGCTGAAAGCTATACAAGAATATAAAGAAAAACATAAGGCATACTTGGCATTCTTAAGTAAAAAAGCTAAAGTTCATTGGCTTAAAGAAGGAGATGAAAATACTGCTCTATTTCATCAAAGCATCAAAGCTAGAAGAGTTCAAAATCAAGTTTACAGTATCTGTGATATGACTGGAAATTGGAAAGACACATCTGATGAGGTTTCTGAAGCCTTTTTAGCTTATTACAGAATGTTATTAGGCACCACTCATGACCACAGAACTCCTGTTATCAAACAAATAGTTCAGCAGGGTCCTGTGTGTCAGGACCATCACAAAAGTATTCTCAATTCCCCTTACACTGCTGATGAGGTTAAATCTGCTTTATTCTCTATTCCAGGAGTCAAAGCTCCAGGTCCAGATGGTTTGGGGTCTTATTTCTACAAAGATTCTTGGCATATTGTTGGAGATGAGGTTATAGCAGCTATTCTGGATATGTTACAGAATGGGAAGCTCTTGAAGGAGGTGAATCATACTGTCATCACTCTCATCCCCAAGACTAAATGTCCAAAAGATGTGAGTGAATTCAGACCAATTTCATGTTGTAACACCATTTATAAGTGCATAACAAAGGTCCTTTGTGGGAGATTAAGACAAGTATTACCTGATCTGATCTTGGAAAACCAAGGTGGTTTTGTTCATGGTAGGTTTATTGTCCACAACATTATGGTTGTTCAAGACTTAGTCAAGCATTATGGCAGGAAGGCAGTCAAACCTAGCTGTCTCATGAAGATTGATCTTCAGAAGGCTTATGACACAGTTGATTGGCAGTTTTTGTATGAAATGCTCACTTATCTGGAGTTCCCATGCTCTTTTGTGAAAATGGTAATGCAGTGTGTTACTACTCCCATGTTCTCTTTGATGTTGAATGGAAGTATGCATGGATTTTTTAAATCCAAAAGAGGGTTAAGGCAGGGGGATCCTATATCTCCATTGTTGTTTGTCATATGTATGGAATATCTGTCTAGGATATTGAGCAGAATGTGTGAATCTTCTCATTTCCAGTTTCATCCAAGATGTAAAGATATCAAGCTCACTCATCTTTGTTTTGCTGATGACTTGATCCTGTGCAGTAAGGGTGATTATCAATCTATTCTCCTCTTGTTACAAGCTTTCAAGCTTTTTTCAAACTCAGCTGGTTTAAAGGCTAATCAGCAGAAGTCTTCTGTGTATTGTCATGGTATGCCAGAGAGTGAAGTTCAAAGAGTAGTTGATGTTTCTGGTTTCTCCAGAAGTTCTTTGCCTTTCAAGTATCTGGGTGTTCCCATTTGTTCTAAAAAGATTAATGTGGCTCAATGTGGACATCTAGTGGATAAAATGATCACTAGGATTAAGATCTGGAGCTCAAGGAATCTATCTTACACTGCCAGAATGCAACTAATCAATTCTGTTTTGCTTAGCCTGCATATGTATTGGGCTCAGATATATGTCCTTCCCACATCTGTGCTGCAGGACATTGTGAGGATATGTAGAGCCTTCATGTGGAGTGGACAAGCATTCAGCCAGAAACCAAGTAATATAGGTTGGGATAAGGTTTGTTGTGACAAGCAGCATGGTGGTTTGGGTTTTAGGGATGTGGTTCTGTGGAATATGGCTTTCATTGGTAAATATGTTTGGGCTCTTGTTAAGAAGCAGGATAATATCTGGATCAGGTGGATTACTTCAGTTTACCTCAAAGATGGGGAATGGTGGGATTACCAACCTAGCTCTTCTGCTAGTTGGTATTGGAGACAAATTTGTGTTACTAAGGAGAAGCTTAAGCAGTTTTTTACTCTGTCTGACCTGGAGGGCATGGCTCATTATTCAGTGAAGCAAGTTTATGAGAAAATGTTGGATTTGAAACCTAGGGTGCATTGGGATAGATTAGCTTGGAATAGATTGCTCACACCTAAGCACAGATTCATTTGTTGGTTAGCTGCTCAATGTAGGCTACAAACTACAACTAAATTAGCTAGAATTGGGATTAGTCAATCTGCTCTATGCTTGATTTGTGGGTTGCAGGATGAAGATCACAACCATCTTTTCTTTCAGTGTCAGTTCAGCTATCAGATTATGCAGGCAATGCAGCAGTGGTTGGGTGTTCCTATGGCTGGTACCTTGCATCAGTTGGTAAGAAAGATTGGTCATAGCAGAGTTTCTAAGTTCAGAAAACAAGTTATTTTTGCTGCTATTGGTACTGCTGTGTACCTGATTTGGAAGAGCTTCTGGGATAATCAAATCCCCACTATTAGTCACACTGTGAGCAGCTTGAAGCAATTGGTTAAGGGCAGAATTCAAGTAGTTTTGCCAAAAACTGTGAGCAAGAGAGATTATGATTGGTTTATAACCTTGTAATGGGCTTTGTGCCTTGTTATTTTTGTTTGTGTGCCTTGTATAGCTGTGAGTTGCTAATTCCTTGTTGATAGAGTCCAACCTAGTTAGTTTGTATCACTTGGTTTAGCCTAAGTTGTAATGTTTTGCTTAATTAATATATTCTCTCTTGCTTAGCAAAAAAAAAACATAATCAAGCTTCGATCTCATGCATATTTAAGACATATTTAAAAGCAATAAATAACTTAAAGCATGCATAAGATAAATGTGATCTAGTATGGCCCGACTTCATCTTGAAGCTTCAACTTCAAAGTCCGTCTTGAAAATCTCCGTGGGAGGCGCCATTTTCTTCAAATAGGATAAGCTATAATTAAACTAATTACAACTATTTGATGGTACGCAGACCATATTTTAATTGAAAAACAAATTTGGTGCTTTAGACCAATTACATTCAAATTAATGGTACGCAGACCATATTTTCTATCCTATTTGGGCCATACTAGTCACTTCATAACCTGCAAAACAGTACATATACAATATATACCATTCACCCATTCATTATCATGAATGGCCCACATAGCTGGTTAGTAAAACACGTTATGCATCACATAAATATTTGCAGCAATTAATCAAGGGCACCAATAATCTACCAATTATTCAGTCCTTATTAATTCTAATCAAGTTGTTTAACCTTAAAGGATTTGTAGACCTAATCAAGAGTTTATGACTAAAATTGCTCCCACTCAAACCAATAAATTCATATGCTTTACTAATTTTAAACATAAAAATGTATTTCTAGTCTAACCGGAAACATACAAATTTAATTAAAATTTAAAGCTCATATAAATTTATAATTGAATCCACTTATTTAATTTATTTTCAGTCGAATTTAAATTAATTCAAGGTTTTTAATTTTAGTAAAATAATTAGAATAAATTAAAATTTATAATAATTATAATATTCAAAATTAAAATCCAAGAAAACAATTTAAATTATTAATTTTAAAATTAATTAAAATTACTTGAACTGAAAAACTCAAATTAAAATTTAAAACGCGACAATCGTAACACAACGAGCACTTGGGCTTGCGCCCAAGCCCCGTCGAGTGCACGAGGCTTAGCGCCCCTCGACTGTTCGTGTAGCAATACGCAAGCAGGCCACACGCAACGCAGCAGTGCAGGCCACGCTGCGCGCGCCCGCTCGCTCGTCGCGCCTGCTTGCCCCGCGTCTGCTTGCTTGCTGGGCATGGCAGCGCACGCTGTGGCGTAGCACGCTTGTTGCCCACACGCGTCTGCCCGATAGCTTGCGCCTTGGCCCTTCGCCCTGGCCCACTCGCCCATATGCGCACAACACTCGACAAAGGGCAGCGTGCTGCCTTGTGCTCGTGTGCCATGGCTCTTGCTCGTTGCATCGTACCGCATGGGCGACGAGCTCCCTTGCTCGTCGTCGCATGCCCGCACTATACAACACCCCTTAAGGGTAACACGTAGCGTCCATTTCTTTGTGCGTGCAAGTTTTATGAGCGAATTGCATAAAAATTAAAACTTTTATTTCCAAAATTAATGACAAATCAATAAATCATATTAATTTCATAATTTTAGGGCGAAAAATCGAAAATTTATTAATCAATTAATTTCTGATTAACATGGATTCAAATCTAGGTCATAAAAATTAAAAATTTAACATAAATTAACAATTTTTATTGTGGATTTTAATCATTGGTACCTAATTAAATTATTAATTAATCATGAAAATCAAATCAATTCTAAATTATTCGAATTTCAACAAATTAATCATAATTACAAATTAGGTTGTATAATTAATCAAGTCTAGGCATTCATAATTGTTAAACATATACAGTAGGTCAATAAAAAACTCAAGATTTATCAACAAGAATCGCAAATACTTAATTTAACATCTTAAATTTACAAACTTTGCATTCGAAAAACTAAAACCTCAGAAAAGTCATAGTTAGGCTTCGAATTTAGGAATTCTGGGTTCGGCCGAAAAATACTGCTTTTGTCAAAATTTTAGAATGCCTTTTACATGCGGAATTGACACAAAAATCACTCGATTTGGATGAGTAACGAAAAAACTGCCGAAAAACTGCGTACATATAATTAAATAAACGCAATTTGCAATTAATTACGAAAATTAATCACCCCTTTAATTCTTTGCAAATTTGTAAAATTTAACCATGTTCATGCAATTTAGATTATGAAAATACTAAGAGGCTCGTGATACCACTGTTAGGTTATGATACATATGACAATACATAAATAAAAAACCATAAAGCCAAGAAAGCATATTATTTACACATAATCATATAGCATAATTTAGATGCATACACTTTGTAGCGTGCCCTCCCTAGCTGCGCCCGAACCGAACAAGAACAAGTCTTTAGGACTCCAAGTGTCGTCCCTCCGTAGATAGTCCACAGCACGTCCGGATCCGCCTTAAGATTGACCAACTAGGATCGCCCTTAAGGTTCTTAGATTTTCGGCTATTTGGGTGCAAGTGTTTGGCTGATTTTTGCTTAAAATCTTACCTTGAATACTTCAATAATCGTCTGTTAAATATGTGACCCTAGGCCTATATTTATAGAGTTTATGGAAAGGAATTGGAATCCTACTAGGATACTAATTAGCTTAATTAAAATTATATTAAAACTCTTATTAACTATTTTATCCTATTAGGATTATGAATTTAATCTTTGAACAAACCCCTTTAGATTTAGGATTTGTATCGGACACAAACACCCACGAGCACGACCCTCGCGAGCGCTCAGCCCACGCAAGCCTTGCGGCCCACGCGAGCAGCGCAGCTCGCAGCCCACTCGTGCGCGCGCCTTGGCCTGCTGGGCCTGGCCTTGCGCTGGGCCTGGCGTGGCCTTGGCTGCCTTGTGTGGCGCGCAGGCTTGCTGGACGCGGGCCTGACTTGGTGCTGGGCCTTCGTCTAGCAAGTCTCGTCCGATGCTAATTCGTACGACGCGCTTCCGATTAATTTCCCGATTCCGGAATTCATTTCTGATACGAACAATATTTAACATTTCCGATACCGGAATTAATTTCCGTTTCGAACAAATATTTAATATTTCCGTTTCCGGAATTATTTTCCGATTCCGATAATATTTCCGATTCAGACAATATTTCCGTTTTCGGCAATATTTCCGATTCCGGCAATATTTCCATTTCCATTAATATTTTCCGATACGTACCATGTTTCCGTTTCCGGCAACATCTACGACTTGGATAATATTTATATTTCCGATACGATCCATATTTCCGTTTCCGGCAATATCATCCATTCCGGAGTATTCATTTCTTGCTTATGACGATCTCAGCTCCCACTGAAACCAAGATCCGTCGATTCCGAATATCCATAGATGGAGTATTTAATGCCATTAAATCCTTGATCCGTTTACGTACTATTTGTGTGACCCTACGGGTTCAGTCAAGAGTAAGCTGTGGATTAATATAATTAATTCCACTTGAACTGAAGCGGCCTCTAGGTAGGCATTCAGCTCACTCGATCTCACTGAATTATTAACTTGTTAATTAATACTGAAGCGCATTTATTAGACTTATTATTATATGCATACTTGGACCAAGGGAACTATTTCCTTCAGAACTTGTATACCTGCTTCAGCATGGATAACCTAGGCGTTGGTATACAACTCGTATTCCCGCTTCGACATGGATAGCCAAGGCATTGGGGTAGAATATTCTGTTGAAGTAGAGGTCCCTGGCTGAACTTGTATTGCCACTGGGGATTTTTGGACTTGCTTTGTATAGACTTGGGATAGTCTAGATTGAATCGATTATGCTAGCCGGCTTTGTACGTGTGTCACCTTTCTGTTGGGGGTGATGGTGCTCTTTATTTCGAACTAGGCTTAGGATTAGCCTAGATTGAATTGACTCTAGATAGTCAATCTTTGAGGTAGGCTCCGTGTAGCCTCTTGAACATAAGCTCTGAATAACCTTTTGTACCTGAAGAGGTGTGAGGGGGTCGAAAAAGCACGAGTCCAATGCGTGACCTTGTCCCTCGTGGGTGTGACGTTTCTTTTTGTCAAATCAAGTGTAATTGGATTCCTGTGAGTTTATACCCAATTGACTAGTAATATAGGAGTCGCCATTCATTTTTTAACGACAATGAGAAAAACAGACAAAACCCGGTTATCGTGACATAAAGGGAGTGCAATTATGTTTGACCACGACGGTCGTAGGTTCCCTTGTGATCTCTGGTGTGGGGATCTCTCAACATACACCCGCAAGGTAGAGATTGAGGGTTCGGGGGACTGTAACTACCGTGAGGAGTACTCGCTCTTCGATAACTCCAGAGGCAGGATATCCTTACTAACTCAGCATAAATAATTGAAGGGACATGCGTTAACTATTAAACTAATCTGAGTTGATTTTAACAATATGCAACATATAATACTAGATCGGGCGCGATTATCTGATTTAGATTGTATTAAGGGACCTAGCATGATAATCCAATTTCCCAAAAATATCATATTTCTTAGGCGTGATAGAACAATCAGATTTAGTTAGTTTAACAGTTCATAAAAAGGGCGAGGAAAGCAATTAAATCATAGAAAAGGGACACATTACGACGCACCCTTGAGAGGTGCGTCACGGTTCTCAGAAAACTAACCACTTTGACTTTGCTATTTCTCCTTTTATTTAACGAATCTCAAGTTATGGGACAGGATACGTTCTGTTCGATTTATGGATCGATTGCGACAGAACGCGTGATCAGTTTTTGCAGCGTGAGGCTTAGGCTTAGGGGTTTAGAGTCAATACTCAGAATAATAATTGTGTGTTGGTCTGTGTTCTTTTCACTTCGAACTTAGGGCCCTATTTATAGAAAAGAGTTCGTGGAAAGATAGAATTGTAGAACTCTAATCCACGAGAAATTAGGAAAGAACACGTCCCAGGTATTTTCAGCGCCCAGGGCTGGGCGTCAAAGATTTCGGCACCCAGCTATGGGCGTTGGAAATAGGGTCCAGGAAATTTCAGCGCCCAGGGCTGGGCGTTGAAATTGATGTTTGGGCCGTTTCTTTGTCAGATTCGGACTCTTAGAATCCGGAGTGTATGAGACTTAATTGAGTCTTTTAGTGCGTATTAATTTTATGATGGAATGCATCTGGGCCCATTACGAACTTCTAGGCTCGTTAGGATTTTAATTAATACGTGACTCTTATTTTCGAATTGTATTAGGAATATGATTCTCTCGTAATTTCTATTTTATTTAGGATTTATGTTGGAGTGCAACACCTAATTCTGACAGGTTTCTATCTTTTATGACTTGCCACTTTTAACAACTACCCATTACGGCAGTTACTATTTTAGCAGGTTTCTATAAATAGCAGGTTTCGGGTGAAATGAAAAGGGTGATTGAGATTCGTTATTTTATAGGAGATGCGTTGTCAAGTAGAGATTTATGTTCTCATCATCGAACCTTCCCTTTCGGGAATGGGGACAAAAGTAGGTGTCTACAGCTAGCCCCCACTTTGACTGAGTCTTGGAGTAAGACGATGGTCAAAGTATTAGACGGAGTGCGTCACACAAGCCATGGTGACCTGCCTTTGCGAGGGTCTCACGAGCCCCCGAGTGATAACATTTGACTTATGGTTCATCACTTGAAGTGTCGACATATCCCTCACGTGTCATTGGGATTTGTCAACGGATAGTATAGTAACTCCCTCACTTTGTCATTGAAAGTATCTAAAGAGGCGTAGAAAACTCCCTCACTTTGTCATTGGGAGTAGCTACAGATGTTTTCGAAATCAAAGCTATAAAGTGTAATTGGGCCTGGCCAAGCCCAACCACGAGGTAAAAATGTTTTAAAGATTCTCATTTTCAGGGTTAGCTAAACGAGAAAACCCCCTTGTTTTTATGGGACGTAAAACAAAGGAAAATCCAGCACATCGTTCTTTTTTTTTTTATTGGAAAAACGGAAAACCAATCTTTTAAATTTTGGAAAAAGGGAAACTACTCACATCGCTTTTTTGGAGAAAACGGAAAACCAAAAGCTACTCACATCGTTCTTTTTTTTTGGAAAAACGGAAAACCAATCTTTTAAATTTTGGAAAAAAGGGAAACTACTCACATCGCTTTTTTGGAAAAAACGGAAAACCAAAAGCTACTCACATCGTTCTTTTTTGGAAAAACGGAAAACCTAAAGCTACTCACATCGTTCTTTTTTGGAAAAACTGAAAACCAAAAGCTACTCACATCGTTCTTTTTTGGAAAAACGGAAAAAAAAGTTATCGCTGCAGCGACTAAGGACCTGTGCGGTTAGTGGAGCAGACCCCGCCGGCTTAAGATGGCGAGCCTGTCCGCTAAGGGTGGACACCCCGTCCGATAGAAGTGGACAAACCTGTTTTGAAGTTTGTTTGAAAATGAGGACCTACGCGGTTTGTGACGTAGACCCCGCCGGCTAAAGATGGCGAGCCTGTTTTTTGGTTTTTGAAGATTCTATTTTTCGAAAACTAAGGACCTGCGCGGCTAGTGACGCAGACCCCGCCCGCTGAAGGTGGGCGAGCCCTGTCCGCTGAGGGTGGACGTCCCTGAATTCGTTTTTTTTTTTCGATTTGGAACTCGCGTGATTCTTGACGCGATTTTGCCTGATTGAGGTAGGCAAGTCCCTATTTCTTTGTTCATTGTGATTTCTTTTTGAGAATTTCTTTTTATTCATTCTTGCAGGAGCGAATTCTTTCGAGGGATGCTCGGATTTAGTTGCAACCTGAAGGTGGGTTGTCAACGTGTTTAGACAGACCATTGTCTCGTGGTCATCATCTTTCATGGTGTTGAGCTAGTCTTTACGGATCAATTTTTCCACTACCTGGGTCCTTGATTAGGGGACTATGTATAAGTATCAACGGCGACCTTTGTCTTAAGGTCGTAATCCGGTTTTATTTTTATTGAGACATCCAAACATGGGACTTCGTACAGCATGGTCTGGGAATATTGTTTTAACTTTGCACAATATATATTTTCCTTCGAGCCCCCAAGCACTCGTGCTTGACGGTCATTTCTTGTCAAAGAGGTTCCTTGGGGATACGCATTCTGTAATGTCCTTGATCGTGTTTGGGATTGTGCTCGTAAGTGCGAGCGATCTTTGTAGTGGTGTGCTACTCTTAACAAAGCCGTGAGGTGCGACTTTCAGAAATCGGCAATTTTCGAGTCGAACGGATACAACAGGGCCCTATTGAAGTCAGGGGCCCTTTTTGTGGGTCTGGGATCATTTTCGGCTCCCATGCCTGGGCGTTTAAAGATTTCGGCGCCCAGTGCTGGGCGCTGAAAATGATTTCTGGCGAGGTTTCTTGATGACACAGTTGGCTTCTTGTTCGTTCGTTCGTTTACTTCACTTGGAAATTCTACGTATTCTCTTCTCTTTTGATTTTTCTTTATTTTTTAGAACGTAGAATTTTATTAGAGATCACAATGAGTTGAGTTATCGTGATGATTTCTCGAAAAGCCGTAGACGATTGGTGGACTACGGTGTTTGTCGCTTTGGGGCGATTATTTAAAGGAACTGTCGCTCTTTAAGGTGTACAGTTATTGCAATAGTTGGGCGAGTCTATATGGCCCGAGGAACATACCTTGAGGCGTAAGACTTTGATCGCTCTTGTATATATTTTTCCTTTTGAACGCGTTCGTGAATGATGATATGTATGTGCGAACGAGCGTTCATAGAATGGCCGTTGTGTGCGGTCCATTAATCAGTTCGCTTGAATCATTTTTTTTTGAGCAATGACTGATTTTGAATAGTTTGCTTAGAAGCTTGATAGGGGTCAGGCCCATTCATGAAGTGGGCTCAAGCATCGTGCCCTTTCGATCGTTCAAACATTTGCTTTGAGATTTTTTATTTTGCTATGGTCGTTTCGTAGCTTGTAGCCCTCAAGTATGCATGTTGGGATGCTACCTTTTGGCGTACGATTTTTGTAGGTTCTTTCGAGAAAGATGCATTGGGGTTCCGCTCGTGTAGGTGCGAGCTATCCCTTCCGTGGTAATATTTCGCTACCTTTAATCCTTAATGTAGGAGTCGTGGGGCTTGCATTTTGAATTGGGCGATAAGTAGTCTTTGCCTCTTTTACACATGCTCTTTGGTCGTGCCCGCATTAGTGCAATATGCCTTACTCTTTTTTTAGACTTGTACCGTGGGATGGTTGAACTTATGGTGCGACGTAGGCTTGTATGGGCCTAACAGCGTGTCTTAGAACATTCCTCCAGGTGTTGGGATATCATTATTATTTTTTGCATTGGAGTACTTCATCACGCCTCGTTCAGGTGCTCGAACAAGTGTAGCACCTTCTGCGTGGGTGTGCACGGTTTATTAGTTCGTTCGATGCGAGGATTCACAGATGTTCCTTTCTTTTTATTTTCTTATATATCCTTGATTTTTCTTTCGCTTTTGCTTTGGAACGACTTAGACTGTGTAACGAGTGCTTGTAGGGCGAGCGTTATGCGCAGTAGTTTGATCGGAGTTTTGGTGACTCGCGATTCTCAATTACCCTTGTTAGTGGGGTGACTTTATATGTTCTAAGTAGTGCTTAGAATTTGGGAGGGGTTGTAGCCATTCTAAGGTTCGTTTTACACGATTAAAGCTTAGGATTGTGCCCCTATGACGTGTGTATAGCATTAGCGTCGAGAATTTGCGATAAAATCGTCATTTCGAGTATTTTTAGAGTGTTTTTCTCAAGCCCCTAATTGTAGCTACGGGATTGGCTTGGTGCTATAATGCCTTGCATACGTTTTTATGCATTCATGGTGACATGGATCATGAATAGTTTGAACTAGACTCGTTTAGTGCGAGGTGCGTTCGAGTAGTGATCTGCTACTTCTCTTGTAAATGTCGTATTGTGCGACATTGCCATGGTCAAGGTAGTCACATGTTGAAGTGTGCCTTGACCAAAAGCTAGGTGCCTTTCTTTACCCATAATCATATTTAGAAATCTTTTTGACTCACTTGCAACATCGAGATAAACGCATACTGAGATTAAACCAACGACACTTTATTATGTTCGAAGAAGTCTTTAAAAATTATTTGAAATCCGAGTCCTACTGTGTACAATCCGAGGTGTCCTAAGTAAGTTGACTTATAGAAGGGTTCGTACAGGATTACCTGAGTGAATCAAAATACTGTTTACGATTTTTGGAATGCTGTCTAAGGATTTGCTGGAAGCCAGGGTGCAGGCGTCAAGATATTACTTGTGCCTGTGTGGCACATGTTTTATGTTTTTAGGGCCATCTTTTCCAGAATTGCGGGAATATAAACCGTTTTCAAATTGACTTAGATTTACTTGGTGTATGTCTGCACAAAAGGTCAAGGTATACTTAGTTCTTTCCCTAGCTCTTCATTTCAATTTTTTAGCCCCCAATTTATGTCTTCCCATTGATGATTGTTTTAGATTTCGATTTTAGGTGCCCGTGTCATATGTCTGAGTAGGGTGAGCCTTGGTTAAGTGCCAAGTCCTATTGACAATGTCTGATTTTTTTCAAAGGGGATTAGCAAGCATTCGAATTACCATGAACGGGTGCCCTGAGTTCGAAGGAACGATGGGGTGATGCCGTAGAACAATCCTCTTCATTGCAAGCTTACTGCCTTTACTACTTGTTGGCGACTATGACTGTGTCTAGTGGTGAAAGACGGTCTTTAAGCGAACGACTGTGTCTAGTGGTAAAAGAAGGTCTTTAAGTGAGTTAGTTCGCTTTAGGTCAAGTCGAGCACTTTAGAGGTCATGGACGCTTGCGCTAGCCCCCATTCAATTGAGGCAAAGAGATCTTTTGAGTCTTGGCTAAGTTCCTAGGAGTGTCAGTGCTCCTTCTGGCAAGGGTACGTGCCCGTATTATTTTTCGATGTGTGCTCATTAATTTTGGCATCTTGATGACTTGGATTCTTCCTTTGACTTAAATTTTCTTTCGACTTGGATTACAAGTAATTAAATTTCAATAAGGGACTCTATTTCTTATTCTTGTTATTCTATAGGCTCTAACATTTTTGCAAATTGGTTGGACCGAATCATGGATTGCCTACGTATCCGCCTTAAATAGATTTAATTTGGAATCAGGTCTTGCGTAGTTCTTAGCCTAGAAAATGTTTTTTTAGAATGCCGATTTTAAACAAGTACGTTCTGAGGTGGAATCGCAATGTTTGAAATAGGATGAGTTAAGTGAAGTTCATTATTATTTTAATTTGCTGCTTTGCCGTAAGCCAAAAATTTGTTTTATTTTTTTTAGTACATGTATTTGCACAAAAATCTTTTCATGTGTTTTTTTGTACGTATACTTGAATACGTGTTGTACCCCTCCAAGTGTTCGTTATTGTTCCGTGTATGTGCGGATAAAATGACGAGCACTTCTGGACAAATTTTTAGCAAGCAGAGAGATTCAGCGCCCAGGCTGGGGCGCTAAAGATTTCGGCGCCCAGCTCTGGGCGCTGAAAATGATTTCTGGGCGGATCTTTTTGGTGCGCTAAATGCTTCTTTTTCTTTTTAGACTAACTTTAGAGGCCCTTTGCAAAGTTTGCTTTTTTATTATTTATTATTTTTTTGTACTTTTCATTGGTCTTTTTTTTTTTTTATTCGTGACTCAAGACAGCTTGAAAGATGGGTTGAATGAGTTGTATAGGTATTAGTCAAGCACGGGGATCACATCAACCAAGGCCAATGAATAGATGGGGATGGCTCAAGGGCATATCAACAGGATGTATTCAAATAAGTTATATGGTCATTATGCTAATGGTGATGTAAGAGCAGGTTTTGGAAATAATGGGTATGACGCAAGTGTCAATGGTCGTACATGGTTTGCAGTTGATAACAAGTTCAAGAACAAGAGTCGAGGTAATGGTTTCTCGAGTTATGGCAATGAGAACATGGATGGATTAAATGAGCTGAACAGGGGCCCTAGAGCGAAGGCGTCTAAGAACATAAGGACTGAAAGGGTAGACGTCGTAGAACTTTATGTAGTTTTCGTGGCATGATTTGGATTGGTTGACTCAATTCTTTTCCTTCGTTTACTTGGGTAAATTTTGCACCTTGGGAGGTACGGGCTAAGTATTCCATGGCTCGCTCTTTTCGCTCTCCCTTTTCTCTCTCTTTTTTTCCTTTTTGCATGGGATTTCTCCCTAACATAAATCCTTAAATTTTTTTTTATTTGGGCTAAAAGGTAGATGGTTGTGGTCTTTGAGTCACGAGGCGAGAATGAGTGAGCCTCGTTTGGTAGGCCTATAGTGGACCTTTAACTTTAGTAGGCCTAGGGTGGACCTTTAGCTTTAGTAGGCCTAGGGTGGACCTTTAAATCGTCTTACTCTGCAAGCGTATTTAGTTGTTTCTTAAAATGTGCAAATAGCGTAGATTCAAAATGTTGTTTTTACCTTATTGAAATTTAACGAAAGAATTACATCGAAAATAATTTTTTTTTGCTTCTTTTCATATTCCAGTTTTCGGGATTTAATTGGAAGTTGTGATTTAGACTCGAACTTTCCTTAATTTTTCTGATTATAACCCGTGTATGAATACAAGGAGGTGGCCTAGACTCAAAATAATGACGTGGCGTAAGCCTATAATACTTGACCAAGCAACTCTCAGACTGAGGCTAATTGGACCATAACTTTCGTTGGTTGACACTTTAGATTTTAACCCTTGGGTGTTCATTTGTCATGCGCCATTTTGCTTAATGTTGGCAAAGTGGTTAGTTGGGGAGATCGAATTTTCTATTTTTGCAAGACTAGAATCATTAGTGCGGCTTCCCTCTTAGTGTGTATTTCTTTACCCCAATGGTAGCCTTATGGTATGCCGATTTGGGTATTTTCATGGTTCGTCATGTTGCATTCATGGAAAATCTTTTAGTCCGTACTTAGTAGTATTTCAAGGAGCGAGTGACTCGAGAGGACTATGATAGTTGTGACCCAATGTGATCATAAGCCTTGAGGCCATTAATAATTTTTTGCCAATGGTATTGATACCTTAGGTTCACTTTGGGGGTTGTGCGACTATGGAAGAATGATTTTCAGAATGTGACTGTTTCCATTTTGCAAATACTATAATATATTCTTTTATTGGTGAGAGAGAGTATTGAGGCCGTAGATTCTTAGCAAGGGATGACAATTACACATGGGTGCTTATTGATTTAAATGTTAGGAAGGGAGACTCAATATGGTTTAACCTTTTAACTTGCAGAACGACACCAAGCATTAGGACCGATTCTAGGGATAAGACAACTAAGACTTAGGATTTAGATTGTACTTTGGCATAGCCTAGTCTAGACTCGGAAGTTTTTTTTTATTCGAACATTATTTTTCCTTGAAAACTTCATTTAACACTATTTTTTAAATATTTTGCCCATGTGACATTCAAGTTTATTTCGATTAGCGTGCTCGGTTTCGGAGCCGAACATTGTCGTCATAGGAGGCCTAACAACGACACAAAGAGTTATTTTATTTTTTACAAGTCGCTTTTAGAATCGAGTGCCTTTTCATACGCCCTCGCAGCAATTTTTTTTCGAAAAGTTTTTTTTTGCTACGTATATTTTTTTTATGCGCGGGCACCGAGGCTGCTGTGCCTGACCAAAAGGCCAGGCAGCAACTTCGGCGCCCAGCAGTGGGCGTGAGAAATATTGTCGCCCAGCCAGGGGCGTTGAAAATGCGTCCCTGGCTGGTTCTCGTTTTCTGTTTACGTCTACTTTTGTTTACGCGACTTTGATTTAGCGTGCTTGCCTAATAACGTCCTTTACGCGTTGTGTAGCGTTTGTAGGATTCGTTACAGGCCATCCCGAGCGTCGCTTATTTTTGTGGCGATCGTTCGGGTTTGCGGAATACATATTTTGGTATAACTCTTTGGCCAATTGGTTTATGAATGTTTGGGCAATCTTTAAGGTCGTTGGTTTTCTAACGTTGTTTGTCACACATAATCACATATTTCGCTACACAAAACTAACGTTACATCATGAGGCAATAATAATATGTCATGTAGTTTATGATAGGCTTCTATGGGTAGTATTTGCGCCGGCTTGGTACCGCTTCTATCGCAGATCCAACACATGCCCCGGTCGAGGTAGTGTCTTCAACAGATGAATTTCGCCCGAGAGGCCAATCACGATGTAAGCCAAGGGGGCATGCACCAATGAGAGGGACCTAATGGGCGAGCGATTGGGTTTGGGACGGGTGTACTACTAGCGAAAGTGCCGAGTGGACAACATTCAAAGCGTATGCACCCCCCGGTTGGCGATGGGTATCCTTAGTCCCAACTCTCGAGATGAAACATCAAGGGAGCCAAGATTCGTTATGCGGTTCTGTCCGTTCACATTAATATGCTGATTTTCAGGTTGTCCCAACTTGATAAGGAAACAAACGCGGGGTAGGATCGTTTCACCCTTCGGCTATTTTGATTACCTACAAGCACGAGTATTTCCTTCACTGTCCCCAGTGGAGTCGCCACTGTGAGGGGGTCGAAAAAGCACGAGGCTAATGCGTGACCTTGTCCCTTGTGGGTGTGACGTTTCTTTTTGTCAAATCAAGTGTAATTGGATTTCCTGTGAGTTTACACCCAATTGACTAGTAATATAGGAGTCGCCATCCAGTTTTTAACGACAATGAGAAAAACTGACAAAACCCGGATATCGTGACATAAAGGGAGTGCAATTATGTTTGACCACGACGGCCGTAGGTTCCCTTGTGATCCCTGGTGTGGGGATCTCTCAACATACACCCGCAAGGTAGAGATTGAGGGTTCGGGGGACTGTAACTACCGAGAGGAGTTCTCGCTCTTCGATAACTCCAGAGGCAGGATATCCTTACTAGCTCAGCATAAATAATTGAAGGGACATGCGTTAACTATTAAACTAATCTGAGTTGATTTTAACAATATGCAACATATAATACTAGATCGGGCGCGATTATCTGATTTAGATTGAATTAAGGGACCTAGCATGATAATCCAATTTCCCAAAAATATCATATTTATTAGGCGTGATAGAACAATCAGATTTAGTTAGTTTAACAATTCATAAAAAGGGCGAGGAAAGCAATTAAATCATAGAAAAGGGACACATTACGACGCACCCTTAAGAGGTGCGTCACGGTTCTCAGAAAACTAACCACTTTGACTTTGCTATTTCTCCTTTTATTTAACGAATCTCAAGTTATGGGACAGGATACGTTCTGTTCGATTTATGGATCGATTGCGACAGAACGCGTGATCAGTTTTTGCAGCGTGAGGCTTAGGCTTAGGGGTTTAGAGTCAATACTCAGAATAATAATTGTGTGTTGGTCTGTGTTCTTTTCACGTCGAACTTAGGGCCCTATTTATAGAAAAGAGTTCGTGGAAAGATAGATTTGTAGAACTCTAATCCACGAGGAATTAGGAAAGAACACGTCCCAGGTATTTTCAGCGCCCAGGGCAGGGCGTCAAAGATTTCGGCGCCCAGCTATGGGCGTTGGAAATAGGGTCCAGGCAATTTCAGCGCCCAGGGCTGGGCGTTGAAATTGATGTTTGGGCCGTTTCTTTGTCAGATTCGGACTCTTAGAATCCGGAGTGTATGAGACTTAATTGAGTCTTTTAGTGCGTATTAATTTTATGATGGAATGCATCTGGGCCCATTATGAACTTCTAGGCTCGTTAGGATTTTAATTAATACGTGACTCTTATTTTCGAATCGTATTAGGAATAGGATTCTCTCGCAATTTCTATCTCATTTAGGATTTATGTTGGAGTGCAACACCTAATTCTGACAGGTTTCTATCTTTTATGACTTGCCACTTTTAACAACTACCCATTACGGCAGTTATTATTTTTAGCAGGTTTCTATAAATAGCAGGTTTCTATAAATAGCAGGTTTCGGGTGAAATGAAAAGGGTGATTGAGATTCATTATTTTATAGGAGATGCGTTGTCAAGTGGAGATTTATGTTCTCATCATCGAACCTTCCCTTTCGGGAATGGGGACAAAAGTAGGTGTCTACAAGAGGCTCTGAATAGCCTTTTTGCATTTAAAGAGGCTCTGAATCACCATGGAATTGAAGAGGCTCTGAATAGCCTTTTTGTACTTGAATAGGCTCTGAGTAGCCTTTATGTATTTGAAGAGGCTCTGAACAACCTTAGCATTAAAGAGGCTCTGAATAGCCTTTTTGTACTTGAATGGGCTCTGAATAGCCTCTTTGTATTTGGAGAGGCTCCGAATAGCCTTTTTGTACTTGAATAGGCTCTTAATAACCTTTTTGTATTTGGAGAGCCTCTGAATAGCCTTTTTACTTGTTCCAATCCTGCAAGGAAGCAAGATCATAGCTTTGCCTTAAGGTTTTTAAGCTTTTGTATTTGGATATCGGATTCTTTGGATATTTGTATTTCTCTTTGAATATTGCATTTTCGAAATGGGTTTGGAAAAAAGGTTTGAAATTTGAAAAGCCTTGAAAGGTTTTTGTACTTTGTATTTGTATGGTTTGAATTTTGTATGTGTCTTTGCAGGGTTTGGATTTCGTACGCGTTGTGTGCTTTTGAAATTTGTAGCTATATGTATGCATGAAAAATTTGCAAAACGTTTGCCCATTTTTACCCGGGTGTACATACCCACTATAAGCCCCCACTTTGACTGAGGTTTTCTGGTTTAGAAAAAGCGCAAGTCAAAGTATATTCAACTCTTGCTTAAGCACATGCAAACTCTAGAAAAAAAATTGCCCATTTTTTCGGGTGTACATATATACCTAATATAAGCCCCCACTTTGACTGAGGTTTTTTGATTTAGAAAAAGCGCAAGTCAAACTATATCCAACTTTTGCTTGTGCAAATGCAGACTCGACTTAGGACGCCGATCTAGAATGGTTGAATTTTGAACAGGTTGACCCGAAATCAGCCTGAAGCGCTGACTCGAACTGCTTGAAATTGCGCGGCTTGCGACTTTGGAATCTTGAATTATTGAGGCTGCACTTAGCTGTCCAAAGCTATAAAGAGTGCGTACTCGGAATCATAAAGGGGACGGTGGCCTCGTCCTTGTTGCAGGCCCCTGCGCCTAACACAGGCCTCGACGCCCGGCACCGGTGTACAACCATAAATGCCGGTTTTTGTATAAATAGGGAGCTTTCCGGATCATACTTTGCAAAAATCCTCCCCTGCTTATCTTTGCATACCGTTTCTTCACGAAAAAGAGAGGAAATGGCCATGTATTTTGAAAATTCCTTGAACTCTTGGCTTGGTTCGTTAGGCAAAATGGAGAAAAGGGAGCTTGACGGCATGCATCTTGGGGTGCTCGTCTCTTTCCGGTTTGTGAAACTTGATGTGCACTTCATTCTTGCTGCTCTGGAGGCTTGGTATTCAAATAATCACTTTTTCCGCTTCGAAAATAATGAGGTATGTCCCCTCCCTGAGGAGTTCAATGCTATATTGGGGTGGCCCGTTATGATGGAGCCATGCATGCCTAGTGTTGAAGAACACTTTTTCTTGGGTTTTGAAAGGTATTTGGGCTTGAAGCCCCCACTTTTGAGTGCTGTTGTATATGGCCGAGGGGTGGATTTGTCCCACCTTGTCACTTACTTTACTGGGCTTGAGGTCCCCAAGGTTTTTCACTTGAGGGCCTTGAGTTTTTGAATCTTTGCTTGCTTCCTCTATTTGAAGCAGGGGTTTGGCAATGGCGATGCCTCCCTAATAGAGATTGTGGAGCAGTTTGCTAGTGGCCGGGACTCAATGCCGCTCGTGATTGGCGAAACATTGATGGGCCTTGATATGTTAAAGTCGGCCCCTCTTCTTTGCCGTCGGGAAGTCCGGTATTACTCCAAGTAAGGATCTGGAGCTTTCTTGTATATTGAAAATGTGCTTGTATTTTGAATTTTGAATATTGAATTGCTTTTTTTGTATCATCCCCAAGGTCTGGCTTATGGAGAGGCTCATGCTGGTGGCTGATGAGCGACATTTATGTCGCTCCTAGCTTAGGATTTCATGTTAGCACTACAAGAAATTGTACTATTAACGACGGGAAATTCCGCCGCGAAAGGCCAATAATCGTTGAATAACGACGGAATTTCCTGTCGCGAACCCGTCATAAAAGGGGGCCGTCGTTAATAGAAAATCCCGTCATAAATTTGTCGTAAAAGACATTTGCGACGGTTATTCCTGTCATTGTTTGGTTGTTTGCCCCGTCGCAAAAGGCTTTTGCGACGGGATTTTTGACCCGTCGTAATTAGGTTGTCGTTAAAGATACAAATTCTTGTAGTGTAGTTTATTATGATTTTTCGTGGTTTTTATAGCTTTTATAGCATTTTTATGTTTTCTTTCCATCTTGTTCATTATAGGTGAATCTTGTGGAATATGATGGAAAACCAAGTAGATTGGAGCAAAAACAGCGGTTGTGCGACCGAACAGATATTATGTGCGCCCGGACAGTGAAGAAATGGTGGACTCAAGGAAGATGCGAGCTTGTGCGACCGAACGGCTCTTTGTGTTCGATTGCACAAGTACCCCTTGTGCGGTCGTGCTCTGTACCACGATCGCACAAATTGGATTTTTGAGACAGAATGTCCCCAATTTTGGTGTTCGATCGCACGGCATTTCACTCGCCAGCACAAAATATTTGTGTGCCCACACAGATTGGACGTGCAACCACACTGAAGATCTTGGAAGAATTGGCTAAGTCAGGTCTGTTCGATCGCAATGAATTTCTGTGCGGTCGAACATGACGAAGGAAATCAGTCTTCGCTCCATTTGCTCGCACAAAGAAATGTGTGTGCCCACACGAGCTTCCTCCGTTCGATCGCATAGAGGGTCTGTGCAACCGAACATCGACGCGGGCTGACTTAATTTGAATTTCGAGCTTCTATTTGGGGAAACATATAAATAACTTTTTTCGATTATTTTTCAATAACAATTCAGTTTAGAGTTTCCAATTTAGTTTTGAGAATATTAGAGAGAGATTTCTTAGTTTTCAAGCTTTGGTTTTAGGAGAGAGAAACTACCATTGGAGGAAGCTTCAACTTGTAATTCTCTTTCAACTCTTTGATTCTTTTTGCAATTTCAATTCAGTCTTTAATGCTTTGCTACTCTTCTTGAAGTTTTGATTTCTTAATTTCTTTGATGATTAGTTTTGATTGATGCTGAATTTTCCATTGATTCTCAATTGAATTCCTAGTTTCTTGATTCTTTGCATTCATCCTTTCAATTCAATGTCTAGTATCTTTGAATACATGAATTCGTTGGTTAAAAGCATGAGTAGTGAGTAGATTCTAGTTAGGGATAGGGGAGAATCTAGGGCTAAACTAGGGGAAATTGAAGGATGATTGTTTATTATTGATGTGATTAAACTTGAGTTGATGCTAGGATTTCCATGACTATAGAATTAGTAGTTGCAAATGCTAGTTCCATAGGATTGATTGGAGTGCATTGTTTTGGTTTGGCAAGAGATTGTGAATCTCTATGATGCATGTGAAAAGTAGGTCTCAATCGTGAGTTGTCTAGTTTTAGGATCATGCGAGAGCTTTTCAGCAAATTCTCCAGGCAAAGGGACAATCTCGCTATTTCGAAAAACAAAAACATGATGGTAGGGATCCCAAAATTTCAGGGCAGCATGAATGAAACTAAAGTCTATTTTTATTTGATGTAAGCCTAAGAAATTATCTAAACCATATTCCTTTAGCAACAATTTTTTCTGTAGGGGCAAGCGCGCAAACCCACTTTCTAACTACAAAATCCGAAGACACGGTGGAAGCAGACATACTGACAATAAGGGCTAAGACTCAGAAATTACGCAGACGACTAAAGCAATTCAACAAAGGGTGAAAAAACGAGCACAACAAGCCTTTATGTATAAACACACCAAGAAAATCAGAAGCCTGTTTTAAAACAGAAACAAAATTCGAATTTCCGCACAACCAGGAAATGAGCATTGGATATTTCCAGCACGGACCATACATGCGCCAGAAATTTCCGGCGCACAACATTATAGCGCTAGAAAACTCTGGCGCTTGCAGTTTGGTCGTCGGCAAGCTCTTAGACCTATACATATTTCATAGGATTTATAATTCTATTTCGTTTTCAATCGATTCAATCCCTAATAAAAATCAACTATTTTCACAAGACTTGGAATTCTACTCGGATTCAGATTATAATAAAAAGATATTTTGACTAAAAATCCAAAAATCGTTGTTGACCCTAAAACTTGAAATGAGTAATTTTCTTTTTATGAGTTTTTTCTTTTAAGGTAAGTTGGAATGCCTCCAAAAATGGAAATACCTCCAAAAAACCACCAATTTTTCGCATAATTGTGATTCAATCCAAATCAGAAACGAAAATGCAAGTACGGAAAAGTAATACTGAATATGTACAAAGCCTAACAAAGCATGAATACAAATACGATAAATACTACATATAGGACATATATGTACATGGTCTGAAAATAATCTATGGGGAATAAAAAAACTCGAAGGACAAGGATCATCCCCAAAGAGGTTGTCCTCATCGTCCGCGATATCTCCAATCGGACCCTCACCCTTCCCAGCCTGTAATACGCTGAACGGATCAGTACTCATAAATTGTGAAGGTGGGGGTGTTCCCCAACCCTTAGACTATACACTCGTCCACGCTGTCGGTGGCAACGGTTGTGTTGGCACCCATCCCTTACCCATAGGTTGCTGAATTGGTGGCGGATGCCCACAAGGCTAAGACGCCTGAAACGACAGTGGCTTCCAGCTCGACTGAGATACCTGAAACGGTGGTGGCTTCCAACCCATCCGAGGCACCAGATTTGAAGGAAATATGTCCTTCACCTAATGTACATTAGTCTAATACCAAAGGTTCGGATTAATTACGAACAAATAATTTAGTGAGATCAAGTGATCGGAACAGCTGGCTGGAGCAATGCTTCCGATCAGTGAGTTCTAATCCTAATTAGGCTCACAACGTATTCTTGACTAAACCTATAAGGTCACACCATTGGTATGTAACAGATCATCAGATTAAATGAATTGGAAATTAATTTAATATCTTTTCGGGAAATTAGTTCGGAAAACATAAATTATACGATATAACATTGGATCGTAAAATCGTATATCGTGTTGCATATATTCGTAAGCTAGGCGAAATGAATAATCGTATCGTACGACAATGGATCGTCAAGTACGAAACGATAAATGAATTATCGAATGATAATTAAGCAAAAACGAAAGCATGCCCACAAGCAAGGCACCAAGGCACAAGGGCCCATGGCCTTGCTGTCTTGGCCATGCGCGCACAAAGAAGGGCAACAGTAGCAGCAACCAAGGCCCGCGACTCAACAGCTGGCTGCGCTGTTATGCGGTTTGTTGCCGTGGGCCAAGCTGGCTGATCAAGGTCTTGCGGTTTGGCCGGTTAGTTTGGTTGGTTACAAGGTTATTTTAATAACCTAAAACCTACATTTTCCTAATTTTATTTAATACACATCATATTCTAACCTAAGGCAAGAGAAACCCTAATTCTCTCTATGCCTCCTTTAGAGTGTTAATCCCAAAAGATAAACTATCTTGAGTGAGGTCTAAGCCATAAATCTCAAGACGAATATAAATGTGTCGGTGAACCAAGTAGAGGAACGACATTTGGAGTTCTTGTTCGGAATCGTGTTTGTTAAACTAAGGGAAAACACGCTACAAACGTAAGTAATGCTTGATCTATACTTTATACATGCTTCCTAGCTTTGGGGTTATTCCTCTATCATGTTATGTATTTAACTATAAATCCCTACAAGAACTAGTGCAGACCCGCATTACTCCTCCACGGCTCTGTCTGCTGCTGCGGGGTCCTTTGGCTCTTTCCAATATCGGACATTGGTGGCCTAGCAGGCGGCCCGAAAGTACCACAATCGCCCTTAAGAATCTCGGCCTCTCTGAGCAGTCCGCGTCAGCTGCTGCACACGAGAATGTCGAACTCCGGTATGCCGAACATAAAAATAGCAAGTCAGCAAGCATTTAGTTACTGAGAAAAAAGTAAAATTCAGGCATACTTGTAGGGATTTTTTTTTGTATTTTGTGCATGCTTGAATTGCACTTGATCTTTGTAGTGGTATTTTTTTGTATTTTGTATAATTTGCACATTGAATTTTGTGTAAAAGTTATGGGAGCTTGATGAGTCTTGTTTAAGACTTATCAAAGTCCCTAACTAGTCCAATTTATCAAGTGTGTGATCGTTAGGTTTGACTTGAACTTCGCAATCCCACCCCAAAGGGGGAGCCAAATCCTAGGTTCACACAAATGACATAACTGGATTTGAACATAGAAAAATCAAAGTTCAAGGTATTAGAAAGTGTGAAAAATACCCCTATGCCTTTCAAATATTGAACTTCGACGTATTTGCCACCAAACATTTTAAGGGTCCGGTTTGGAAGGACCAAAATGGACTCTTTTGGACAAGGCATTGAATCTTGCAACGGAATGTGTGAGATTCGGGTACGGGAACAAACCGCTGATTTTGGCAAGCTTTAAAAATACATTCAAACACAAGACAAGGATTTTTTTCGTGAAATCCTAATCATGGCACTAGGTTGGTTGAATCATGCATTTAGAACATTGAAATTAATACTTGTACGTGCTCACTTTGCTTTAAAGTTAATTAGGGGAACCTAAGGCCGATTTTCCCAAAAATTATCTTTGTTAAGCGTGATGTAACCTTTTGTATATTGGTGTATTTAGCATGTTGGGTGATAAAAGCAATAAACATGTAAATCATCATCACGCATAGAAATTATTGAAATGCGTACAACACCATTTCGGTGCAAAACCACATTACCTTAAAAAAAGGTGAGTAAAGGGTGAGAAATTGAAATAGCAAGCATATTAAATAAATATGCGATATTGAAAGTGTGTTATTGGAATTGCGATATTGAAAGTGCGGTATAGAAAGTGCAATATTGAAAGTACGGTATTGAAAGTGCGATATTGAAAGTCGATATTGAAATGACGATATTGAAATGAAGATATTGGAATTATATTATTGTATTTGAAATATGAACGCCAAACAACTACTTAATAATAACTGTGTCCGACACGGATTCAATTCTCTAAAAATCTTAACTTTAGATGAGTTTCTCATCTAAAAGCATCATTCATTTTGATTATTGAAATAAAACTTGAAATAGAACTTGAATTTTGAACTTGAATATTGAAATTAAGAGACTTGGTTCTTAAAGATTAGACCTTTTCATGTTTAAAAGGTTTCATCTTTAATTGCTCCATGACTTGAAATTGATTCTAGTTTAAAGAGAAGTTGATCTCACTTAAACATCATTGAATATTGAAAGTAGAACTTGTATTTAAACATAGAAAGTTGAATGTTAATATGTTCTAGTTTGGAAAAGGGTTTGCACTTTTCCAAACATCCTTGAACTTTAGAAAATATTTGTATTTTGTAAAATCGTATGATGATTGTTGTAAAAGGGAAACCTTTCAAGTATGAAAGTTCTTCACTTTAGTAATCGTTTTTTTAAAATAAAGCTTGAATCTTGCATATTGATATTGAAAATGTGCTTAGAAAATCAATTGGGAGGAATTTCAAGAGTAAAATCCTCCCAAAGATTGAACTTTTGAACACTTTTCCTAGTTTATCATGAGTGTGCACTCAAATGAAAACATAATAAGAATTGAATATTGAATTTAGAAAGGTAGAAAAGTAGAGAATATCATGATAATTTGATTAGGGATTCAGATTTACCTATTTAGGATTAGGTTAGTTTTCCGATTAGTACTCCCAATTGCTTTAATATTTTAGAAAATTGTAGGATAATTGAAAGTTTGAAGTTTGAATTTTGTGTTTGAGTTTTGAGAGGAAAAATCAGTATTACGACGTTGTATTGAATTGTTCCACCTAAGAATTATTCCCCCCTCATTTGGGTGAAAATTAGGGGTTTAAATTGAAGATTATGCGGCTAAACGCCAAGCCACGTCAACGCCTAGCGCAAGGCTAGCGCCTGGCACAGGTGACGTGTCTCAGGTCCTGCCAAACAAGGACGATGACACCGTCCTTTTCTTTTGTATTGTAGCGTTGTACCTTGAACGGATTTGTACGAATTTAGAGCGTAGCTTTGCTTGGAGGTTAAGGAATTTTGCCACTAAAAACACTCCTTTTTTTGTATTCGGGTTTTGTAGTTTGGACTCGGTTTTACGCGACGGGGCCCGACATGCTCCATTTTATGGGTCGGCGCCCAGTTTTTGATTGCTTAATGGCATTTCGACTGGAAATGGCCTTGTAAAACCAATGGAGAGGTCCATTAGGTGAGATTTTGTTTGGATTTTGAATTTGATATTTGGAAATTGAATTTTGTACCGAGTTCCGGAATGGGAACGGGCCCGGGAATTAGACTTTAAATTTTGGAATATATCTTAGCAATTGGGATTTCTGCACGGAGTTGTACCAACCACCTAGCAAGGATAATGGTTTCGTCATCATCCCATTAGGGGAGACACAAATTAGGTGTCTACAGAAGCCCCCACTTTGACTGAGTGTTCAGTTAGGAAAGCGAAAGTCAAAGTTTTTGAATAGGGACGTAGAATAGTCAAGATGTTCTGCAATCAAGACCATTATTTATACTTCGGTACCTATACAAGATAAGTGTTAGAAAAAAGGATATAGTCTACCTCCATGCGGCTTGCGACTTTGATCTTTCTATTTATATTGCTTTTCCGCCTTTGACTTAGATCGGAGCTTGGCATCGAAAATTTTGAATTTTGAATCTTGAATCTCGAACTTTGAATTTTGAATTTTGAATTTTGAATTTGAATACCCGGAGTTAATCCGCTGGGTTTTGTACTTGCTTCGAATGCCGTATGAGGCTTGAGCCGCTGGGGAATATACCCACTGGGGAAAAAAGTTCTTTATTGACTCTTGGGATTTGAATTTCTTTGACTTTCCCGGAGCTTGGGTCCCCTAGGAGTATGAGGCTTAATAATGCTTTGCACTTTTGAACTTCCCGGAGCTTGGGTCCGTTGGGATTGTTGTATTGAAGATTGTACGGTAGCCCTTTTTATGTTTGATCTGTAGAAGCTTGTAGATGTTTTTAGAACTTGAACCTTTGAAGTTTGTACCTTGATGTACCTTTGAAGTTTAGATTCCTTGCTTTGCACAACCTTGCTCGGTTAGAGATCATAGAACTTGAATTTTGATTTTTCGTACTCTGAATCTTGTACTTAGAACTTATAGATGACGACTTTACTGGGGACCTTTATGGGTCTTGTATAAGAATAGGCTTGGATAGCCTAGGCGTTGGTGTAGAATTTGAATGCTAGCTTAGGCATGGATTGCGTAGGCGTTGATGTTGACTCTGAATAGTCTTTTGAAATAGAAGTCCTTGGCTAAACTTGTACTGCCACTGGGGATGTTAGGATTGCTTTGTAAAGACTTAGGATGGTCTAGATTGAATTGACTATGCTAGTCGGCTTTGTACATGTGTCACCCTTTTATCGGGGATGTTGCTGCTCTTGATTTCGAACTAGGCTTAGGATTAGCCTAGATTGAATTGACTCTAGATAGTCAATTTTCGAGGTAGGCTCCGCGTAGCCTCTTGAACATAAGCTCTGAATAGCCTTTTGTACTTGAAGAGGCTTTGAACAACCTTTTTGCATTTGAAGAGGCTCTGAACAGCCTTGGCATTGAAGTGGCTCTGGATAGCCTTTTTGTACTTGAATAGGCTCTGAATAGCCTTTTTGTATTTTGAGAGGCTCTGAATAGCCTTTGCATTGAAGAGGCTCTGAATATCCTTTTTGCACCTGAATAGGCTCTGAACAACCTTTTTTGTATTTGAAGAGGCTCTGAATGGCTTTTTACTTGTTCCAATCCTGTAAGGTAGAGAGATCATAACTTTGCCTTAGGGTTTTGAGGCTTTTGTATTTGGTTATCGGATTCTTTGGATATTTGTATTGCTCTTGGTTATTGTATTTTCGAAATGGGTTTGGAAAAATGTTTGAAATTTGAAAAGGCTTGAAAGGTTTTGTACTTTATATTTGTATGGTGGTATGTATTTTCTTGTAAGGCTCGGATATTTGTTATGTGGTATGTATTTTCTTGTAAGGTTTGAATTGAACTGGTATGCATTGTGTGTAAATTGAAATTTGAGGCTAAATGTATGCATGCAAACTGATTTTTTTTTGAATTGAACTGGTATGCATTGTGTGTGAATTGAAATTTGAGGCTAAATTTGAAAAGGCTCGGATATTTGCTGTGTAGTATGTATTTTCTTGTAAGGATTGAATTAAACTGGTATGCATTGTGTGTGAATTGAAATTTGAGGCTAAATGTATGCATGCAAACTGAAAAAAAAAATTCCATAAAAAAATTTACCCCATTTTTTGGAGACATGATGGGCATGCTATCTCACTATAAGCCCCCTAAAAACCTCAGTCAAAGTATATTTAACTCTTGCGGATGCAAATGTTGACTCGACTTAGGACGCCGATCTAGGACTTGAACTTGACTCAAGCATGATTTTTGAAATGCCCTTTGACTGACTTGGACTCGAAACTTGGAAGACTTTGACAAACTTTGAAGATTGAACATTGAATGCGCGCGCTAATATATCTAAGACCAAGATATTTGATGGGAGTAAAAAACCCGATACACAGTCGCTTTGACACAATAAGGAAAGGTTATGCTGAGTTGCCACTTGAACTTGGAAGTCTTTGACTTATGCGGTTTTGACGCTTCGAATGCTTTGAATTTCTTTGATAGATGATTGATGTGCTTGGACATACAGTGCTCGTCCGGCGCCGTTGGATGTGACAGAATCCCCCAACAAGACATGAATGAATGAGACCTTGGATCTTGAATTGATATGCACTTACTCGATTTCAAACTTAGGATTACAGGTAAGGGTCCTAGATGAAGGGCGGTGATATGGCTGTAGAGTTGAAGTGTGTGAAATGTGCAATGCAATTGATGATACTAAGGTTGGATGCAAAAGGTTTTGAAATGGAGTTAGCAAAATTGAATTTTGAAAAGGTGAGTCATGATGGATTGGCTCACGAGGCTGGGTAGGTCATGATGCGGGTTCAAGCCCCCAGTCTAGCTCTAATGGTTAAGGGATGAGCATTGGAAAACCTTTGAATGGTCGTCTTTTGCATAATCATCATGTTCTTTCTTCATATGCGGCGCACAATCATCATATTCTTTCCTCATGTGCGACTTATCTATTCTTGAATTTTTGTGATCTTTGAATTTTGAAATTGATTTTTTTTGAATTTTGGAAATGGGCTTTGAAATTGAAGTGGTTGGGCCCTGCGAGAGGTTGCCTATGTATCCATGGTGGAATCAGGCCGTACGTAGCTCTTGGTTTTGGAAATTTTGCAATTGATTCCGACACCTTTGATTGGACACCTCAATTCAGCTTTGGAGGGTTGTTACCAGGCTAGGTTTTGAAAGATGGATGGGATAGAGGTTCAGGTTCTCTCCCCAAGCTTGATTTTGATGCTTTGATCTTTGATATTGCCATGTCATGTCCTGGCACTTCGATCATTGAACTTTGAGTTTTGAAACTTGAAACTTGATTATTGAAGATTGAATCTTGAATGCTCGCCTCTTTAGTTTTTGGCAATCTGAATCTTGTATGCTTGCCTCTTAGTTTTTGGCAATTTGAATCTTGTATGCTTGCCTCTTCAGTTTTTGGAAATTTTGAATCTTGTACACGTGCCTCTTCTACTTTGGCACTTTTGAACTTATGAATGTTGAATGCTTGGATTCTTGAACTTGATGTTGCAATTCTTTTTCTCATCCCAAGGTTACGGTAAAGTTTTTTTGTAAGGTTGTTTTGTGAGGATATCTTGTAAGGATTCTTGTATGGATTTTTGAAAAGGGGGAGTGAATTCCCGATTTGAATTTGAAGGGTGATTTTGGGAATATTTTGGGCTTGCCGTATATCACTGACTCTTCTGTGCCTTGAATCAATTATAGAATTTTGATCCGTTTTGAAAGATCTTTTGAACACATGCTTTTTTGAAAAGACGATCATGTTAGGAAATAAATTCTCCTGTTATTGAATTGAAATTGAAAATGCATACATGGAGGTTCTAATGCTAGACTTGCGGGGTAAGCTTAGAAAAACATAGAAAAAAGACATGGAGTCCTGAGCTAGACTTGAGTTTGCGCTCTTGTGGCTTTTTCAGTCATCATCATTGTAGGAGCCATCAGTCTCAATTTCCTATGGCTCGCTTGCCGGGTCATCACTGAGTTGATCATCATTGTATTGGTCCTCTTCTGTTTCAACCCCGACCTCACTGTCTTGATCATCTTCGATATCGACCCCAATGTTGTAGGCCGCTTCAAAACTCTCAAGGCCCAAGTAGACCATATGATTCTTGTACTTTGGAAGGAGACTTGCAATGAGTGTTTTGACCAGCTTGTTCTCTAAAGGCCTTGATACCATTTGGGAAGCAACCTTTCTCCACTTGTTGAGGTAGGCAGTGAACCCTTCTTGACTGCCCTGTCTGAGCACTTCCAACTCACGTAAAGTGATTTGAATTTCAATGTTAGGCTTGTAATTGCTCATGAATGCTTGAGAGACGCCTTCCCAAGTATTGGTGTCTTTGTCTTTGAGAGAGTGGAACCACTTTTGGCAGACTGACTCTAGTGACATGGGAAAGACGACGGAAAAGAGTTTCGGATTGAGTCCTTTGATGGTCATCACAGCTTGAAAGTTTTGAAGATGGTACTTGGGATTGTCACTTGACTTGAACTTGGGAATGTCATTGGCGGAGAACTCTTCAGGCAAGCTCACCTTTCCCTTGAATTCAGCATTGGTTGAGGTATCAAAGTAGTACTCATTGTTGGCAATCTTTTTCACCATGCCCTCAATTTTCTTTGTTCTGTTTGCCGTGCAATGCTCAGTTTCGACTGCTCTTAAGTGGGTATCAACCTCTTCGGACATGGTGGTGATTGTGGCCTTTGCCGCCATGAGTTCATGGAACTGCTCAACTGTTGCCATTGTTGCTTGAAATTGATGGAGATGTGTAGGGGGGTTTTTCTTCCGTTGATAAATTTGTATTTCCCCTATAGAAGGATTTTGTAATTTTTGGATTTCGATGGAGTCTCCACCAAACATTTTTAAGGGTCCCGTTTGGAAAGACCAAAATTGACTCTATATCGGATAAGGCATTGAATCTTAGAAACGGACGGGTGAGATCCGGGCAAGGGAACGAGATTCTTATTCCGTGAGCCTTAGAAATTATACTCAAATGCATGGCATAAAACATTTTCGAAAGACCCTAGTCATGACACTATGTGGGTTTGAATTTAGAACTTGAACACATAGAATTTCTACTTTTGTATCGTGACCACTTCGCTTTAAAGTTAATTTAAGGGGACCTAAGGCCGGTTTGTCCAAGAAATTATCTTTGTTAAGCGTGGTGTAACTTTGCATTTTGTTGTATTTAGCATGTGAGGTGATGAAAGCAAATAAACAAGTAAAGCAACATCACAATAGAAATTAAGTGCGTAATTAGTAAAATACATCACCACCTAGAAAAGGACTAGGTGGGAACCCACATTTCCTAGAAGGACTAGGCAAGTAAAGTTGCATAAATAGAAAGTGCGGAATTCAAAGGTGCAATATTTAAAGGCGTTATTGAAATTGCAATATTGAAGTGCATAATTGAAAGGCGTTATTCAAATTGCGGTATTGAAGTGCATAATTGAAAATGCTATATTGAAATTGAACTATCGTATTTGAGATCCGAACGCCAAACGACTTCTTAAGAATAAGTGCGTCCGACACGGATTCAAGTCTAAAAATCTCAACTTAGGACAAGTTGCTCATCCTAAAGTGTCTTAGATTTTGGACATAGAAATTGAACTTGAAATATTGAATCTTGAATATTGTACTTGAATATTGAAATGAGGAGTCTTGAATCTCAAAGATTAGACCTTTTAACGTTGAAAAGGTTTCATCTTTGATATGCTCCATATATTGAAATGATTCTAGTTTAAGGAAGAGATTACAAACAACCTTAAATATCACTAGATCTTGATAATGAAACTTGAACTTGAATATTGAAAAGTGGAATCTTGAATCTCAAAGATTAGACCTTTAAATATTAAAAAGGCCTCACCTTTGATTACTCCATGTTTTGAAAGTGATTCTAGTTTAAGGAAGTGATTACAAACAACCTTAAACATCATTGAATCTTGGAACTTTGTATTTGTATCATAGAAAGTGTTGATTTTGTAAAAATATGTGATTGTTGTAAGTGACACTTTTAAGAGTAAAAGTGCCAACTTTACTGATCATTTTGAAAGAGAAATTATAGAAACTTGGTAGATTAGGATTGGGATTCGGAATTACCTAGTTAGGTTTAGGCTAGAATTCCTCTTGGAGCTCCCAATTGCTTAGAAACTTGAGATTTGTATGGGATTTTTTTTAAGAATTTGTATTTTGGATTTTGAGAGGCAATTTCAGAATCACGACGTTCTGGTTGTGAATTGCTGCCCTAAAGTGCTGGAAATTAGGGGTTTAAATAGGGAAATGAGAGGCTGATCGCCAGCTGACAGCTGCGCCCAGCGCATCAACGACGCCTGGCGCCGCTGACGTGGCACAGAAGACGCCAAGCAAGGACGAAGATGACGTCCTTGCGTTTGGCTTGTAGTGGGCGTACTCTTTGTATGAATTGTACTGTTTTTTGGCACGTAGCTTTGCTTGGTGGTTAAGGAAATTAGCGACTAAAAACTAGCCGTTTCGGGATTTTGAATTCGGTTTAACGGGACGGGGCCCGGCTTGCTCGGTTTTGTGGGTCGGCGCCCGAATTTGGGTTGCTTAGTGTCATTTTGACTGGAAAAGGCCTTGTAAAACCAATGGAGTGGTCCATTGGGCGAGATTGTACTTGGATTTTGAAATTGATTTTCGGAAATTGAATTTTGTACCGAGTTCCGTAATAGGAACGGTCTCGGGGATTGGATTTTGGATTTTGGAATAAGTTTTAGCAATTGGGACTTCCGCACGGAGTTGTTCCAACCACCTAACAAGGATAATGGTATTGTCATCATCCCAATGGGAAGACATGATTTAGGTGTCTACAAAAGCCCCCACTTTGACTGAGCGTCCGGTTAGGAAAGCGCAAGTCAAAGTTTTCGACTCGGGACGGAGAACGGCTAAGATGCTCTGCAATCAAGACCATTCTTTGTACGCCGGTACCTACACAAGACAGGCGTTAGAAAAAAAGATAGAGTCTACCTTCAGGAGGTTGCGACGACTCTGTTTTGTACTTGTACTGTTTTTCCGCCTCTGGTTTAGGACGGATCTTGGCATCGAAAATTTTGAATCTTGAATATTTGAATCTTGAATTTTGAATTTTGATTACCCGGAGTTGATCCCCTGGGGATGTGCTTCACTGGGGAGAAGAGCTTTTTATTGGCTCTTAAGATTTTGAAATTTCGGCTGACTTTCCTGGAGCTTGGGTCCGTTTGAAGTCGAATGCCTGAGTTCTTGTATTTTTCAGACTTTGCATTCTTGAAATATTTATCTGTTGGTGTTTGGAGACACAGGTATACACCCGTAATTTTGGAAGGTAGCATGATTTGATGTTTGATCCCTGGTGCTAAAAACCGTAGCAGCATAGGACGTGCAATCAGCACGGAGGACCGTGCGGAGAAGATTCCGCATGCAGCCGCGCGGCGTCCGGCGCAAGGCTCGGTGTTCGGCGCAGGGGATGGACTATAACTGCCCCCCTTTCCATGCCATTTGAAGAGAACCCACATTCATTTTTCTTGCTTTTCTCTCTCAAAGGTCGACTACTCTCCCCTTGATCTTGTTGTTCTTGCCTTGTCCATGTAAGTATTTCATGTTCTGTTTATGAAATAAACTCTAGGATTGCATGTAGTTTTGATTTTTGTACTTTTAAATGCTTGTTGATATCATGCTTGTATGATAGTAGGCTTCTTGAATCTTGTAGAAAATTGTTTGGTAGCCACTTGAACTTGAACTGTTGGAACTTGTAGAATAGAATCTTGAACTTTTCCTTGAATTTTGTACTTGGTATTTGTATATAGTGACCGTCCTGGTGACCTTGTTGGGTCTTGTAAGGGAGTAGGCTAGGATGGCCTAGATGTGGCTTGTAGAATTTTTGAATTTTGGCTTCGGCATGGATAGCCTAAGCGTTGGTGTAGAACTTGTTAGGTTATGATACATATGAATAAACATAAATCATGCGGAAAAACCATAATGCCAGGAAACATATTATTTACACATAATCATATAGCATAATTTAGATGCATACACTTTGCAGCGTGCCCTCCCTAGATGCGCCCGAACCGAACAAGAACAAGAACAAGTCTTTAGGACTCCAAGTGTCGTCCCTCCGTAGATAGTCCACAGCACGTCCGGATCCGCCTTAAGATTGACCAACTAGGATCGCCCTTAAGGTTCTTAGATTTTCGGCTATTTGGGTGCAAGTGTTTGGCTGATTTTTGCTTAAAATCTTACCTTGAATACTTCAATAATCGTCTGTTAAATATGTGACCCTAGGCCTATATTTATAGAGTTTATGGAAAGGAATTGGAATCCTACTAGGATACTAATTAGCTTAATTAGAATTGTATTAAAACTCTTATTAACTATTTTATCCTATTAGGATTAGGAATTTAATCTTTGAACAAACCCCTTTAGATTTAGGATTTGTATCGGACACAAACACCCACGAGCACGACCCTCGCGAGCGCTCAGCCAACGCAAGCCTTGCGGCCCACGCGAGCAGCGCAGCTCGCAGCCCACTCGTGCTCGCGCCTTGGCCTGCTGGGCCTGGCGTGGCCTTGGCTTTCTTGTGTAGCGCGCAGGCTCGCTGGACGCGGGCCTGGCTTCGTGCTGGGCCTTCATCTAGCAAGTCTCGTCCGATGCTAATTCGTACTACGCGCTTCCGATTAATTTCCCGATTCCGGAATTCATTTCCGATACGAACAATATTTAACATTTACGATTCCGGAATTAATTTCCGTTTCGAACAAATATTTAATATTTCCGTTTCCGGAATTATTTTCCGATTCCGATAATATTTCCGATTCAGACAATATTTCCGTTTCTGGCAATATTTCCGATTCCGGCAATATTTCCATTTCCATTATTATTTTCCGATACGTACCATGTTTCCGTTTCCGGCAACATCTACGACTTGGATAATATTTATATTTCCGATACGATCCATATTTCCGTTTCCGGCAATATCATCGTTTCCGGAGTATTCATTTCTTGCTTATGACGATCTCAGCTCCCACTGAAACCAAGATCCGTCGATTCCGAATATCCATAGATGGAGTATTTAATGCCATTAAATACTTGATCCGTTTACGTACTATTTGTGTGACCCTACGAGTTCAGTCAAGAGTAAGCTGTGGATTAATATAATTAATTCCACTTGAACTGAAGAGGCCTCTAGCTAGGCATTCAGCTCACTTGATCTCACTGAATTATTAACTTGTTAATTAATACTGAACCGCATTTATTAGACTTATTATTATACGCATACTTGGACCAAGGGCACTATTTCCTTCAGTCTCCCACTTGTCCTTAGGGACAAGTGTGCATTTCCTAATTCCTTTGTCGCTCGATGCTTGCTCTTGAACATAAGGTAAGAGTTGTTATCCTTGTTATGTCTAGAGGTGTTTCTCGGTTTCAGAGTTCAACTGATCAAATAAACAGATAATCATAGCCTATGATTCATCCGAGCACGGCCATGCATTTTACAGTTTCTAGCTCTCCGAGTGGCCTTGTACAACTTTTAAGCATCTCATCCCGATTTATGGGAGGACAATCCCAATCTTGTGATCTTGAGATTAGACTTCGTTTGATAGGTGATTACCTGAGCGTTGCCTTTATATCCTCCTTTTACGGTGCGACGGTTGGTCAACGTCAAAGTAACCAGTTCTCAAACAAGTAATCTCAAATCACTCAGGTATTGAGGATTTAGTGTCTAATAATTTTAATGAAATTTACTTATGACAGATTTTCATCTCTTACAGTAAAGTTTCATAGGTCTGTCCGATACTAGTCTTCCCAAAGTAAGTATCTATGCAAATGATTATGACATTGCCATGTCCACATAGTTCAAGAAACAGAACTACTAGTCATCTTGCATTCTAGTCGTCTAACGTTTTCTATGCGTCCAATTTTATAGAAAACTCCGACCAGGGGCCATTTTCAACTTTTGACATTCAAGTTCACTTGATAGACATTTCTTAGTCACAGGACTGGTCCTGACTGTCTATCTTGAATATTTCATCAAATTGAAGGGACTCATCATTTAATAAACCACAAATGAAATGGAAAAATGAATTCTGTTCATTTATTGTGAATGATTAACCAATAATGTTTTACAAAGTATTAAAATCTAAAACTTTAAAACATCAAATAAGGACATCAAAGCCATTCACCAATATGCTTGATTCCCATAGGTGCAGTGTGCGAGTTGTGCTTCGCCTGCGGCAGAGGTTTAGTCAATGGATCTGATATATTGTCATCAGTTCCAATCTTGCTTATGTCGACTTCTTTTCTTTCAACGAACTCTCGTAGAAGGTGAAATCTACGAAGTACATGCTTGACTCTTTGGTGGTGTCTAGGCTCCTTTGCCTGTGCAATAGCTCCGTTATTATCACAATACAGGGCTATTGGTCCTTTAATGGAGGGGACTACACCAAGTTCACCTATGAACTTCCTTAGCCATATAGCTTCCTTTGCTGCTTCATGTGCAGCAATGTACTCCGCTTCAGTTGTAGAATCCGCAATGGTGCTTTGCTTAGCACTTTTCCACCTTACTGCTCCTCCGTTGAGGCAGAAGACAAACCTAGACTGTGATCTAAAATCATCTTTGTCGGTTTGGAAACTTGCGTCCGTATAGCCTTTAACAATTAATTCATCATCTCCACCATAGACCAGGAAGTCATCTTTGTGCCTTTTCAGGTACTTCAGAATATTTTTGGCAGCAGCCCAATGTGCCTCTCCTGGGTCTGACTGGTATCTGCTCGTAGCATTGAGTGCATACGCAACATCCGGGCGTGTACATATCATAGCATACATTATTGAACAAATTAATGATGCATACAGAATCCCATTCATTCGTCTACGCTCATCAAGTGTTTTTGGGCACTGAGTCTTGCTTAGAGTCATTCCATGAGACATGGGTAGGTAGCCTCGCTTGGAGTCTGCCATCTTGAAACTATCAAGTACTTTATTGATATAAGTGCTTTGAGTGAGTCCAATCATCTTTTTAGATCTATCTCTGTAAATCTTGATGCCCAATATGTACTATGCTTCTCCTAGATCCTTCATCGAAAAACATTTCCCAAGCCAAATCTTGACAGAGTTCAACATAGGAATGTCATTTCCGATAAGTAGTATGTCGTCGACATATAATACTAAAAAAGCAATTTTGCTCCCACTGACCTTCTTGTATACACAAGATTCGTCTGCGTTCTTGATGAAACCAAAGTCACTGACTGCTTCATCAAAACGTATATTCCAGCTCCTGGATGCTTGCTTCAATCCGTAGATTGATTTCTTTAGCTTGCATATCTTTTTAGCATTCTTTGGATCATCAAAACCCTCAGGCTGTGTCATAAACACAGTTTCTGTTAAAACGCCGTTTAAAAAAGCAGTTTTGACATCCATCTGCCATATTTCGTAATCGTAATATGCAGCGAATGCTAACATTATCCGAATAGACTTTAGCATTGCAACTGGTGAAAAGGTTTCATCGTAATCCACACCGTGGACTTGCCTGTAACCTTTTGCAACCAATCTAGCTTTGAAGACTTCAAGTTTTCCATCCTTGTCCTTTTTCAGTTTGAAAACCCATTTGCTTCCAATGGCTTGGTAGCCATCTGGCAAATCGACCAAATCCCATACTTGGTTTTCAGACATGGAGTCTAATTCAGATTGCATGGCTTCATGCCATTGCTTGGAGCTAGGGCTCGTCATAGCTTGTTTGTAAGTCGCAGGTTCATCACTTTCAAGTAATAGAACATCATAGCTCTCGTTCGTCAAAATACCTAAGTACCTTTCCGGTTGAGATCTATATCTTTGCGATCTACGCGGGGTTACATCTCTAGATTGTCCATGATTCTCACCAGAAACTTCTAAAGATCTCTAAGTTTCATCCTGAATGTCATCTTGAGCATTCTCTAGAGTTTGTTGTTCGACTCGAATTTCTTCGAGGTCTACTTTTCTCCCACTTGTCATTTTGGAAATGTGATCCTTTTCCAAAAAGATACCATCTCGAGCAATAAACACCTTGTTCTCAGATGTATTTTAGAAGTAATACCCCTTTGTTTCCTTTGGATAGCCCACAAGGATACATTTGTCAGATTTTGGATGAAGTTTGTCTGAAATTAATTGTTTGACGTATACTTCACATCCCCAAATCTTAAGAAAAGACACTTTTGGAGGCTTTCCAAACCATAACTCATATGGAGTCTTTTCAACAGCTTTAGACGAAGCTCTATTTATAGTGAGTGCGGCTGTATTTAGTGCATGTCCCCAAAATTCTATTGGAAGTTCGGCCTGACCCATCATTGATCTAACCATGTCTAGCAAGGTTCTGTTCCTCCGTTCCGACACACCGTTCCATTGTGGTGTCCCAAGAGGAGTCAATTCTGATAGAATTCCTCATTCTTTCAGATGGTCATCAAATTCATAGCTCAGATATTCACCGCCTCTATCAGACCGCAGTGCCTTAATCTTCTTGCCTAATTGATTCTCTACTTCACTCTGAAATTCCTTGAATTTGTCAAAGGATTCAGACTTATGCTTCACTAGGTAGACATAACCATATCTACTGAAGTCATCAGTGAAAGTGATAAAGTAGCTGAAACCACCCCTAGCATTTGTACTCATTGGTCCACATACATCTGTATGGATTAAACCCAATAGTTTAGTTTCTCTTTGTCCAACTTTAGAGAAAGGTTGCTTTGTCATTTTGCCAAGTAAACATGATTCGCACTTACCATAATCCTCTAAGTCAAATGGTTCTAGAATTCCTTCCTTTTGAAGTCTTTCTATGCATTTCAAGTTAATATGGCCTACTCGACAATGCCACAGATAGGTGAGATATGAATCATCCTTTTTGGCCTTTTTGGTATTTATGTTATAAACTTGTTTGTCGTGATCTAATAAATAAAGTCCATTGACTAATCTAGCAGATCCATAAAACATCTCTTTAAAATAAAACGAACAACTATTGTCTTTTATTAAAAAGCAAAATCCCTTAGCATTTGAGCAAGAAACAGAAATGATGTTTTTAGTAAGACTTGGAACATGGAAACATTCTTCCAGTTCCAAAACTAGCCCAGAGGGCAACGACAAATAATAAGTTCCTACAGCTAATGCAGCAATCCGTGCTCCATTTCCCACTCGTAGGTCGACTTCACCCTTGTTTAACTTTCTACTTCTTCTTAGTCCCTGTGAATTGGAACATTAGTGTGAGCCACAACCAGTATCTAATACCCAAGAAGTTGAATTAACAAGTGTACAGTCTAAAACGAAAATACCTGAAGATGGAACGACTGTTCCGTTCTTCTGATCTTCCTTTAGCTTCAAGCAATCTCTCTTCCAATGCCCCTTCTTCTTGCAGTAGAAGCATTCGGATTCTGAAGTGGGTTGACTGACCTTCCTCTTTTCAGATTTGGCGCCAGTTTGCTTAGTTGGGCTGGCCTTGTTGCCACCTTTCTTAGCATTCCTCTTCTTTCCAGATTTCTTTAACTTGCCCCACGCACCATAAGCACATCTTGCTTATTACTTTTGAGCGTCTTTTCAGCGGTCTTCAGTATACCGTGAAGCTCAGTGAGCGTTTTGTCCAGACTATTCATACTGTAGTTCAGTTTGAACTGATCATACCCGTTATGAAGAGAATGGAGAATGGTGTCTACAGCCATTTCCTGAGAGAATTGCTGATCCAGTCGACTCATATTCTTAATGAGTCCAATCATTTTGAGAACATGTGGACTTACGGGCTGGCCTTTCTTAAGCTTGGTCTCAAGAATTTGCCTATGAGTCTCGAATCTTTCGACTCGAGCCAGATCTTGGAACATGTTCTTTAACTCACTGATGATCGTGAAAGCATCTGAGTTGATGAACGTTTTCTGTAGATCTGCACTCATGATTGCAAGCATTAGACATTTCACATCCTTGTTGGCATCAATCCAACGATTGAGGGCTGCCTGAGTGACCCCTTCGCCTGCGGCTTCGGGCATCGCCTCTTCCAGGACATACTCCTTTTCTTCCTGCATAAGAACTATTTGCAAGTTCCTTTGCCAGTCAAGGATGTTTTTCCTGCTCAACTTATCCTTTTCGAGAATTGATCGAATGTTGAATGAATTGTTGTTTGCCATAATTAAAACTACAATTGAAAAAGAATAAACAAATAAATATCATTCACAGTTTCTCTTAATAAACTTAAATTCTAGCATACATGCATAATTCAATGTTCATTAAGCATTTTATTCAAGTTATGTGTTCCGGCAGGTGTGAATAAAATGATTCCAAGATCCTAAAAACCATTGAAGAATTAAGCACATTATGTATTTAGACTCAATTCTAAAATCTTTTAGGTAAGCAAAAGCCTTTTGCTAATAGTCTAGAAACTACTCTTGGTTGATAGGTACGTCTAAGAACTTATTAGGTAAACCTATCGATTTTGCCACGACATAAAAGGACTCCTTACTTATATCGTTGAGTTTCACCAAAACTAACATGTACTCACAATTATTTGTATACCTTACCCCTTTAGTATCGATAAGTAACACCTCGCTATGGCGGAAAACTATTACTAAGGTCGATGGAAAAAGGATATCCAAGTAAGTGTTATTTTGGCATGGCACCTTTTAACTCAATTTTTAAGCTTGGAACTTAAGGCTCTTACTATGTTGGTTAGATTTTAAGTGAACTAAAATCCTTAATCATGCAACATAATCAAGCTAAAAAAGCTGAGAGACTTTCTCCCCCAGTTTTCTCTCGGTGCATGTTAGCTTAACGTGCACCGCAGTCATGGCAGGAAAATCTGGCTCGAAATCTCACAGCAACAAGCATGGAAATGGCAAAGGAAAACCTCGAGGTCCATCATCGGATTCCCAGGCATTGAAAACGCGCAGTATTGAGGAGGTTTTGGGGGTTGAAGCTCTTGATTTTGGGGTTGACAATGGAGTGTTTACGCCAAAATCTGGGTTGAAGCATCTTCAAGCTCGTCCAGAATTGCGTCACTCATTCAATGAGTTCTTGGAAGTGATTCATGGCTCAACAAACCAGTTGAAGCAAGGTAATACTCGATCTAATATGGAGGTTGGTACGATTTCAATCCCTATTCTACAGCAATTTGATGAGGTTGTGAATAATCATAATGTTGATTCGAATACTGTGAATGATAATATGAATACTGAGTATATTGATTTTGATAATGCTGCTGGAAATGATGTTCATGATAATTCTTTTCACCCTGTTGAAATTGAGGTTGATGACATTCAAGAGGAGATCGATTTCTGGAATTCAGCAGTAGTTTGTTACATTGTGGGAGCTAATCCTCCTATCAATGTTATGGAGGGTTTCATTAGGAGAATCTGGAAACAGCTGAATGTTGATAAGGTAGTGATGGTGAGGAAAGGGGTGTTTCTAGTGAGATTCCTTACTATGGATTCAAGGGATAAGGTGTTGACAGGCCATTACTTCTTTGATAACAAGCCCTTGATTCTGAAACCCTGGAACCCTGATATGGACATGGATAAGCCAGAACTTCAGTCTGTCCCAATATGGGTACAATTGAAGCTACACTTTAAATATTGGGGGGAGAGGGCTCTGTTTAAGATTGTAGCACAAATAGGGAAGCCAATCAAAAGAGATCAAGCTACAACATGTAGAGATAAGCTGCAGTTTGCTAGGGTAATGATTGATGTCCCACTGACTCAAGAGTTGCCTGAACATGTTTCATTTAGAGATGAGAATGGAACAATGGTAAGAGCTCCTGTTTTCTATAAATGGAAGCCAACAAAGTGTACTAAGTGCAAGATGATGGGGCATTTGCAAGGTGATTGTAGGCAAGGTAGGAAAAGAGTTTGGGTTAGGAAGCAACCTGCAATACTTACTCAAACAGCTCAAGTGACTAGTCCTATTGTGGATCAGGAAGGTTTCCAAAGATCATTAAGGCCCATACGGGTGAGAGTTGAGTCAGAACAACCAGTTAGAACTTCTAATGCTTTTCAGGTATTGGATGTGATTGAGAATGATATTCTGATGGGAGAGCAAGTGCAAGGGGTTGTACAAGGGGGTGATCCAACTGGAAGAGGGGACTCTTCTGAATCTTATGGATAGAGTGTTAGCTTGGAATGTTAGGGGTCTGAACTCCGCACAGAAACAGGATGAAGTCAAGCATTTCATTCAGAAGTATGTTGTGGGTTTAGTTGGGCTCCTAGAACATAAGGTAAATCTCTCAAACCTTGGGAGACTTTATCAAAGAGTTTTTGCAAATTGGTGTTTTTCTAGCAACTCTAGCTTTCATGATGGAGGAAGGATTGTGATTGCATGGAAGTCTGGATGTTTTAATGTGAATATAGTGGCTGCTTCTAGTCAGTTTGTGCATTGCCATGTTACTCCAGTCAGTGGCATGCATAGCTTTTATTGCACTTTTGTTTATGCTTTTAATAATCCAAATTTGAGACAGGAGTTGTGGAGGGATTTAGGATTACTTAACACTTAGGATCCATGGATTCTGTGTGGTGATTTTAATAGTGTGATGGCAGTTGATGAAAGAATTGGGGCCCCTGTCAGACAGAGTGATATTGTTGATATAAGTAATTGCTTTCACAACTGTGGAATGGAGGATATCAAAAGTGTGGGTAATTTCTTCACATGGAATAACAAGCAGCAAGGCACTAATAGGGTTTTCTCAAAAATAGAAAGATTCATGGCCAATCAAGCATGGCAAGGAATCTTTCCAGCTGCTGAAGTTTGATTCATGCCTGAAGGTCATTTTGATCACTCACCTGGTCTTTTGACAGTGTATCCTAGGAGTGATGGAGGGAGGAAACCATTCAAGTACTTTACAATGTGGAAGAGTTCTCCTGTGTTTTCTGAAACTGTCAAGAAGGCTTGGAGTAGTCACATAGATGGAAGTAAAATGTTCAGAGTGGTTTGTAAACTTAAGAAAGTTAAGCAAGCCTTGAGAGAATTGAATAAAGTTGGCTTTACTGATGTTCAAGCTGCAGATCTAAAGGCCTATCAGGAAATGGTGAATTCTCAAAGTGCATTACATAGCAATCCTACTGATGCAAGTGTAGCTGATGCTGAGCTGAAAGCTATACAAGAATATAAAGAAAAACATAAGGCATACTTGGCATTCTTAAGTAAAAAAGCTAAAGTTAATTGGCTTAAAGAAGGAGATGAAAATACTGCTCTATTTCATCAAAGCATCAAAGCTAGAAGAGTTCAAAATCAAGTTTACAGTATCTGTGATATGACTGGAAATTGGAAAGACACATCTGATGAGGTTTCTGAAGCCTTTTTAGCTTATTACAGAATGTTATTAGGCACCACTCATGACCACAGAACTCCTGTTATCAAACAAATAGTTCAGCAGGGTCCTGTGTGTCAGGACCATCACAAAAGTATTCTCAATTCCCCTTACACTGCTGATGAGGTTAAATCTGTTGGAAATTCTCATTGGGAAACACAAAGGAAAAAAGGGTGAGTGAAAATTCAAGAGTCCCACATTGGAAAAACTCTTCATATTCCTCTTGTTTATTAATTGGGGAATGAGTGTAACTCTTGTTTAAGAAAGTGTGAGAATGGTATGGGTGGACACATCACACACGCGCGCGCGCGCCGGGCCGGGCGCGGGCCGCGGGCCGTGGGCCGTGGGCCGTGGGCCGTGGGCCTTGGGCCTTGGGCCTTGGGCCTTGGGCCTTGGTACTTGGTACTTGGTACTTGGTACTTGGTACTTGGTACTTGGTACTTGGTACTTGGGAATGCGGTTCGCGGGCGTGGGGTGGGTTTTGTGGGTCAACCCTATTCTTTTTGGTAACTGGACCGTTTTGCTTAAGTCATTGTTACGGGAATCTGTATTGATTACGTAACCGTTGGATTAATTACCATTAATTACGTCCGTTACTACATTCAATGTCTCTGACCGTTTTTGGCTGTTGCAACATTCATTCCCTCAGCCGTTTTTGTCTGTTGCAATGCTTTCCTTCTAATTATTTAAATCAGAGTTTCAGTTCCCTTCTCACAGAAAATCATACACACAAAATACGAAAACACATTCTTACTCTCACACAAAATTGCTCTCGGTTTTGGGCATACGTTCTGACTCCATCCGGCTTTGTGAGTGCACACAACGTCGGAGTTGCGCTAATCCTGGAGGGCGACCGCATTCTGTTCTACTGCACCGGGAGGTAGCGCGGAATCGTCTTTTAGGACAGTGGGTGTCCACGACGCAACAATTGTTCTTCGTTCAGTTCATCGAATCAGATAAGTTTGTTCTAATTTTCGCTTTAATCGCAACAATCTAAAAGACGATTATTATGGCTTTGACTTCCAAATTCATGATTCCTGATATGTCTAAGTTAGAACCTCTTGATGGCAAGAATTATAAACGTTGGGCTGTTAGGATGCGATTCTATTTAGAACAAATTGAGATTGCTTATGTGCTTGATGACGTTGTCGAACCTGATGATGAAACTGAATTGCATGCTTTTGAGTTGAAATTTGCTAAAGATGATAGGACATGTAAGGGCATGTTGCTGCATCATATGTCGAATACTTTGCTTGATATCTATATGGGGTTTAATCATGCTAGGGATATTTGGGATGCATTAGAAAAGAAATATGGAACTGATGATGCTGGTACTAAGCGTTATTGTGTCAGTAAGTGGTTAGCTTTTCAAGTCCAAGATGATAAACCAATTATTGATCAGATTCATGCTTATGAAAATATTTGCATTGCTATGGCTGCCGAGGGTTTGAGTATTTGTGATATTACCCTTGCTATAGTTTTAATTGAGAAACTCCCACCCTCTTGGAAAGATTTTCGTAATCAGTTAATGCATAAGAAAAAGGACCTTACCTTAGAGGAGCTTGTAGGTCACCTGAAAATTGAGGAGGAAAATCGTATTAAGGATAAGGGTCAATCTGTGTTTTCCGGGTCTGCTAAGGCTAACCTTGTAGAACCTAAGCCTCATGCATATTCTGAAAAGTTTAAGGGAAAGGGAAGTCCTTTCAAGCCTCAAGGGAAACCAATGAAGTATAAGTTCAAGGGCAAGTGTTTTGAATGTGGGAAAACTGGTCACAAGTCTGTAGATTGCAGATCCAAGAAGAAGTCGGATCAGAACCAAGCCAACCTTGCTGAAGCTAATGAAGTTTCTAATCCTAACCATTTTGTTGCGGTTGTTTCAGAAGCTAACTTGACAGGTAATGTTGCTGAATGGATCGTTGATACTGGAGCAACGAGACATATCTGCACCAACAAAGACATGTTCACTACCTACGAAAAAACTGATGGTGAAAATGTCTTCATGGGTAATTCAGCTTCTGCAACTGTTCAAGGCAAAGGGAAGATCGTTCTCACTCTTACCTCTGGAAAACTTATTACTCTTACCAATGTGTTGCATGTTCCAGAAATGCGTAGGAACCTGATTTCTGGTAGCTTGCTAATGAAGGCTGGATTGAAGCTTTCATTTGATTCTGATAGGCTTGTTATTACTCATAATGGGGAGTTTGTGGGAAAGGGTTTCTGTAATGGGGGTTTATTTACTCTTGATGTCAAACTTGAAATTATGAATAAGAATGCTAGTACTTCTTCTGTTTATATTGCTGAGTCTATTGATTTATGGCATGCAAGGTTGGGTCATCTTAACATTGCTTCAATTAAAAGGCTTAAACAACTTAACTTGATTCCCAGTTTTTCTAAAACTGATTTTGCAAAATGTGAAGTATGTGTTGAGGACAAGTTTGCAAAGAAGCCATTTAAATCAATAGATAGACAAACTAAAGTACTAGAGCTTGTTCATAGTGACTTGGGGGATTTTAAAAATTATGAGAGCAGGGGTGGTAAAAGGTATTATATTACTTTTGTTGATGACTGCTCAAGATTCACCATGGTTTATCTTCTCAGGTCAAAAGATGAGGCTGAGGAAATGTTCCTCAAATACAAGGCCGAAGTGGAGAACCAACTTGATAGGAAGATCAAGAGACTTAGGAGTGATAGGGGTGGTGAATATGACCCTAACACTCTTAAGGCATTTTGTGAGCAGAATGGGATCATTCATGAGACAACGGCTCCCTACACACCCGAGCAGAACGGGATTGCTGAAAGGAAGAACAGAACATTGAAGAACATGATGAATTCTATGCTTATTAGTTCTGGGTTTTCTGATAACATGTGGGGGGAAGCTATATTATCTGCTTGTCATGTTTTAAACAGGGTACCTCACAAGAAGCTAGACAAGACTCCATACGAAATATGGAAGGGTCGTGCACCTAACCTAAGTTATTTGAAAGTATGGGGGTGTCTAGCAAAGGTGGCTATACCCAGCTTCAAAAGGGACAAGATTGGTCCTAAAACGGTTGATTGTATTTTTATTGGTTATGCTTACCAAAGTGCTGCATATCGTTTTCTTGTTAAAGGTGCTAACAATTCTTATGCAGGTGGTAACATCATTGAGGCAAGAGATGCCGAGTTTTTTGAAACAGTATTTCCTTTGAAAATATCTTGTATCAATGATGTGCCTTCTTCTAGCACTTCTTCTAGTATGCCTGTTGTTGCTCCTCCCACCTCTGATGTGAATTCTGAATTGGAGCCAAGGAGGAGCAAGAGGGCAAGAAAGGAAACCAGTTATGGTGATGATTTTATTACTGCTTTCTTAACTGAACCTTACTTGATTGATGATGACTTTGTTTATGTCTTTATTTTGGAAGATGATCCTAGGACCTATGAAGAGGCTATGAAATCTGTTGATGCAGTGTTTTGGAAAGAGGCAATAGATAGTGAACTTCAGTCAATCCTAAGTAACAATACTTGGGAGTTGGTTGATCTGCCTAGGGGTTGCAAGCCCATTACTTGTAAATGGATCTTTAGGAAAAAATTGAAATCCACTGGATCCATTGACAAGTATAAGGCTAGAATTGTGGTAAGGGGATTCACCCAAAGGCATGGTATTGATTATTTTGATACTTATTCTCCTGTCACTAAAATTGCTACTATTAGAACTTTGATTGCTCTTGCTTGCATTCATGATCTTGTTGTGCATCAAATGGATGTTAAAACTGCATTCTTAAATGGTGATTTGGATGAGGAAATTTACATGGTTCAACCGGAAGGGTTTGTTGTTCCTGGTCAAGAGAATAAGGTTTGTAAATTAGTCAAGTCCTTGTATGGGCTTAAGCAAGCTCCAAAGCAATGGCATGACAAATTTGACAAGACTATGACAGGTAATGGGTTCCATGTAAATGAAGGTGATTCTTGTGTTTACTCTAAGCATGATTCTGATGGTTGTGTGATTATTTGTCTTTATGTGGATGATATGTTAATTTTTGGGACTAATTTGGATCGAGTAAATGAGACAAAAAGTTTTCTAAGTTCTAAGTTTGAAATGAAAGATATGGGTGAGGCAGATGTGATTTTAGGAGTGAAAATCAAGAGAACTCCAAATGGCATTTGTCTTAGCCAAGCTCACTATGTTGAAAAGTTACTTAAAAAATTTAACTCTTTTGACGTCGATCCAGTTAGGACTCCCTATGATCCAAGCATCCACTTAAGGAAAAATAATGGTGATCCTGTTAGCCAATCTGAATATGCTAAGATTATTGGTAGTGTTATGTTTCTGATGAACTACACTAGACCTGACATTGCTTATTCTGTGAGTAGATTAAGCAGGTATACTCATAACCCAAGTCATGAACATTGGGATGCTTTGAAGAGATTGCTCAGGTACCTTAAGGGTACCATGGATTGGAGTTTGCACTACTCCAAGTTTCCAGGAGTTTTGGAAGGCTATTGTGATGCTAACTGGGTTTCTGGCAATGATGAAATTAACTCTACCAGTGGTTATGTTTTCACCCTAGGGGGTGGAGCTGTGTCTTGGAAATCTTGTAAACAATCTTGTACTGCTATGTCTACTATGGAATCTGAGTTTATTGCTCTTGAATTGGCAGGTCATGAGGCAGAATGGTTGAGAAATGTGCTTGCAGATATTCCGCTGTGGGGGAAGCCAGCTCCTTCAGTTGCACTTCATTGTGATTCGCAAGCGGCTATTGCTGTGGCAAACAACCATGCCTACAATGGGAAGAAAAGGCACATTCGTTTGAGGCACAAGGCCATCAAAGAATTGTTGTCAAGTGGGGTGATATCACTAGACTATGTAAAGTCTGAAATGAACATTGCGGATCCGTTAACGAAAGGCCTATGTAGAAAACTAGTTTTGGAAACATCGGAAGGGATGGGCCTGAAGCCCGTTGAATGAATTGTAAAATAATGAACTCCTACTCACAGAGTTCAAAGGACGACATTATTGTTATAATTCGGAAGCACAAAATTTTATTTTTTGTCCATCCCCTAGATGTTATAATGTGCTTGCTACAATAGGAAAGAGGTTGAGCATACGGCTCTTAATGAACCCATACCATATGTTTGGTGGTGTGAATGTAGCTCACACTTGATGGGATTCACCTACGTAGGTGTGGAAGTGTGGCCGCTTCCTATGAGAATTGCGATATGGGCTATTCTCTAGAGCACCTATGAGCATATCCAGGTCGGACGTATGGCCAGTATAAGGCGTCACTTTATTCGCGGAATCAGAATGTCATACATATTCAGTTGCGTGCTTTAAGTGACGGGTTTCTATCTCCCTATCAAGTTCAATACGAAAGTCACTTGGTAGGAAAGAGATCATAGCTTAAATGTCACTAAGTGTTAATTCAAGTCGAAAGACATTGACACCTATTCAATTGTTTTGTTTGCCCAAAACCAATATCCTTCTCCTTTCTTTTCTTTCTTTTCCGCATATTCGAACCTGTGGGGGATTGTTGGAAATTCTCATTGGGAAACACAAAGGAAAAAAGGGTGAGTGAAAATTCAAGAGTCCCACATTGGAAAAACTCTTCATATTCCTCTTGTTTATTAATTGGGGAATGAGTGTAACTCTTGTTTAAGAAAGTGTGAGAATGGTATGGGTGGACACATCACACACGCGCGCGCGCGCCGGGCCGGGCGCGGGCCGCGGGCCGCGGGCCGTGGGCCGTGGGCCGTGGGCCTTGGGCCGTGGGCCGTGGGCCGTGGGCCGTGGGCCGTGGGCCGTGGGCCTTGGGCCTTGGGCCTTGGGCCTTGGGCCTTGGGCCTTGGGCCTTGGGCCTTGGGCCTTGGTACTTGGTACTTGGTACTTGGTACTTGGTACTTGGTACTTGGTACTTGGGAATGCGGTTCGCGGGCGTGGGGTGGGTTTTGTGGGTCAACCCTATTCTTTTTGGTAACTGGACCGTTTTGCCGTTTTTGTCTGTTGCAATGCTTTCCTTCTAATTATTTAAATCAGAGTTTCAGTTCCCTTCTCACAGAAAATCATACACACAAAATACGAAAACACATTCTTACTCTCACACAAAATTGCTCTCGGTTTTGGGCATACGTTCTGACTCCATCCGGCTTTGTGAGTGCACACAACGTCGGAGTTGCGCTAATCCTGGAGGGCGACCGCATTCTGTTCTACTGCACCGGGAGGTAGCGCGGAATCGTCTTTTAGGACAGTGGGTGTCCACGACGCAACAATTGTTCTTCGTTCAGTTCATCGAATCAGATAAGTTTGTTCTAATTTTCGCTTTAATCGCAACAAAATCTGCTTTATTCTCTATTCCAGGAGTCAAAGCTCCAGGTCCAGATGGTTTGGGGTCTTATTTCTACAAAGATTCTTGGCATATTGTTGGAGATGAGGTTATAGCAGCTATTCTGGATATGTTACAGAATGGGAAGCTCTTGAAGGAGGTGAATCATACTGTCATCACTCTCATCCCCAAGACTAAATGTCCAAAAGATGTGAGTGAATTCAGACCAATTTCATGTTGTAACACCATTTATAAGTGCATAACAAAGGTCCTTTGTGGGAGATTAAGACAAGTATTACCTGATCTGATCTTGGAAAACCAAGGTGGTTTTGTTCATGGTAGGTTTATTGTCCACAACATTATGGTTGTTCAAGACTTAGTCAAGCATTATGGCAGGAAGGCAGTCAAACCTAGCTGTCTCATGAAGATTGATCTTCAGAAGGCTTATGACACAGTTGATTGGCAGTTTTTGTATGAAATGCTCACTTATCTGGAGTTCCCATGCTCTTTTGTGAAAATGGTAATGCAGTGTGTTACTACTCCCATGTTCTCTTTGATGTTGAATGGAAGTATGCATGGATTTTTTAAATCCAAAAGAGGGTTAAGGCAGGGGGATCCTATATCTCCATTGTTGTTTGTCATATGTATGGAATATCTGTCTAGGATATTGAGCAGAATGTGTGAATCTTCTCATTTCCAGTTTCATCCAAGATGTAAAGATATCAAGCTCACTCATCTTTGTTTTGCTGATGACTTGATCCTGTGCAGTAAGGGTGATTATCAATCTATTCTCCTCTTGTTACAAGCTTTCAAGCTTTTTTCAAACTCAGCTGGTTTAAAGGCTAATCAGCAGAAGTCTTCTGTGTATTGTCATGGTATGCCAGAGAGTGAAGTTCAAAGAGTAGTTGATGTTTCTGGTTTCTCCAGAAGTTCTTTGCCTTTCAAGTATCTGGGTGTTCCCATTTGTTCTAAAAAGATTAATGTGGCTCAATGTGGACATCTAGTGGATAAAATGATCACTAGGATTAAGATCTGGAGCTCAAGGAATCTATCTTACACTGCCAGAATGCAACTAATCAATTCTGTTTTGCTTAGCCTGCATATGTATTGGGCTCAGATATATGTCCTTCCCACATCTGTGCTGCAGGACATTGTGAGGATATGTAGAGCCTTCATGTGGAGTGGACAAGCATTCAGCCAGAAACCAAGTAATATAGGTTGGGATAAGGTTTGTTGTGACAAGCAGCATGGTGGTTTGGGTTTTAGGGATGTGGTTCTGTGGAATATGGCTTTCATTGGTAAATATGTTTGGGCTCTTGTTAAGAAGCAGGATAATATCTGGATCAGGTGGATTACTTCAGTTTACCTCAAAGATGGGGAATGGTGGGATTACCAACCTAGCTCTTCTGCTAGTTGGTATTGGAGACAAATTTGTGTTACTAAGGAGAAGCTTAAGCAGTTTTTTACTCTGTCTGACCTGGAGGGCATGGCTCATTATTCAGTGAAGCAAGTTTATGAGAAAATGTTGGATTTGAAACCTAGGGTGCATTGGGATAGATTAGCTTGGAATAGATTGCTCACACCTAAGCACAGATTCATTTGTTGGTTAGCTGCTCAATGTAGGCTACAAACTACAACTAAATTAGCTAGAATTGGGATTAGTCAATCTGCTCTATGCTTGATTTGTGGGTTGCAGGATGAAGATCACAACCATCTTTTCTTTCAGTGTCAGTTCAGCTATCAGATTATGCAGGCAATGCAGCAGTGGTTGGGTGTTCCTATGGCTGGTACCTTGCATCAGTTGGTAAGAAAGATTGGTCATAGCAGAGTTTCTAAGTTCAGAAAACAAGTTATTTTTGCTGCTATTGGTACTGCTGTGTACCTGATTTGGAAGAGCTTCTGGGATAATCAAATCCCCACTATTAGTCACACTGTGAGCAGCTTGAAGCAATTGGTTAAGGGCAGAATTCAAGTAGTTTTGCCAAAAACTGTGAGCAAGAGAGATTATGATTGGTTTATAACCTTGTAATGGGCTTTGTGCCTTGTTATTTTTGTTTGTGTGCCTTGTATAGCTGTGAGTTGCTAATTCCTTGTTGATAGAGTCCAACCTAGTTAGTTTGTATCACTTGGTTTAGCCTAAGTTGTAATGTTTTGCTTAATTAATATATTCTCTCTTGCTTAGCAAAAAAAAACATAATCAAGCTTCGATCTCATGCATATTTAAGACATATTTAAAAGCAATAAATAACTTAAAGCATGCATAAGATAAATGTGATCTAGTATGGCCCGACTTTATCTTGAAGCTTCAACTTCAAAGTCCGTCTTGAAAATCTCCGTGGGAGGCGCCATTTTCTTCAAATAGGATAAGCTATAATTAAACTAATTACAACTATTTGATGGTACGCAGACCATATTTTAATTAAAAAACAAATTTGGTGCTTTAGACCAATTACATTCAAATTAATGGTACGCAGACCATATTTTCTATCCTATTTGGGCCATACTAGTCACTTCATAACCTGCAAAACAGTACATATACAATATATACCATTCACCCATTCATTATCATGAATGGCCCACATAGCTGGTTAGTAAAACACGTTATGCATCACATAAATATTTGCAGCAATTAATCAAGGGCACCAATAATCTACCAATTATTCAGTCCTTATTAATTCTAATCAAGTTGTTTAACCTTAAAGGATTTGTAGACCTAATCAAGAGTTTATGACTAAAATTGCTCCCACTCAAACCAATAAATTCATATGCTTTACTAATTTTAAACATAAAAATGTATTTCTAGTCTAACCGGAAACATACAAATTTAATTAAAATTTAAAGCTCATATAAATTTATAATTGAATCCACTTATTTAATTTATTTTCAGTCGAATTTAAATTAATTCAAGGTTTTTAATTTTAGTAAAATAATTAGAATAAATTAAAATTTATAATAATTATAATATTCAAAATTAAAATCCAAGAAAACAATTTAAATTATTAATTTTAAAATTAATTAAAATTACTTGAACTGAAAAACTCAAATTAAAATTTAAAACGCGACAATCGTAACACAACGAGCACTTGGGCTTGCGCCCAAGCCCCGTCGAGTGCACGAGGCTTAGCGCCCCTCGACTGTTCGTGTAGCAATACGCAAGCAGGCCACACGCAACGCAGCAGTGCAGGCCACGCTGCGCGCGCCCGCTCGCTCGTCGCGCCTGCTTGCCCCGCGTCTGCTTGCTTGCTGGGCATGGCAGCGCACGCTGTGGCGTAGCACGCTTGTTGCCCACACGCGTCTGCCCGATAGCTTGCGCCTTGGCCCTTCGCCCTGGCCCACTCGCCCATATGCGCACAACACTCGACAAAGGGCAGCGTGCTGCCTTGTGCTCGTGTGCCATGGCTCTTGCTCGTTGCATCGTACCGCATGGGCGACGAGCTCCCTTGCTCGTCGTCGCATGCCCGCACTATACAACACCCCTTAAGGGTAACACGTAGCGTCCATTTCTTTGTGCGTGCAAGTTTTATGAGCGAATTGCATAAAAATTAAAACTTTTATTTCCAAAATTAATGACAAATCAATAAATCATATTAATTTCATAATTTTAGGGCGAAAAATCGAAAATTTATTAATCAATTAATTTCTGATTAACATGGATTCAAATCTAGGTCATAAAAATTAAAAATTTAACATAAATTAACAATTTTTATTGTGGATTTTAATCATTGGTACCTAATTAAATTATTAATTAATCATGAAAATCAAATCAATTCTAAATTATTCGAATTTCAACAAATTAATCATAATTACAAATTAGGTTGTATAATTAATCAAGTCTAGGCATTCATAATTGTTAAACATATACAGTAGGTCAATAAAAAACTCAAGATTTATCAACAAGAATCGCAAATACTTAATTTAACATCTTAAATTTACAAACTTTGCATTCGAAAAACTAAAACCTCAGAAAAGTCATAGTTAGGCTTCGAATTTAGGAATTCTGGGTTCGGCCGAAAAATACTGCTTTTGTCAAAATTTTAGAATGCCTTTTACATGCGGAATTGACACAAAAATCACTCGATTTGGATGAGTAACGAAAAAACTGCCGAAAAACTGCGTACATATAATTAAATAAACGCAATTTGCAATTAATTACGAAAATTAATCACCCCTTTAATTCTTTGCAAATTTGTAAAATTTAACCATGTTCATGCAATTTAGATTATGAAAATACTAAGAGGCTCGTGATACCACTGTTAGGTTATGATACATATGACAATACATAAATAAAAAACCATAAAGCCAAGAAAGCATATTATTTACACATAATCATATAGCATAATTTAGATGCATACACTTTGTAGCGTGCCCTCCCTAGCTGTGCCCGAACCGAACAAGAACAAGTCTTTAGGACTCCAAGTGTCGTCCCTCCGTAGATAGTCCACAGCACGTCCGGATCCGCCTTAAGATTGACCAACTAGGATCGCCCTTAAGGTTCTTAGATTTTCGGCTATTTGGGTGCAAGTGTTTGGCTGATTTTTGCTTAAAATCTTACCTTGAATACTTCAATAATCGTCTGTTAAATATGTGACCCTAGGCCTATATTTATAGAGTTTATGGAAAGGAATTGGAATCCTACTAGGATACTAATTAGCTTAATTAAAATTATATTAAAACTCTTATTAACTATTTTATCCTATTAGGATTAGGAATTTAATCTTTGAACAAACCCCTTTAGATTTAGGATTTGTATCGGACACAAACACCCACGAGCACGACCCTCGCGAGCGCTCAGCCCACGCAAGCCTTGCGGCCCACGCGAGCAGCGCAGCTCGCAGCCCACTCGTGCGCGCGCCTTGGCCTGCTGGGCCTGGCCTTGCGCTGGGCCTGGCGTGGCCTTGGCTGCCTTGTGTGGCGCGCAGGCTTGCTGGACGCGGGCCTGACTTGGTGCTGGGCCTTCGTCTAGCAAGTCTCGTCCGATGCTAATTCGTACGACGCGCTTCCGATTAATTTCCCGATTCCGGAATTCATTTCTGATACGAACAATATTTAACATTTCCGATACCGGAATTAATTTCCGTTTCGAACAAATATTTAATATTTCCGTTTCCGGAATTATTTTCCGATTCCGATAATATTTCCGATTCAGACAATATTTCCGTTTTCGGCAATATTTCCGATTCCGGCAATATTTCCATTTCCATTAATATTTTCCGATACGTACCATGTTTCCGTTTCCGGCAACATCTACGACTTGGATAATATTTATATTTCCGATACGATCCATATTTCCGTTTCCGGCAATATCATCCATTCCGGAGTATTCATTTCTTGCTTATGACGATCTCAGCTCCCACTGAAACCAAGATCCGTCGATTCCGAATATCCATAGATGGAGTATTTAATGCCATTAAATACTTGATCCGTTTACGTACTATTTGTGTGACCCTACGAGTTCAGTCAAGAGTAAGCTGTGGATTAATATAATTAATTCCACTTGAACTGAAGCGGCCTCTAGGTAGGCATTCAGCTCACTCGATCTCACTGAATTATTAACTTGTTAATTAATACTGAAGCGCATTTATTAGACTTATTATTATATGCATACTTGGACCAAGGGAACTATTTCCTTCAGAACTTGTATACCTGCTTCAGCATGGATAACCTAGGCGTTGGTATACAACTCGTATTCCCGCTTCGACATGGATAGCCAAGGCATTGGGGTAGAATATTCTGTTGAAGTAGAGGTCCCTGGCTGAACTTGTATTGCCACTGGGGATTTTTGGACTTGCTTTGTATAGACTTGGGATAGTCTAGATTGAATCGATTATGCTAGCCGGCTTTGTACGTGTGTCACCTTTCTGTTGGGGGTGATGGTGCTCTTTATTTCGAACTAGGCTTAGGATTAGCCTAGATTGAATTGACTCTAGATAGTCAATCTTTGAGGTAGGCTCCGTGTAGCCTCTTGAACATAAGCTCTGAATAACCTTTTGTACCTGAAGAGGTGTGAGGGGGTCGAAAAAGCACGAGTCCAATGCGTGACCTTGTCCCTCGTGGGTGTGACGTTTCTTTTTGTCAAATCAAGTGTAATTGGATTCCTGTGAGTTTATACCCAATTGACTAGTAATATAGGAGTCGCCATTCATTTTTTAACGACAATGAGAAAAACAGACAAAACCCGGTTATCGTGACATAAAGGGAGTTCAATTATGTTTGACCACGACGGTCGTAGGTTCCCTTGTGATCTCTGGTGTGGGGATCTCTCAACATACACCCGCAAGGTAGAGATTGAGGGTTCGGGGGACTGTAACTACCGTGAGGAGTACTCGCTCTTCGATAACTCCAGAGGCAGGATATCCTTACTAACTCAGCATAAATAATTGAAGGGACATGCGTTAACTATTAAACTAATCTGAGTTGATTTTAACAATATGCAACATATAATACTAGATCGGGCGCGATTATCTGATTTAGATTGTATTAAGGGACCTAGCATGATAATCCAATTTCCCAAAAATATCATATTTCTTAGGCGTGATAGAACAATCAGATTTAGTTAGTTTAACAGTTCATAAAAAGGGCGAGGAAAGCAATTAAATCATAGAAAAGGGACACATTACGACGCACCCTTGAGAGGTGCGTCACGGTTCTCAGAAAACTAACCACTTTGACTTTGCTATTTCTCCTTTTATTTAACGAATCTCAAGTTATGGGACAGGATACGTTCTGTTCGATTTATGGATCGATTGCGACAGAACGCGTGATCAGTTTTTGCAGCGTGAGGCTTAGGCTTAGGGGTTTAGAGTCAATACTCAGAATAATAATTGTGTGTTGGTCTGTGTTCTTTTCACTTCGAACTTAGGGCCCTATTTATAGAAAAGAGTTCGTGGAAAGATAGAATTGTAGAACTCTAATCCACGAGAAATTAGGAAAGAACACGTCCCAGGTATTTTCAGCGCCCAGGGCTGGGCGTCAAAGATTTCGGCACCCAGCTATGGGCGTTGGAAATAGGGTCCAGGAAATTTCAGCGCCCAGGGCTGGGCGTTGAAATTGATGTTTGGGCCGTTTCTTTGTCAGATTCGGACTCTTAGAATCCGGAGTGTATGAGACTTAATTGAGTCTTTTAGTGCGTATTAATTTTATGATGGAATGCATCTGGGCCCATTACGAACTTCTAGGCTCGTTAGGATTTTAATTAATACGTGACTCTTATTTTCGAATTGTATTAGGAATATGATTCTCTCGTAATTTCTATTTCATTTAGGATTTATGTTGGAGTGCAACACCTAATTCTGACAGGTTTCTATCTTTTATGACTTGCCACTTTTAACAACTACCCATTACGGCAGTTACTATTTTAGCAGGTTTCTATAAATAGCAGGTTTCGGGTGAAATGAAAAGGGTGATTGAGATTCGTTATTTTATAGGAGATGCGTTGTCAAGTAGAGATTTATGTTCTCATCATCGAACCTTCCCTTTCGGGAATGGGGACAAAAGTAGGTGTCTACAGTTAGCCCCCACTTTGACTGAGTCTTGGAGTAAGACGATGGTCAAAGTATTAGACGGAGTGCGTCACACAAGCCATGGTGACCTGCCTTTGCGAGGGTCTCACGAGCCCCCGAGTGATAACATTTGACTTATGGTTCATCACTTGAAGTGTCGACATATCCCTCACGTGTCATTGGGATTTGTCAACGGATAGTATAGTAACTCCCTCACTTTGTCATTGAAAGTATCTAAAGAGGCGTAGAAAACTCCCTCACTTTGTCATTGGGAGTAGCTACAGATGTTTTCGAAATCAAAGCTATAAAGTGTAATTGGGCCTGGCCAAGCCCAACCACGAGGTAAAAATGTTTTAAAGATTCTCATTTTCAGGGTTAGCTAAACGAGAAAACCCCCTTGTTTTTATGGGACGTAAAACAAAGGAAAATCCAGCACATCGTTCTTTTTTTTTTTTTTTTGGAAAAACGGAAAACCAATCTTTAAAATTTTGGAAAAAGGGAAACTACTCACATCGCTTTTTTGGAGAAAACGGAAAACCAAAAGCTACTCACATCGTTCTTTTTTTTTGGAAAAACGGAAAACCAATCTTTTAAATTTTGGAAAAAAGGGAAACTACTCACATCGCTTTTTTGGAAAAAACGGAAAACCAAAAGCTACTCACATCGTTCTTTTTTGGAAAAACGGAAAACCTAAAGCTACTCACATCGTTCTTTTTTGGAAAAACTGAAAACCAAAAGCTACTCACATCGTTCTTTTTTGGAAAAACGGAAAAAAAAGTTATCGCTGCAGCGACTAAGGACCTGTGCGGTTAGTGGCGCAGACCCCGCCGGCTTAAGATGGCGAGCCTGTCCGCTAAGGGTGGAATCCCCGTCCGATAGAAGTGGACAAACCTGTTTTGAAGTTTGTTTGAAAATGAGGACCTACGCGGTTTGTGACGTAGACCCCGCCGGCTAAAGATGGCGAGCCTGTTTTTTGGTTTTGAAGATTCTATTTTTCGAAAACTAAGGACCTGCGCGGCTAGTGACGCAGACCCCGCCCGCTGAAGGTGGGCGAGCCCTGTCCGCTGAGGGTGGACGTCCCTGAATTCGTTTTTTTTTTCGATTTGGAACTCGCGTGATTCTTGACGCGATTTTGCCTAATTGAGGTAGGCAAGTCCCTATTTCTTTGTTCATTGTGATTTCTTTTTGAGAATTTCTTTTTATTCATTCTTGCAGGAGCGAATTCTTTTGAGGGATGCTCGGATTTAGTTGCAACCTGAAGGTGGGTTGTCAACGTGTTTAGACAGACCATTGTCTCGTGGTCATCATCTTTCATGGTGTTGAGCTAGTCTTTACGGATCAATTTTTCCACTACCTGGGTCCTTGATTAGGGGACTATGTATAAGTATCAACGGCGACCTTTGTCTTGAGGTCGTAATCCGGTTTTATTTTTATTGAGACATCCAAACATGGGACTTCGTACAGCATGGTCTGGGAATATTGTTTTAACTTTGCACAATATATATTTTCCTTCGAGCCCCCAAGCACTCGTGCTTGACGGTCATTTCTTGTCAAAGAGGTTCCTTGGGGATACGCATTCTGTAATGTCCTTGATCGTGTTTGGGATTGTGCTCGTAAGTGCGAGCGATCTTTGTAGTGGTGTGCTACTCTTAACAAAGCCGTGAGGTGCGACTTTCAGAAATCGGCAATTTTCGAGTCGAACGGATACAACAGGGCCCTATTGAAGTCAGGGGCCCTTTTTGTGGGTCTGGGATCATTTTCGGCTCCCATGCCTGGGCGTTTAAAGATTTCGGCGCCCAGTGCTGGGCGCTGAAAATGATTTCTGGCGAGGTTTCTTGATGACACAGTTGGCTTCTTGTTCGTTCGTTCGTTTACTTCACTTGGAAATTCTACGTATTCTCTTCTCTTTTGATTTTTCTTTATTTTTTAGAACGTAGAATTTTATTAGAGATCACAATGAGTTGAGTTATCGTGATGATTTCTCGAAAAGCCGTAGACGATTGGTGGACTACGGTGTTTGTCGCTTTGGGGCGATTATTTAAAGGAACTGTCGCTCTTTAAGGTGTACAGTTATTGCAATAGTTGGGCGAGTCTATATGGCCCGAGGAACATACCTTGAGGCGTAAGACTTTGATCGCTCTTGTATATATTTTTCCTTTTGAACGCGTTCGTGAATGATGATATGTATGTGCGAACGAGCGTTCATAGAATGGCCGTTGTGTGCGGTCCATTAATCAGTTCGCTTGAATCATTTTTTTTGAGCAATGACTGATTTTGAATAGTTTGCTTAGAAGCTTGATAGGGGTCAGGCCCATTCATGAAGTGGGCTCAAGCATCGTGCCCTTTCGATCGTTCAAACATTTGCTTTGAGATTTTTTATTTTGCTATGGTCGTTTCGTAGCTTGTAGCCCTCAAGTATGCATGTTGGGATGCTACCTTTTGGCGTACGATTTTTGTAGGTTCTTTCGAGAAAGATGCATTGGGGTTCCGCTCGTGTAGGTGCGAGCTATCCCTTCCGTGGTAATATTTCGCTACCTTTAATCCTTAATGTAGGAGTCGTGGGGCTTGCATTTTGAATTGGGCGATAAGTAGTCTTTGCCTCTTTTACACATGCTCTTTGGTCGTGCCCGCATTAGTGCAATATGCCTTACTCTTTTTTTAGACTTGTACCGTGGGATGGTTGAACTTATGGTGCGACGTAGGCTTGTATGGGCCTAACAGCGTGTCTTAGAACATTCCTCCAGGTGTTGGGATATCATTATTATTTTTTGCATTGGAGTACTTCATCACGCCTCGTTCAGGTGCTCGAACAAGTGTAGCACCTTCTGCGTGGGTGTGCACGGTTTATTAGTTCGTTCGATGCGAGGATTCACAGATGTTCCTTTCTTTTTATTTTCTTATATATCCTTGATTTTTCTTTCGCTTTTGCTTTGGAACGACTTAGACTGTGTAACGAGTGCTTGTAGGGCGAGCGTTATGCGCAGTAGTTTGATCGGAGTTTTGGTGACTCGCGATTCTCAATTACCCTTGTTAGTGGGGTGACTTTATATGTTCTAAGTAGTGCTTAGAATTTGGGAGGGGTTGTAGCCATTCTAAGGTTCGTTTTACACGATTAAAGCTTAGGATTGTGCCCCTATGACGTGTGTATAGCATTAGCGTCGAGAATTTGCGATAAAATCGTCATTTCGAGTATTTTTAGAGTGTTTTTCTCAAGCCCCTAATTGTAGCTACGGGATTGGCTTGGTGCTATAATGCCTTGCATACGTTTCTATGCATTCATGGTGACATGGATCATGAATAGTTTGAACTAGACTCGTTTAGTGCGAGGTGCGTTCGAGTAGTGATCTGCTACTTCTCTTGTAAATGTCGTATTGTGCGACATTGCCATGGTCAAGGTAGTCACATGTTGAAGTGTGCCTTGACCAAAAGCTAGGTGCCTTTCTTTACCCATAATCATATTTAGAAATCTTTTTGACTCACTTGCAACGTCGAGATAAACGCATACTGAGATTAAACCAACGACACTTTATTATGTTCGAAGAAGTCTTTAAAAATTATTTGAAATCCGAGTCCTACTGTGTACAATCCGAGGTGTCCTAAGTAAGTTGACTTATAGAAGGGTTCGTACAGGATTACCTGAGTGAATCAAAATACTGTTTACGATTTTTGGAATGCTGTCTAAGGATTTGCTGGAAGCCAGGGTGCAGGCGTCAAGATATTACTTGTGCCTGTGTGGCACATGTTTTATGTTTTTAGGGCCATCTTTTCCAGAATTGCGGGAATATAAACCGTTTTCAAATTGACTTAGATTTACTTGGTGTATGTCTGCACAAAAGGTCAAGGTATACTTAGTTCTTTCCCTCGCTCTTCATTTCAATTTTTTAGCCCCCAATTTATGTCTTCCCATTGATGATTGTTTTAGATTTCGATTTTAGGTGCCCGTGTCATATGTCTGAGTAGGGTGAGCCTTGGTTAAGTGCCAAGTCCTATTGACAATGTCTGATTTTTTTCAAAGGGGATTAGCAAGCATTCGAATTACCATGAACGGGTGCCCTGAGTTCGAAGGAACGATGGGGTGATGCCGTAGAACAATCCTCTTCATTGCAAGCTTACTGCCTTTACTACTTGTTGGCGACTATGACTGTGTCTAGTGGTGAAAGACGGTCTTTAAGCGAACGACTGTGTCTAGTGGTAAAAGAAGGTCTTTAAGTGAGTTAGTTCGCTTTAGGTCAAGTCGAGCACTTTAGAGGTCATGGACGCTTGCGCTAGCCCCCATTCAATTGAGGCAAAGAGATCTTTTGAGTCTTGGCTAAGTTCCTAGGAGTGTCAGTGCTCCTTCTGGCAAGGGTACGTGCCCGTATTATTTTTCGATGTGTGCTCATTAATTTTGGCATCTTGATGACTTGGATTCTTCCTTTGACTTAAATTTTCTTTCGACTTGGATTGCAAGTAATTAAATTTCAATAAGGGACTCTATTTCTTATTCTTGTTATTCTATAGGCTCTAACATTTTTGCAAATTGGTTGGACCGAATCATGGATTGCCTACGTATCCGCCTTAAATAGATTTAATTTGGAATCAGGTCTTGCGTAGTTCTTAGCCTAGAAAATGTTTTTTTAGAATGCCGATTTTAAACAAGTACGTTCTGAGGTGGAATCGCAATGTTTGAAATAGGATGAGTTAAGTGAAGTTCATTATTATTTTAATTTGCTGCTTTGCCGTAAGCCAAAAATTTGTTTTATTTTTTTTAGTACATGTATTTGCACAAAAATCTTTTCATGTGTTTTTTTGTACGTATACTTGAATACGTGTTGTACCCCTCCAAGTGTTCGTTATTGTTCCGTGTATGTGCGGATAAAATGACGAGCACTTCTGGACAAATTTTTAGCAAGCAGAGAGATTCAGCGCCCAGGCTGGGGCGCTAAAGATTTCGGCGCCCAGCTCTGGGCGCTGAAAATGATTTCTGGGCGGATCTTTTTGGTGCGCTAAATGCTTCTTTTTCTTTTTAGACTAACTTTAGAGGCCCTTTGCAAAGTTTGCTTTTTTATTATTTATTATTTTTTTGTACTTTTCATTGGTCTTCTTTTTTTTTTATTCGTGACTCAAGACAGCTTGAAAGATGGGTTGAATGAGTTGTATAGGTATTAGTCAAGCACGGGGATCACATCAACCAAGGCCAATGAATAGATGGGGATGGCTCAAGGGCATATCAACAGGATGTATTCAAATAAGTTATATGGTCATTATGCTAATGGTGATGTAAGAGCAGGTTTTGGAAATAATGGGTATGACGCAAGTGTCAATGGTCGTACATGGTTTGCAGTTGATAACAAGTTCAAGAACAAGAGTCGAGGTAATGGTTTCTTGAGTTATGGCAATGAGAACATGGATGGATTAAATGAGCTGAACAAGGGCCCCAGAGCGAAGGCGTCTAAGAACATAAGGACTGAAAGGGTAGACGTCGTAGAACTTTATGTAGTTTTCGTGGCATGATTTGGATTGGTTGACTCAATTCTTTTCCTTCGTTTACTTGGGTAAATTTTGCACCTTGGGAGGTACGGGCTAAGTATTCCATGGCTCGCTCTTTTCGCTCTCCCTTTTCTCTCTCTTTTTTTCCTTTTTGCATGGGATTTCTCCCTAACATAAATCCTTAAATTTTTTTTTATTTGGGCTAAAAGGTAGATGGTTGTGGTCTTTGAGTCACGAGGCGAGAATGAGTGAGCCTCGTTTGGTAGGCCTATAGTGGACCTTTAACTTTAGTAGGCCTAGGGTGGACCTTTAGCTTTAGTAGGCCTAGGGTGGACCTTTAAATCGTCTTACTCTGCAAGCGTATTTAGTTGTTTCTTAAAATGTGCAAATAGCGTAGATTCAAAATGTTGTTTTTACCTTATTGAAATTTAACGAAAGAATTACATCGAAAATAATTTTTTTTGCTTCTTTTCAGATTCCAGTTTTCGGGATTTAATTGGAAGTTGTGATTTAGACTCGAACTTTCCTTAATTTTTCTGATTATAACCCGTGTATGAATACAAGGAGGTGGCCTAGACTCAAAATAATGACGTGGCGTAAGCCTATAATACTTGACCAAGCAACTCTCAGACTGAGGCTAATTGGACCATAACTTTCGTTGGTTGACACTTTAGATTTTAACCCTTGGGTGTTCATTTTTCATGCGCCATTTTGCTTAATGTTGGCAAAGTAGTTAGTTGGGGAGATCGAATTTTCTATTTTTGCAAGACTAGAATCATTAGTGCGGCTTCCCTCTTAGTGTGTATTTCTTTACCCCAATGGTAGCCTTATGGTATGCCGATTTGGGTATTTTCATGGTTCGTCATGTTGCATTCATGGAAAATCTTTTAGTCCGTACTTAGTAGTATTTCAAGGAGCGAGTGACTCGAGAGGACTATGATAGTTGTGACCCAATGTGATCATAAGCCTTGAGGCCATTAATAATTTTTTGCCAATGGTATTGATACCTTAGGTTCACTTTGGGGGTTGTGCGACTATGGAAGAATGATTTTCAGAATGTGACTGTTTCCATTTTGCAAATACTATAATATATTCTTTTATTGGTGAGAGAGAGTATTGAGGCCGTAGATTCTTAGCAAGGGATGACAATTACACATGGGTGCTTATTGATTTAAATGTTAGGAAGGGAGACTCAATATGGTTTAACCTTTTAGCTTGCAGAACGACACCAAGCATTAGGACCGATTCTAGGGATAAGACAACTAAGACTTAGGATTTAGATTGTACTTTGGCATAGCCTAGTCTAGACTCGGAAGTTTTTTTTTTATTCGAACATTATTTTTCCTTGAAAACTTCATTTAACACTATTTTTTAAATATTTTGCCCATGTGACATTCAAGTTTATTTCGATTAGCGTGCTCGGTTTCGGAGCCGAACATTGTCGTCATAGGAGGCCTAACAACGACACAAAGAGTTATTTTATTTTTTACAAGTCGCTTTTAGAATCGAGTGCCTTTTCATACGCCCTCGCAGCAATTTTTTTTCGAAATGTTTTTTTTTGCTACGTATATTTTTTTTATGCGCGGGCACCGAGGCTGCTGTGCCTGACCAAAAGGCCAGGCAGCAACTTCGGCGCCCAGCAGTGGGCGTGAGAAATATTGTCGCCCAGCCAGGGGCGTTGAAAATGCGTCCCTGGCTGGTTCTCGTTTTCTGTTTACGTCTACTTTTGTTTACGCGACTTTGATTTAGCGTGCTTGCCTAATAACGTCCTTTACGCGTTGTGTAGCGTTTGTAGGATTCGTTACAGGCCATCCCGAGCGTCGCTTATTTTTGTGGCGATCGTTCGGGTTTGCGGAATACATATTTTGGTATAACTCTTTGGCCAATTGGTTTATGAATGTTTGGGCAATCTTTAAGGTCGTTGGTTTTCTAACGTTGTTTGTCACACACAATCACATATTTCGCTACACAAAACTAACGTTACATCATGAGGCAATAATAATATGTCATGTAGTTTATGATAGGCTTCTATGGGTAGTATTTGCGCCGGCTTGGTACCGCTTCTATCGCAGATCCAACACATGCCCCGGTCGAGGTAGTGTCTTCAACAGATGAATTTCTCCCGAGAGGCCAATCACGATGTAAGCCAAGGGGGCATGCACCAATGAGAGGGACCTAATGGGCGAGCGATTGGGTTTGGGACGGGTGTACTACTAGCGAAAGTGCCGAGTGGACAACATTCGAAGCGTATGCACCCCCCGGTTGGCGATGGGTATCCTTAGTCCCAACTCTCGAGATGAAACATCAAGGGAGCCAAGATTCGTTATGCGGTTCTGTCCGTTCACATTAATATGCTGATTTTCAGGTTGTCCCAACTTGATAAGGAAACAAACGCGGGGTAGGATCGTTTCACCCTTCGGCTATTTTGATTACCTACAAGCACGAGTATTTCCTTCACTGTCCCCAGTGGAGTCGCCACTGTGAGGGGGTCGAAAAAGCACGAGGCTAATGCGTGACCTTGTCCCTTGTGGGTGTGACGTTTCTTTTTGTCAAATCAAGTGTAATTGGATTTCCTGTGAGTTTACACCCAATTGACTAGTAATATAGGAGTCGCCATTCAGTTTTTAACGACAATGAGAAAAACTGACAAAACCCGGATATCGTGACATAAAGGGAGTGCAATTATGTTTGACCACGACGGCCGTAGGTTCCCTTGTGATCCCTGGTGTGGGGATCTCTCAACATACACCCACAAGGTAGAGATTGAGGGTTCGGGGGACTGTAACTACCGAGAGGAGTTCTCGCTCTTCGATAACTCCAGAGGCAGGATATCCTTACTAGCTCAGCATAAATAATTGAAGGGACATGCGTTAACTATTAAACTAATCTGAGTTGATTTTAACAATATGCAACATATAATACTAGATCGGGCGCGATTATCTGATTTAGATTGAATTAAGGGACCTAGCATGATAATCCAATTTCCCAAAAATATCATATTTATTAGGCGTGATAGAACAATCAGATTTAGTTAGTTTAACAATTCATAAAAAGGGCGAGGAAAGCAATTAAATCATAGAAAAGGGACACATTACGACGCACCCTTAAGAGGTGCGTCACGGTTCTCAGAAAACTAACCACTTTGACTTTGCTATTTCTCCTTTTATTTAACGAATCTCAAGTTATGGGACAGGATACGTTCTGTTCGATTTATGGATCGATTGCGACAGAACGCGTGATCAGTTTTTGCAGCGTGAGGCTTAGGCTTAGGGGTTTAGAGTCAATACTCAGAATAATAATTGTGTGTTGGTCTGTGTTCTTTTCACGTCGAACTTAGGGCCCTATTTATAGAAAAGAGTTCGTGGAAAGATAGATTTGTAGAACTCTAATCCACGAGGAATTAGGAAAGAACACGTCCCAGGTATTTTCAGCGCCCAGGGCAGGGCGTCAAAGATTTCGGCGCCCAGCTATGGGCGTTGGAAATAGGGTCCAGGCAATTTCAGCGCCCAGGGCTGGGCGTTGAAATTGATGTTTGGGCCGTTTCTTTGTCAGATTCGGACTCTTAGAATCCGGAGTGTATGAGACTTAATTGAGTCTTTTAGTGCGTATTAATTTTATGATGGAATGCATCTGGGCCCATTATGAACTTCTAGGCTCGTTAGGATTTTAATTAATACGTGACTCTTATTTTCGAATCGTATTAGGAATAGGATTCTCTCGCAATTTCTATCTCATTTAGGATTTATGTTGGAGTGCAACACCTAATTCTGACAGGTTTCTATCTTTTATGACTTGCCACTTTTAACAACTACCCATTACGGCAGTTATTATTTTTAGCAGGTTTCTATAAATAGCAGGTTTCTATAAATAGCAGGTTTCGGGTGAAATGAAAAGGGTGATTGAGATTCTTTATTTTATAGGAGATGCGTTGTCAAGTGGAGATTTATGTTCTCATCATCGAACCTTCCCTTTCGGGAATAGGGACAAAAGTAGGTGTCTACAAGAGGCTCTGAATAGCCTTTTTGCATTTAAAGAGGCTCTGAATCACCATGGAATTGAAGAGGCTCTGAATAGCCTTTTTGTACTTGAATAGGCTCTGAGTAGCCTTTATGTATTTGAAGAGGCTCTGAATAACCTTAGCATTAAAGAGGCTCTGAATAGCCTTTTTGTACTTGAATGGGCTCTGAATAGCCTCTTTGTATTTGGAGAGGCTCCGAATAGCCTTTTTGTACTTGAATAGGCTCTTAATAACCTTTTTGTATTTGGAGAGCCTCTGAATAGCCTTTTTACTTGTTCCAATCCTGCAAGGAAGCAAGATCATAGCTTTGCCTTAAGGTTTTTAAGCTTTTGTATTTGGATATCGGATTCTTTGGATATTTGTATTTCTCTTTGAATATTGCATTTTCGAAATGGGTTTGGAAAAAAGGTTTGAAATTTGAAAAGCCTTGAAAGGTTTTTGTACTTTGTATTTGTATGGTTTGAATTTTGTATGTGTCTTTGCAGGGTTTGGATTTCGTACGCGTTGTGTGCTTTTGAAATTTGTAGCTATATGTATGCATGCAAAATTTGCAAAACGTTTGCCCATTTTTACCCGGGTGTACATACCCACTATATGCCCCCACTTTGACTGAGGTTTTCTGGTTTAGAAAAAGCGCAAGTCAAAGTATATTCAACTCTTGCTTAAGCACATGCAAACTCTAGAAAAAAAATTGCCCATTTTTTCGGGTGTACATATATACCTAATATAAGCCCCCACTTTGACTGAGGTTTTTTGATTTAGAAAAAGCGCAAGTCAAACTATATCCAACTTTTGCTTGTGCAAATGCAGACTCGACTTAGGACGCCGATCTAGAATGGTTGAATTTTGAACAGGTTGACCCGAAATCAGCCTGAAGCGCTGACTCGAACTGCTTGAAATTGCGCGGCTTGCGACTTTGGAATCTTGAATTATTGAGGCTGCACTTAGCTGTCCAAAGCTATAAAGAGTGCGTACTCGGAATCATAAAGGGGACGGTGGCCTCGTCCTTGTTGCAGGCCCCTGCGCCTAACACAGGCCTCGACGCCCGGCACCGGTGTACAACCATAAATGCCGGTTTTTGTATAAATAGGGAGCTTTCCGGATCATACTTTGCAAAAATCCTCCCCTGCTTATCTTTGCATACCGTTTCTTCACGAAAAAGAGAGGAAATGGCCATGTATTTTGAAAATTCCTTGAACTCTTGGCTTGGTTCGTTAGGCAAAATGGAGAAAAGGGAGCTTGACGGCATGCATCTTGGGGTGCTCGTCTCTTTCCGGTTTGTGAAACTTGATGTGCACTTCATTCTTGCTGCTCTGGAGGCTTGGTATTCAAATAATCACTTTTTCCGCTTCGAAAATAATGAGGTATGTCCCCTCCCTGAGGAGTTCAATGCTATATTGGGGTGGCCCGTTATGATGGAGCCATGCATGCCTAGTGTTGAAGAACACTTTTTCTTGGGTTTTGAAAGGTATTTGGGCTTGAAGCCCCCACTTTTGAGTGCTGTTGTATATGGCCGAGGGGTGGATTTGTCCCACCTTGTCACTTACTTTACTGGGCTTGAGGTCCCCAAGGTTTTTCACTTGAGGGCCTTGAGTTTTTGAATCTTTGCTTGCTTCCTCTATTTGAAGCAGGGGTTTGGCAATGGCGATGCCTCCCTAATAGAGATTGTGGAGCAGTTTGCTAGTGGCCGGGACTCAATGCCGCTCGTGATTGGCGAAACATTGATGGGCCTTGATATGTTAAAGTCGGCCCCTCTTCTTTGCCGTCGGGAAGTCCGGTATTACTCCAAGTAAGGATCTGGAGCTTTCTTGTATATTGAAAATGTGCTTGTATTTTGAATTTTGAATATTGAATTGCTTTTTTTGTATCATCCCCAAGGTCTGGCTTATGGAGAGGCTCATGCTGGTGGCTGATGAGCGACATTTATGTCGCTCCTAGCTTAGGATTTCATGTTAGCACTACAAGAAATTGTACTATTAACGACGGGAAATTCCGCCGCGAAAGGCCAATAATCGTTGAATAACGACGGAATTTCCTGTCGCGAACCCGTCATAAAAGGGGGCCGTCGTTAATAGAAAATCCCGTCATAAATTTGTCGTAAAAGACATTTGCGACGGTTATTCATGTCATTGTTTGGTTGTTTGCCCCGTCGCAAAAGGCTTTTGCGACGGGATTTTTGACCCGTCGTAATTAGGTTGTCGTTAAAGATACAAATTCTTGTAGTGTAGTTTATTATGATTTTTCGTGGTTTTTATAGCTTTTATAGCATTTTTATGTTTTCTTTCCATCTTGTTCATTATAGGTGAATCTTGTGGAATATGATGGAAAACCAAGTAGATTGGAGCAAAAACAGCGGTTGTGCGACCGAACAGATATTATGTGCGCCCGGACAGTGAAGAAATGGTGGACTCAAGGAAGATGCGAGCTTGTGCGACCGAACGGCTCTTTGTGTTCGATTGCACAAGTACCCCTTGTGCGGTCGTGCTCTGTACCACGATCGCACAAATTGGATTTTTGAGACAGAATGTCCCCAATTTTGGTGTTCGATCGCACGGCATTTCACTCGCCAGCACAAAATATTTGTGTGCCCACACAGATTGGACGTGCAACCACACTGAAGATCTTGGAAGAATTGGCTAAGTCAGGTCTGTTCGATCGCAATGAATTTCTGTGCGGTCGAACATGACGAAGGAAATCAGTCTTCGCTCCATTTGCTCGCACAAAGAAATGTGTGTGCCCACACGAGCTTCCTCCGTTCGATCGCATAGAGGGTCTGTGCAACCGAACATCGACGCGGGCTGACTTAATTTGAATTTCGAGCTTCTATTTGGGGAAACATATAAATAACTTTTTTCGATTATTTTTCAATAACAATTCAGTTTAGAGTTTCCAATTTAGTTTTGAGAATATTAGAGAGAGATTTCTTAGTTTTCAAGCTTTGGTTTTAGGAGAGAGAAACTACCATTGGAGGAAGCTTCAACTTGTAATTCTCTTTCAACTCTTTGATTCTTTTTGCAATTTCAATTCAGTCTTTAATGCTTTGCTACTCTTCTTGAAGTTTTGATTTCTTAATTTCTTTGATGATTAGTTTTGATTGATGCTGAATTTTCCATTGATTCTCAATTGAATTCCTAGTTTCTTGATTCTTTGCATTCATCCTTTCAATTCAATGTCTAGTATCTTTGAATACATGAATTCGTTGGTTAAAAGCATGAGTAGTGAGTAGATTCTAGTTAGGGATAGGGGAGAATCTAGGGCTAAACTAGGGGAAATTGAAGGATGATTGTTTATTATTGATGTGATTAAACTTGAGTTGATGCTAGGATTTCCATGACTATAGAATTAGTAGTTGCAAATGCTAGTTCCATAGGATTGATTGGAGTGCATTGTTTTGGTTTGGCAAGAGATTGTGAATCTCTATGATGCATGTGAAAAGTAGGTCTCAATCGTGAGTTGTCTAGTTTTAGGATCATGCGAGAGCTTTTCCTTGATTAGAGGCTTAGCGTGTTCTATCCGAGAGGTGGCGAGCACGTCAATAGTAGCTTTTCCCCTATGTATCAAGTCTTTGCATCGTGATTGTGTGATTCCTTTGTCCTTCCCCGATTACCCTAGCCTATCCCCGATTCCCTAACGCTTCCCTTATTTGGATAAACTTGTTAGATAGCGTAGAATTGTAGTCGATAATTCAAAACCGAATTCCGTTCTAAACTAGCTTAACAATAGTACTCACTTCACTCCGTTTCCTTGGGACGATCCCTATGCTTGCCGCTATAGTCAATATAGCCGGTTAGTTAGGTGTTTTACAAATTTTGTTTGATAAAGGTGTCTTCATTCAACGACAAAAAATACCTCTATCAAAATGGCGCCGTTGCCGGGGAACGGTTGTTGTTTTTGAGTCAAGTTGAGTCTAGTTTAACAATAGAAAATACGAAAATATTTCACTCTTGCTTTAGTTTTTCCTTTCCATTGTTCACGGTTTGTTTGAGTTTTGTATGCAAGATAGGGGTCGAACTGGTCATAGGTCTCTCTACCCTCTCGACCTAGAGTTAGAGAGGACTTTGCGAAGATGGAGGCGTATCCCAACCCGTTTATCAAGCTACAATAGATCCGAAACTTTGAGTGAAGCTACGGAACAAGATGCAAGTGATCATACCATTGAGAGAATGGCTCTTCCGGTCAAGAACCTTGGTATTCCGAGAGCCTTTGAGGCGACTTGTGGCATTCAAGCGCCCACAACCTATGCAAACAATTTTGATATCAATCCCGCCTTGATCAATTTGGTGCAAAGTCATCCATTGTGTGGAAAGAGTAGCGAATCACCGCATGAACACTTAAAACAGTTTAAGCATTATTGTGATACCATCAAACACAATGGAGTGACTTCGAATTATGTGAGGTTGACTGTAGGGGTTTTTTTTGAATCTTTTTTCCCGCTTCCTACAATGGGGGGTTTGGCACGCGGCGGTTCGTTTAGAGAACCGTTGAATTGTTTTTGCACCTCGAAGGAGTGGCCACCAAACTTGTTTTAGGTCTTGTTTGGGAAGACCGCACAATGACTCTATTTTTGGATAAGGCCTTGAATCCTTGAAACGGATGGGTGAGATCCGGGCTCGGGAACGAAAATGCTTATTCGGCGAGCTTTAGAAATATTCAAGTACGTTGGCACAACATTGTTTCGAAAATAAACCCTAAGATTAGACTATGTGGGTTTAAAATTTAGAACAAAATAGAATTTCTAATTGTACGGTGGTCACTTTGCTTTAAAGATTGATTTAAGGAACCTAAGGCCGTTTTTCCGAAAATATCTTCGTTAAGCGTGATGTAACCTTTGTATTTTGTTGTATTTAGCATGTTGGTGATGAAAGCAATAAAGCACATAAAGCAACATCACAATACTAAATAAAGTGCGGAATTAGTAAATACAAGACCCCCTAGAAAAGGACTAGGGAGTAGGTCCACATTGCCTAGAAATGGACTAGGCAAGTAAAGGTGCGGAATTGAAAGTGCGAAATTGAAATTGCGGTATTGAAAGTGCGATATTGAAAGTGCGATATTGAAATTGCGATATTGAAATTGCGATATCGAAAGGTGCATAATTTAAATTTGTACTTGGGCACATGAGATTCAAACGCCAAGCGGCTCCTTAAAAATAAGTGCGCCCGACACGAATTCAAAGCCAAAAATCTCAACTTGGGAGAGGTTGCTCAACCCAAATGTCCTAGATTTTGTATATTGAACTTGAAATTGAAAGCTTGAATATTGAAAGGTTTGAACTTGAAAAGATTGAAACTTGAAATGATTGAAATTTGAACTTGAAATGATCCTAGTTTTAGAGAGGTAGTTATGAACAACCCTAAATATGGTGGGATCTTTGAAATTTGAAAACTTGAACTTGTATATTGAAAAATGGAGTCTTGAATCTCAAAAGACTAAACCTTTAAATGCTAAAAGGTGTCATCTTTGATTACTCCACACTTGAAGATGATTCTAGTTCAAAGAGATGAATGCAAACAACTTTGAACATCCTTGAATCTTGAAAATTTGTATTTTGTATTTTGAAAAAGTTTGTATTTTTGAAAAAGCATGTATGATTGTTGCAAGTGGTGTTTTTTATGGCAAAAAAACACCAACTTGCTAATCATTTGAAATCAAAATGTCATGATTGATTGAAATGGGATTCGGATTTACCTAGTTAAGCTTAGGCACGAGCTCCCAATTGCTCTTGAATTTTGGAACTTTTGTATGTGTTTTTGAAGAGTTTTGAAGTTTGTATTATGAGGAGTAATGTCGAAATTACGACGCTGTATGTGTTGTGCTCCCCCCTTTTTTCGATGGAAATGAGGGGTATTTATAGGAGGGAAATGGTGCAAAACGCCAGCACACGCCAGCGCCTGGCGCCAGGCCAGCGCTGGGCGCTGCTGACGTGGGCTGAATGCCGCCAAAAAGGACGGAAAGATGCTGTCCTTGATTTGTCTTGTATGGGTGTACCTTCGTATGAATAGTACGATGTTTGGCACGTAGTGTTTTCTTGGAGGTTAAGGCTTGAATTTGCGTCTAAAAACAAACCTTTCTCGGGTTTTTGAATTCCGGTTTTACGGGACGGGGCCCGGCATGCTCGGTTTTGTGGGTCGGCGCCCGAATTTGACTTGCCTTATATGATTTTGAGTGGAAAAGGCCTAGTAAGACCAATGGGATGGTCCACTAATTGAGATTGAACTTGGATTTTGAAATTGGATTTTGGAAGTTGTGTTTTGTACCGAGTTCCGGGAGGGGAACGGTCTTGGGGATTGGATTTTGGACTTTGGATTTCGGAGGTATTCTTAGCAATTGTGATTTCCTCCTGGAGTTACTCCAATCGCTTAACAAGGATAATGGTATCGTCATCATCCCAAAGGGGAGACACAAATTAGGTGTCTACAGAAGCCCCCACTTTGACTGAGTGTTCGGTTAGGAAAGCGCAAGTCAAAGTATTTCGAAAGGGACGGAGAATGGTCAAGATGTTCTGCAATCGAGACCACTCTTTGTACGTCGGTACCTGCATAAAATAGGGGTTAGAAAAAAGGATAGAGTCTACCTCGGTGCGGTTGGTGATGACTCTGACTTGTACTTGTATTTTTCCGCCTTCAGTTCAGGACGGAGCTTGGCATCGAAAATTTTAAATTTTTGAATCTTGAATTTTGAACTTTGACACCCGGAGTTAATCCGTTGGGATGTGCTTTGCTGGGGATAAGAGCTTTTGAATGGCCCTTAAAATTTTGAATTTTGACTGAATTTCCCGGAGCTTGGGTCCGTTGGGAGTTGGGCGTCTGAGTCGTTGTATTTTTTGGACTTTGTATTCTTGAAATATTCATCTGTTTGTACTTGGAGCTACAGGTGTATACCCGTATTTTCGATGGATGGTTCGATGCGACGTTTGATGCTTGGTGCGGAAGACCGTAGCAGCAAAGGACGTGCAATCAGCACGGGAGACTGCGCGCGCTGCAGACCTGCGCATGCAGCAAGTTAGCGCACGGTGCTGGGCTGCACTATATAAGTGCCCCTTGCCGTGCCATTTTGAGGCACATTCACTTGAAATTCTTGCTTCTTTTCTCTCAAAGGTCGATTAGCTTCTCCCCTTGGTCTTGTTCTTACCTTGTCCATGTAAGTTTTTCATGTTTTAGCTTATGAAATAACTCTAGGATTGCATGTAGTTTCGATTTTCTCGTACTTTGAAATCATGCTTGTATGCTTAAGCTTCTTGAATCTTGTAGAAAACTGTTTGATAACCACTTGAACTTGAACTGTTGGAACTTGTACTTTTGACTTTTTGAACTCGTATCTGCTTCGGCACGGATAGCCTAGGCGTTGATGTAGAACTTGAATACCTGCTTTGGCATGGATAGCCTAGGCGTTAGTGTAGAATTTGAATACCTGCTTCAGCGTGGGTAGCCTAGGCGTTGGTGTAGAACTTGTATCTTGAATTAGAGGTCCACTGGGGATTTTGTTTTGCATCGTTTGACCTTGTGTGGGCCAGTGTAGGATATCCCCCAGTTTAGAATTTTGACACTTCGTGTGCTGCTTGATTTAGTATGCCTCGTCACACTCGAAGAAAGCTCGCTGAATCATCTGTGGTTCGAGCTGCTGAGGAAGATGCTTCGGATGATGAAGCGGCTGCAATAAATGCGCCAGGTGGGGGTATGGTTCCCCGTGACGCGCCTGCTTTCCCTGGTGCTGGTTGGACCCCTTTCGACCTGATGTTTTGGCCGGATTGGCACTTGTCTCAGCGACCTCGCGCTGGAATGGTGAGTCTTGTATTGTGTTTTGAATTTGTACTTTGTACTTGTATTGGTCTTGAGCTAACTCGTTCACCTGTAGGCTGACGAAAAGCCGTTCCGTACTTACTGGTCCTTGGTGGAGGTTCAGAGGGCCTTTAAAGCTCTCCGTGCTGATGAGGAGGCTATGGGGATTTGGTCGCAGATGGGCCTGGCCGATTTCTGGCGCACCATGGGAGGTTCCTCGAGGAGAACAGGGTATAAAAACCGTTTGTGGGCTTTGTTAGAACTGTGGTGGGATATCATCAACACTTTCCACATGGCATGGGGGGAGATTACTATTACCCCCTTTGAGTTTGCTATGATTACAGGTCTTCCTTTTTCTGAGAGGAATGTGACCTTTGACTCCGAGCTGACATGGCGCTCGGCTGCTGCCAGGGACTTGCTCGGCCCTGTTGTTGATTTGTCGGAGGACGACTCTCATGCTTCTGTGACAGTGCTTGTGGATGCGATCTGTGGTGAGGGTGTGTCCGCGGAGCAGAGGGTTGGGCTCTTCCTCCTTGTCTTGATTAGCAGAGTGATTGCCCGAGTAGGAACAATCGGGTGCATATTAGCTTCTTGTCCGCTCTGAGGGACTTGAGAGCTGTTCCGAGTTACAACTGGGGTGGCTTGGCCTATAGCCACCTCTTGTATGAAATGGGGCGGGCCTCCCGGACTGCACTGGGGAGTGACCCGAGCATGGCTGCTCTGTGGAGCGTGCTGGAGGTATTCGAGACTCCTTGTACTTTGTACTTTGTATTTGTATGCTTGTATCTTGAACTTGACTGATGTTTTGTTTGTTCTTTGAAAGATTTAGATCTATGAGCACTTTCCGACTTTGGCGCCGGAGCGTACTAGAGATGCGGCTTACCCGTATGCTGCCTCTTGGATAGGAGCGGTGCGCGTAGGTGCGTCCCTGACGGCTTCTCGCAGAGCTTGGAGAGTTTTGCCTGCTGATAGGGTAATATTCTTGTACTGTTTTTCTCTCTTGTATTTGTACTGTTGCCTGAGTTGTCTGCTTTGTAGGTGGTATGGCGTCCTTTTGCCAACGCGGTTGTACCTGCCTCAACTGCTCATTCTCATTTCCTGTCTGGGCAGCGGGTTTTGCTTCTAGGACTGTACCGCCATATGTGGTATCTGGGGAGCGAGTGTCCCTTCAACAGAGTTCAGGGGATAGGCTGGCGTTGGATGAAGAGTTGGCCCAGCTCTATGCGGAGGCTAGGGGAGAGGCTGTTTCCCGCTCTTGGAGGGAGTTTGTACACAGGAGGGGGAGATATGATGACTTCCTGAGGAGGCTGGCTCCACCAGTACGCTTCGTACTGCCGGTGAGCTTTTGAACTTTGTATTCTTGTATTCTTGTATTCTTGTATTGATTGGATGATTGTATGATTGTATGATTGTATGTAGGAGGAGGAGGTTGATCCTGAGGACATCCCTCATGCTGATAGGATCCTCCGCTATGAGAACTCGGACGGGGAAGAGGTGGTGGAGACCATTCCTTGGGCTTCTCCTCCGCACCGGAAATCATATGATGCTGTACCCGAGCATTACGCCCCTATTAGTACTGTTGCATTTTTGGAACTGTTTGTAACTTGTATTTGGAAATTGATCTTGAATTTTGTATGCAGGCGCCTCAGGCGAGAGTGCATCGCTGGATGCTCTTGCTGGATTCTTGGAAGAGGCAGTGCGCCAAGATGACCCGGAAGCTTTCTGGCCGGAACAGAGAGGTACCTCACTTGATCTTGAAACTTGTATACTGGAAATTCCAACTAGGAAATTGATTCCAGAAATTGTATCTTGTATAGGAGCGCCGTCGAGATCGTAGAGACTCTGCTGACAGGGAGCCTCAGGCGGAGACGTCCTTGAGACAGGAGGGACCGAGCTTGGAGCTGGGATAGGGGTCCGGTGCTGGTGCTCATCGGAGGCATTCTGATGTTGAGTGGGGAGCTTCCCCTTTTGTACATGTTGACCCCACCAGGCATTCATTCGGAGGTGGTAGCGGTTCACGACCCTTTGTTCTTCCTTCCGGCTACTACTTCGGAGGAAGTGGTCCTCAGCCTTGGGGTGTCGGTTCATGGGCTTGCTACGCGGAGATAGATAGGATGCGCCAGGCTCAGATGTTTGGGTCGTACCCGTATATGCCGATGCCGCCGCCTTATCAGTATTCCTCTCCTCAGCAGGGAGTTCATCCCTCCACTGGCACACTTCGTATCTCGGAGAAGGATCCTAGTACCCCTGGGACGGAGCTGGATCAGGAGCTGGAGCGCTTTAGGAGGAAAAACAGGGACAAGGCGCCTGTTGTTGATATCGCTGCTGATGATGACTCAGACTGACCCTGCATGGTAGCGAGTTCTAGCTTGCCTGGGTTGATTTTGTGTAGGTTGTATTGTATTGTGTTTGTATGGCTTGAAAATTGAATTTTGTTTGTAGGGTTTTTATGGTTTTGAACTTGAATTGATTTGTGAAATTTGAAGATTGGCTTTTGTGTGTTTGAATGCTCGAAATTGGTATGCGTTGTGTGTGCCTTGAAATTTTGTAGCTATATGCATGCATGACAATTTTGCGAAAAATTTTGAAAAATTTTGCCCATTTTTTCGGGTGTATGTACCCACTATAAGCCCCCACTTTGACTGAGGTTTTTTGGTTAGGAAAAGCGCAAGTCAAAGTATATTCAACTCTTGCTTATGCATATGCAGACTCAACTTAGGACGCCGATCTAGGACTAGAATGCTTGAATTTTGAAAAATCGACCCGAAATCTGCCCGAAGCGTTGATCCGGACTGCTTGAAATTGCGCGGCTTGTGGCTTTGAAATCTTGAGCAATGGAGATTGTACTCTGCTGTCCAAAACACTAAAGAGTGTGTACTCGGAGTCATAAGAGAGGACGGTGGCCTCGTCCTTAGATGCAGGCCCCTGCGCCTGGCGCAGGCTTGGCGCTTGGTGCCTGTTAGGTGTCGTGCAAGCCGACTCTTGTATAAATAGGGAGCTTGTTGGATCATTTCTTGCATCAATCCTTCCCTGCTATCATTGCATACTGCTTCCTTTCGAAAAGAAAAGAAAATATGGCTTTGTCTTTTAAAAGTGCCTTGAACTCGTGGCTTGGTTCGCTAGGCAAGTTGGAGAAAAGGGAGCTTGATGGCATGCATCTTGGGGTGCTCGTCTCTTTCCAGTTTGTAAAATTGGATTTGCACTTCATTCTTGCTGCTCTGGAGGCTTGGGACCCGAATCATCATGTATTCCGCTTTGGAAATAATGAGGTATGTCCCCTCCTTGAGGAATTTAGTGCCATATTGGGGTGGCCCTTGATGTTGGAGCCATGTATGCCTAGTGTTGAGGAACACTTTTTCTCGAGTTTTGAAAGGTATTTGGGCTTGAAGCCCCCACTTTTGAGTGCTGTAGTATATGGAAGATGGGTGGATTTGTCCCTCTTTGTCACCTACTTTGCTGGGCTTGATGTTCCTAAAGTATTCCGCTTGAGAGCCTTGAGTTTTTGTATATTTGCTCGCTTTCTCTTTTCGAAGCAGGGGTTTGGCAATGGCAATGCCTCCCTAATTGAGATTGTAGAGCAGTTTGCTAATGGTCGGGACCCAATGCCGCTCGTGATTGGCGAAACATTGATGGGCCTTTATATGCTGAAGTTGGACCCCTCTTCATTGCCGTCGGGAAGTCCGGCATTACTCCAAGCAAGGATCTGGAGCCTTCTTTGTATTGTTGAACTTATACTTGTAATTCAATTTTGAATGTTGAATTTTGGAATGTGCTTCTTGTATACTCCCCAAGGTTTGGCTTATGGAGAGGCTCATGTTGGTTGCACCACCGGAGAACATGGCGAGCTATAATAGAAAGGGATTCACTGTGCGGCCCATGGTGTATGGCCGGCTTTCATTGGACGAGTAGAGATGCGCACTCTCTGGGATTGAGTCTTGTATAAGGTGGGTAGTTCCTTGGTGGGGAATTGCTGCCATGAGACATGCCCCTGGTTCTACTGCTTTGAGGGTGCCAAGCCTCACAATGCTGGTCTTCTACTCGCCTGCTCGAGTGATGAGACAATATGGCTTGAAACAGGAGATCCCGGATTGCAAGGAAGAGAACCCGAGACCTGTTGCGCTAAATGCAAATCGACTTGATGTTTGGAGGCGGTATTGGGTCGCCAAACCGTTCTTGAGTATTCAGTTCCCACCTGAGCCAGTCACTCTGTCTGCGGGGTACATTGTATGGATGACAGGCCAAAGCCAGAGGGATATTTCTCTCTCCAGACCAGCTAGAGTCCGAGGTTCTAGGGCTAGATGTCCTGCATCAACTGACTATGAGGAAGGTGACGGGAGTGTGGCCCATCTGGTGCTTGACCGTTCGGGATCTAAAGGAGGTTCGTCGTCCTCCCATCTTGGAAGGCTTGCAAGTTCCTTCTCCCGCCGCTTGGGCAAGGGGAATATTGATGATTGATTGCGGGAGGAGTCGGGGATAGTACTCAAGGTGCCAAGACTCGATAGCATAGTCGCCCGACCCTAGATCTTTGTAGGCTAAATGTGTTTGAAATTGTATTGGATGGAATTGTGTTTAGAATGTGTTTGGAAGATGTGTTTAGGAAGTGAAAAGGCTTTTGAACTTTCCTTCACTTGATCCTGACTTTGTATTTGAATTACCTTTGAAGGCCTTGGGGCCAAATAAAGAGTTTTTGTGTTAAATTCCGCTTGAACATGCTTTGCTTGGAATTGGCACATCTGGAATAAAGACAACAACATTTGAGTTTTGAAATTTGATTTGATTTTTAGGATGCCCTTAATTGAGGAAACTTTGAATTTTTTTTTTTGTATTAAAGTGGCCGGGCCTCGAAATGAGGTTGCCTACGTGTCCCGTTAGGGAATCAGGCCGGACGTAGTTCTGACTACCTTACAAGACCTGAATTTGGATTCTTGAATTTGAACATGGAACTTAGACATAGAACTTCTTGAGTTGATCGAGGTTGGTAAGAGATATGAATTCTGTTCCGTCGATGTCTGTTAGTTCAACTGCTCCCCCGGAGAGGATCTTCTTGACGATGTATGGGCCTGCCCAGTTGGGTTTGAATTTTCCCCTTGGTTCCATGGTGCTTTTGCGAAGGGCTTTCAGGACAAGCTCGCCTTCCTTGATGTTTCGGGTTCTGACCCTTTTGTTGAAATGTCTGGCCACTCGGCGCTGATAGACTTATACATGGTGAGCGGCCTGAAGCCGTCGCTCATCGAGCATGACTAGCTCGTCATATCTTGCTTGTACCCATGCAGCTTTTGGGATTTTTCTTTATAGGACTATCCTTAGAGAAGGTATCTCTAGTTCGATAGGTTGTACTGTTTCCATTCCATAGACTAATGAGAACGGAGTTGCACTAGTTGAAGTGCGAATTGAAGTTCGATATCCCCACAATGCGAAATGCAGCTTTTTGGGCCAGTCCTTGTAATTGGTAGTCATTTTCATGATGATGGTCTTGACATTTTTGTTGGCTGCTTCGACTGCCTCATTGGTTTGTGGGCGATAAGGTGAAGAGCGATGATGTTGAATCTTGTATTCGGTGAATAGATCTTCACACTCTCCTTGAAAATGGGTTCCCTGATCGCTGATGAACTCGTGAGGAGCGCCATATCTGCATATAATGTTTTCTTGTATGAACTGGGCCACCTGGCCTCAACCCATTTGGTGAAGTAGTCGATGGCGACCAGTATGAACTCATGACCCCCGATGCCTGTTGGAGTGACTTTGCCAATGACGTCGATACCCCAGGCTGAGAATGGCCACGGTGATGATTGAGAGTATGTAGTGATGGAGGAATGTGCTTCAGATTCGCACACTTTTGGCATGTGGGACACTTTTTGACAAAGAGGTAGCAGTCCCGTTCAAGGGTAGTCCAGTAGTATCGTGCCCTGACGATCTTGAGAGCTAGTATTTTCTCATTCATGTGGGTGCCACAGACTCCTGCATGTATGTCGTCCATGACTCTTTGAGCTTCGTGCTTGTCAATACATCGGAGGTTAGGACCGTTAAGGGACCTTTTGTATAGAATGCCGCCTTCTATGATGAAATTGGCTGATTGTAGTCGTAGAGCCCTTCGATTCTTGCTTGAAAAGTGTGGGGGATACTCCGAACTTTGTAGATACCTTTGGATGTCTGTAAACCAAGGTTCATCTTCGTCTTTCTCGACGTTTTCAATAGCATGGACATATGCTGCTTCTTGACGTGTTTCAATTGTAAGTGGCATTTCAGCCATGCTGCTTGGAATGTTGATCATTGAGGCCAGTTTCGCCAGTGCATCAGCGAATAGATTCTCCTCTCCCGGGAGGTATGTATAGCGGAGCTCTTCTTTTTGTTCGGACAACTACTCAAGGTAAGACTGGTATAGATCCAGGCTCTCGCTCCATACTTTCCATTTGCCGGAAATTTGATTGATGATTAGGGAGGAATCCCCGTACACTCGAAGTTTCTGGACACCTAGGGCTAAGGCGGCTTCCAGGCCCATGATGCATGCCTCATATTCTGCCGCATTGTTTGTGACGTTAAATTGCAGTTTTGCTGATATAGGAATGTGTGTGTAGTCTGGGGCTACTAGAATTACTCCAACACCACATCCGTTCTGATTGGAGGCACCATCGAAATGCATTGACCAACTGTCATCACTGGTCATCAAGATTTGCTCGTCGGGTAAGTCGTAATCTTCCTCTTCTGCCTCGACGGGACAGTCGGCTAGGAAATCTGAGACTGCTGAACCCTTGATAGATTTCTGTGGAATGTATTTGAGGTCGAATTCTGCTAGCATGACCAACCATCTGGACAAACGTCCGTTGAGTGCTGGTTTCTCGAATAGATATTTGAGAGGATCGGCTTTACTGATCACATGTATTGTATGGGCGAGCATGTAGTGCCGTAGTTTCTTTGTGGCCCAAACCAAGGCGATGCTAAGTTTCTCGAGCTGAGTGTATTTGGTCTCGTACTCGATCAGTTTTTTGCTTATATAGTATACGATGTTCTCCTTGCCTTCTATTTCTTGAGCAAGCATAGCCCCCATTGCTGAATCTGTTGTTGTGAGGTAGAGCCTGAGGGGAATCCCTGGCATTGCTGGTTTTGGCACTGGTGGGTTGGAAAGGTAGCTTTTTATTGTTTCGAACGCATGCTGACAATCGTCATCCGACACTTTGGGCTCGCTTTTTCGGAGCTTTCGAAATACTGGTTCACGGATCATTGTGAGTCTTGAAATGAACCTGTTGATATGTTGTAGTCTGCCGAGAAAACCCCGAATTTCCTTTTCATTCGTTGGTGGTTGCATCTCGAGAATTGCCTTGATTTTTGAAGGGTCAGCCTCTATGCCTCGAGAGCTGATAACATATCCGAGCAACTTGCCTGACGTTACTCCGAATGCGCACTTTTGAGGATTGAGCCTCATATTGTATTGTCTGAGCCTGTTGAAAAACTTTCGAAGTACTGAGGTATGCTCGTGCCGTTCTTTGGATTTGACAATCATGTCGTCGACATATACCTCAATTTCCCTGTGAATCATGTCGCTCATGTGATGAATTAAAAAGTGATACCGCAAGTGCACGGTGTCTGTTGTTAGCAGATACTTAGCAAATACGGGTCGATCCCACAGGGAGACAAGTTCTATTAGTTTTTGCCCAATTATACGAACAATTTCAATAACGAAAGTTGATTTTGAGTGTTAACTAGTAAAACTAAAACAATAATAAAAAAATGCGTAATTTATCAATGAATTAAAGGTCTAGGGCGTCTGTTCGGTTCACCATGCTTATACCAATCCAATAACACAATTCAATTCGACAACGAATAAACTAGGCCGAGTAATTAAAGTACATGCTAATCCTACGGTCGGGTCTTAACACTTTCAATTCAACATATGCAGTACGGTCGCTAACATAATCAGAATTGCCAATTGTACAAAGCCCCTAAAAACACGATCTTTCGATTCTAATTCCTATTAGCTAGATAATTAATCCATGAAATTGGCCGATAACATGAATCAACGATTAAGAACAAATCAATTGGAATTACTCAATCATAATCTATAAATTAACGAACTTTAATGCATATCAATCATGGTATAAACATGGCTTCCCTTACTTAGCCTTAGAATAAAACTACTCGCTCATAATTGAATTAACAAGCATGAAATATGAATTAACAATGAATTTCATAATGAACAATAATAAGAAACGATAATTCAAAGCAAGAAATATGAATTAACAATGAATTTCATAATGAACAATAATAAGAAACGATAATTCAAAGCAAGAGAAGCAAGAAGAATTATGAAAATACCTCTATATTGATTAATTGAATGGAATGAACTAGGGCTCAATAATGTGTACAGAGAAAAATAAAACTAAGCGTTTAAAAGAATTCTCTGGAAATAATAACATGAGGGAAATAAATTAGTTCCCTTGAGTATTTATATGCTCCTATTTTCTAAAATAAAATAAATAAATAAATATGAAAATAAAAAATAAAAGTCGTCGATGATTGGTCGATGGAGCGATGACGTGGCGGCCAAAACCAAGCACGAGCCGCGCACACGGGAAGATAGATGGCGAGGCATGGGCAACGAGGGATCTCGCGCACCATCCCTCGCTGGCATCATGATGAGCGACTAGCAAGAAAGTAGAGCAGCGAGGGAGCTAGCGAGCCATCCCTCGCTGGCCTAGTGAAGCAAGCAACCATGAAGCGATGAGGCACGACGATAGATGTAGCGAGCCTACGATAGATGTCTTGCGAGCCAACGAGGGATCTTCCGAGCCAAAGAGGGATCTTGCGAGGCTATGCACAAGCGATACATCGAGTTAATCATCCCCGGAAAACTCAATTCTCCGATCAAACACTTCGTCTCCGACTCAAACCATCCGGTGATCGTTCGATCCACTCCAAACACTCCGAAAGCACCCAAATGATTGTAAAATCACCTGAAATATCAAAGAAAACACAAACGGAGCGTAATAGAGTACAATAACGACGACGTATGCAATTATGACTCTAAATGCAACTAAAATGAGACGAATGCCTAGAAATGCAACCTAAATGAGCCTAGAATACCCTATATAAATATGATTCATCAAATTCCCCCAAGCTAAACTGTTGCTTGTCCCCAAGAAACACTAGACCGAAAACAGAGAAATGAGACGGACATGACTTTCATTGAACCTGAACAAACCTACTCAACTCTCGGGCAAACAATCAAACAAAGTTATTAAGACAGAAATTTAGCTCGGATACAAATAGAACCACAAAGCATCATGATCCACAATTGAAACAACCAAGCTTAGCCACAAACCGTTCTCAATCAAGCTAGTCGTCGCCGCATACCTTGTAGAATATGAATATATGATGTAACGCGGGGTAAGATGACAATAGCAAGAAACAATTTTCACTCATTCACAAAACAAACATGCCGTTCAAGAGGTCTTTATAATAAGCTTGTAATGGGGCTAGGTGTAAAGGAAGGGTAGGATATAATTTGGGAAAAAGTGAGAGTAAGGTCCAACTTGGGGAGCAAATGTGAACTATATGCGTTGGCGTGATAATGCCGAAAATCCAACTCCATCGAACCATGAAACCCGAACAATCAACCAAGTTATATATGACCAAGGGGAAAAACATAATATAATGTCAATGATCTTTGTTCAATCTCCTTTCCTTGCCTTCAAACTATATACAAAAACGAAAAACGTGTTTTTGATTTTTCTATTTTTTTTCTTCTTTTTCCCTTTTTTTTTCTTTTTTTTTTTCTATTTTTTTTCTATTTTTTTTTTGAAATTGAAACTAAAGAATGAAATCGAAAGTACATAGATAAATCTAATGCTAACTGTTACAAGCTTGGGTGCCAACAATAATATACACCATTTCCGAACCACAAATCCAAACATAGCCTCGAACCACGAACTATTGGCTTAGAGTGGCAATCAATCAACATCAACGAAACCATTACGAACACCGAAGCTCCCCCAAGCTAGACTCGGGACAAGTAACCAACGGGGCTAATAGGGCTCAATTTTGTGGAGTTAAAAGAATAAACGGACAAGGCTACAACATGGGTATGAAAGGCAGGAACTGATGTTTCTAAATTCGTCTGAAGGCTTCCTAAGAGAATGGCCTCTGTCATACGCGGCATGCGTGAGTTGCAACTAAACTACTAATGAATCTCAAGCCAAAATCATACGATAAAAAGTCACATCAATTACGCAAACACATAGTAAGGTGACCTACAAGGTAATTGGCTAGCTATTCTTGACACGAGACCAACATCTTACCGCATACCATTCAATTGGTTCACACAATGCCAAGGAGTTATCAATGTATAGTACAACCGACTGAATTTCAGAATCATAACTAAGTTCAAGAGAAGCTCCAGAGAGTCAAATAAAGTCCGAACATGGTTTGAAAGTCAAATACACTATGCAGGGTATAAAGAAGTATGAATGCAAGTAAAGAAAAACAACTAAACTAATCAATAATACTAGGAAAGCAGTACATTTGTTTTCGTTGCACGTAAACTCCCACCCCTAATGGATGGTACAAAGCGTACAACACCTATGAAAGCGATAAAAAGTACACTAAGAAAGCAATAAAGGATAGGATATCCCTCCCCCAAGCTAGAATGATGCAGTGACCCCACTGCGACAATACATAGTAATGCAAGGGAAAGAGAAAAGGAACGACTCACTCAGCAAGAGTCGGGGCAGGAGCTGGAAGCCGTCCAAGAATGGTGGAAACATCCTGTCGCAAAGAGGCAACCTGGTCGTCAAGAGCAGAGAGACGCTCAAAGACAACAGTATGAAAATTTTTGCAAAACGAAACAAAGGCTCCCAGCTGGTGCTCAAGTGGTACAGAGCCAGTAATAGGAGTAGGTGATGCCGGACCCTCGAGGGTAGCAGCAATGGGAGACGCAGGAGGACTCAATGAGGGTCCGGGGGGTGGACGCGCTGAGTCTGCCGTCCGGCTCCCCGATCATCGAAAGTCAGGTGAGAATGTCAAACATCCCGAGGTAGTGAGATCCGCTCGAGAACACGGGAGATAGGCATAAGGGGAGTCGGCCAGGCGGTGTCCCCCTCGTTTCACGTTCCAAATATAACGATCTCCTGTCTCTTTGAGCCAACCAAAACGACCCAATGCCTTAATATCAAGCAAGTAGTTTATCGATGAAACCGACTTCTTGCCCTCAGTTGACAACCTAAAATGCTTGGAAATACAAGTGATAAAACCGCCACAATGGATATCTCCAACATCTCTGTTACGAGCAGTATGAAAAGCTGAGACCAAGAAAGAACCATAATCAATCGTAGGAAGGTCCGGGGTCCTTTCAATAGTGAAAGCCAATAAGTGTCTGAGGTCAAATGTGGTGACTTGATTCATCTCCTTTTTAGGGTAGAAGACACTCTTAATCACCCGATGGAGTAATCTGAGGGAAGGATTGATGATCGAGCCACACTTGCTATGGCCGGGATTCCAATCCTTTTTCCAGTTATTCGAAACCAAAAGTGGGAGAGATCACAAGGTGTACCATCCTCACCTATCTTGTCATCCAAGAAGGTGTTGAACCCGTATGAATCAATTATGCATCCTTTCTCCCATCCAAATATATCATTTACCTCATCGACAGTCAATTCACGAGCTACACCACCAAGTTTAAAATACATCTTTGAGGGCTCTCCTTTAAACTCAAAGGAAGCTAGGAATTCATAAGTCCAATCTGCAAAAGTAAGATCAGTAATACCAAGATATTTCTCCCAAGACGAACCAGAAAGAAGTTCGTCAATACTAGAATGAAGTCCCAATTTGGTAGCCGCATCTATGGAGTAGAAAAGTGTAGAACGGACCGGTCTTTTGTGCAAGGCGGCTAGCAAAGATTGTTGGCGAAGCTCGGGATTTAGATGTGGTGGTGGTGGTGGTATTATGGGTGTGGGGGCTTGTAAGGGTGGTGGTAATATGGGTGGGGTGACTTTTGGTGGTGGGGGTTTTGGGGTGGGTGGCTTTTTGAATGTGGCAGGTTTGGGTGCAGTTGGTTTAGTGGCATTACGCTTAGGATTTGAGCGTCTTGGTGGTGTCATGGTGTATGAAATCTGTGATAAGTGTCACCGCAGTCAACAAGCCAATAATCCAAGTAAATCAAAACTCCGGTACTCCAAGCAATAAGAAAATCAATGAAATCCAGAATCCACAATGAAGCAATTTGTCCCTCAATCAATTTCAATTGACAATCAAGTAATTCATGTAATTCAATTTAACCATAAGCATAGAAATTCTTGAATAATGTCAAAGAGTAAAATAGAGGGAGCAATTCGAATCTTACTACCAATTTAGTGATGAATAGAGGATGAAATTGATGTAAATCTCCTCCTTTGACCCTTATGAAGTTCACAATTCAGCCAATTTGAACTCCAACCATGAGAAACAAAAAGCCCCAAATTGATTAAGGTTAGGGTGTATGATTTTTAAAGTGGGAAAGGTGGGGAATTTAAGGGTGGTTGGCAGGGTTGAGGCGGCGCCGGCAGCGGGGTGGTCGCCGGCGGTGTGGGTCGTGGTGGTGGTAGTTGGTAGGCGGGGTGATGGTGGGTGATGGAGATGGAGAGTGTTGGACAGTGAGGGTGAGAGAGAGGCGAGCGTGAGTGAAAGGAGGTGTGGGTGGGCTGTTTGTGGGCTGAAAGAAAAGGGTGAGGCATGCGGGGTGGGCTGCGCGAGCTCTCTCGCTGGCGTCGAGCCAGCGCTCGCTGGGGGATTCGCTGCGCGCGAGGATCGTGCGCGATGAAGAGCAGGTGCTGCGAGCTGCAGGGCGCGAGGAGCTCGATCGATGGCGTCGAGTGCTCGATCGCTGGCTGCGAGAGTTGTTGCGCGAGCTCTCTCGCTGGCATCGAGCCAGCGCTCGCTGGGAGATTTACTCGCGCGAGGATCGTGCACGATGAAGAGCGGGTGATGCAGGCTGGCAGGGCGCGAGAGGTGCGCGAGCTCTCTCGCTGGCATCGAGCCAGCGCTCGCTGGTACTGCGCGAGCTCTCTCGCTGGCGTCGAGCCAGCGCTCGTTGGTACTGCGAGCAACGAGTGTACTGGGCGAGGCGGGCTGGCTGGCGCATACGGAATGAGCAACGCGAGGAGATACGGGCAGCATAGCCATGGCGCAGCGGGACATCCCTCGCTGCAGGCGAGAGATCCCTCGCTGGGATACCATTGAACGCGCAATAAATTGAGCCAGCGCCCTCGCTTGTTCCCCAGCGCGCAAAGCAGTAGCTCTCAATTGGAGATGGATATAGGCCAGCGAGCACGCTGGATAGGCGCTGGGAAATGCGGTCACACGAGGAGCTGCTACAGCTTGTCGATGCATCAAAATTCTCGGAATAGCTTGATCGTGCACCAACACATCCTAAAAAAAAAATTTAAACACCACTAAACTCAAATATTAGAATCGTTAGTAAAATTAAAACACGCAAAAATAAATTAAAAATTACGATGAATGAAAACTAATCTAAAAATAAAATAAAATTAAAAAATACGAAAAATAAATAAATAAATAAATGAATTCAAGTGAACTCAAAAATAAAATATTTTTGTTCTTTTGTTGTTTATATAAATTTTTTTTTTCAATAAAATAACCAAATAAATAAAATAAATTTGATTAAAAATAGAATTAAATGAAAAAATTGAAAAGGAAATGAGTTAGAAATTGGGTTGCCTCCCGATAAGCGCTCGTTTTAAGTCATTAGCTTGACTCTAAACCTCAATAGTCAAGCGTCGGTGGGTGGATCGGAGAGATTGATCGTCTCCAATTTTCCAATAAACGCTCCTTCAGTGTATAGCTTCAAACGTTGACCGTTCACTTTAAACTTGGTGCCATTTTCACTAGCAACCTCAATAGCTCCATGTTCCTTGACTTCGGTGATGGTAAAAGGTCCGGACCATCTAGACTTAAGCTTTCCTGGAAAAAGCCGTAGTCGTGAATTATAAAGTAAGACCTTATCACCGATGTTGAACTCCCGTTTTTGAATCATCTTATCATGAAACTTCTTCGTTTGCTCCTTATAGAGCCTATGATTCTCGTAAGCTTCAAACCGTAGTTCATCTAGCTCATTCAATTGAAGAAGTCTCGCTTCATCGGCCGCTTCTAAATCCATATTGATTTCCTTGACGGCCCAATTAGAGAGATATTCCATTTCAACTGGTAGATGACAAGCTTTGCCATACACCAACCTATACGGAGTTGTCCCCAACGGAGTCTTGTAGGCCATGCGCAACGCCCACAATGTGTCATCCAACTTCAACGACCAATCTTTTCGAGACTTGTTGACCACTTTTTCGAGAATTCTCTTGATCTGTTGATTAGAAACTTCAACTTGGTCACTCGTTTGAGGATGATAAGCCATGCCAACCTTTTGAGTAACTCCGTGCTTCTTCAGAAGAGCCTTAAAAGTCCTTTGATGAAAATGGGAACCCCCATCACTAATGACGACCCTTAGGAATCCAAAGCGCGGAAAGATGATTTTCTTGAAAAGCTTCTTTACGACGTTAGAGTCGTTGGTTGGCGATGCAATAGCTTCCACCCACTTTGTAACGTAATCAACGGCAACCAAGATGTACCGATTCCCACATGAAGAAGGGAACAGTCCCATAAAATCAATGCCCCATACATCAAATGGCTCAACTTCAAGAATTCCGGTCTGTGGTAGCTCTTGCCTTTTCGAAACGTTGCCCGTCCGTTGACATTCATCACATGCATTGCAAAAGAAACGAGCATCCTTGAATATAGAAGGCCAATAGAAACCACTTTGAAGAGTTCGATGGGCGGTCGGAATAGCACCAAGATGGCCACTAGAAGGTAAATTGTGGCAATGCTTAAGAACCCCGTGGGTATCCCAATCCGCTACACACCTACGAAACATACCATCGGCACACTTCCGATACAAATGTGGATCATCCCAAAAATATCGCTTAGCATCATGGTAGAATCTCTTACGTTGTTGATATGTCAACTCCGGAGGATGGGAGCCACCAACACAATAGTTCGCAAAGTCCGCATACCATGGGGATTGAGTAGACACAGAGAATAGATGATCGTCAGGAAAAGAATCATTGATAGGCCCGTCTGTGCTAGATTGAAATTTCAACCGAGAGAGATGATCTGCAACAACATTCTCAGCACCCTTCTTATCCAGAATCTCCAAATCAAACTGCTGGAGAAGAAGGATCCATCGAATAAGTCTCGGTTTGGCCTCTTTCTTGGCCAACAAATACTTCAAAGCGGCATGATCAGTGTGTATAATGACTTTCGAACCAACAAGATACGTCCGAAATTTGTCAAGTGCATAAACAACCGCAAGGAGCTCTTTCTCAGTAGTAGCATAATTCATCTGAGCTCCATCCAAGGTTTTGCTTGCATAATAGATGGCATGCAACACCTTGTTTTTTCTTTGGCCAAGCACTGCTCCAACAACATAATCACTCGCATCACACATAATTTCGAACGGCAAATCCCAATCCGGAGGCTGAATGATCGGAGCAGTTATCAATGCTTTCTTGATCCTGTCAAAAGACTCCAAACAAGCATCAGTGAACTCAAATGTGGCATCCTTGAGCAGTAATTGAGTGAGGGGTTTCGCAATTTTAGAAAAAAAATTTATGAAACGGCGATAGAAACCCGCATGACCGAGTCCTCACTCCCTTGACATTCACGGGAGGGGGAAGTTTCTCGATCACCTCAATTTTTGCTCGGTCAACTTGGATGCCACGCTCAGAAATAAGATGACCAAGTACCACTCCTTCATTGACCATAAAGTGGCACTTTTCCCAGTTCAATACCAAATTCACTTCATAACAACGTTTAAGCACTTTAGAAAGATTATATATGCAAACATACATCAAAGTCAGAACCATAAACACTAAAATCATCCATAAATACCTCCATGATATCCTCGATGAAGTCAGAAAAAATGGCCATCATACACCTTTGAAATGTAGCAGGGGCGTTGCACAAACCAAACGACATTCTACGGTATGCAAAAGTTCCATATGGACAGGTGAACGTCGTCTTCTCCTGGTCGTCCGGGTGAATGGGAATCTGACAGAAACCTGATTATCCATCCAAATAACAGAAAAAGTTGTGTTTTGCTAATCTTTCTAGCATCTGGTCAATAAAGGGGAAGGGAAAGTGATCCTTCAAGGTGGCTGTATTCAACATTCTATAATCTATACACATACGCCAACCTGTGACAACACGAGTGGGGATAAGCTCGTCCTTATCATTCTTAACGACCGTTGTCCCCCCCTTCTTAGGAACGACTTGCACCGGGCTCACCCATTTAGAATCTGAAATGGGATAGATGATGCCCGCATCAAGTAGTTTCACTACCTCTTTTCTCACCACATCTTGCATATTAAGATTCAAACGACGTTGTGGCTGTATGCGAGGGCGGTGATCTGCTTCCAAGTTAATTCTATGCATACAAAAGTCAGGACTAATTCCCTTGAGATCGTCAATGCTATACCCGATTGCCTTTTTGTGCATACGTAGCACGGTCAGAAGCTTAGAAAGCTGGCTATCGTCGAGTGCAGCATTAACGATCACAGGAAAATCCTCATTATCATCAAGAAATGCATATTTAAGGTGAGATGGTAATGGTTTTAGTTCTACCTTCGTTACCTGTGGCTCGGAAATAGAGCAAACAGTTTCCAATACCTCAAAACCATCGACCTTCTCAACTTCAATTCCATCTAAATCCGAGATCAAGGAATCAATCTCACAATCTCCTTCTCCTTGATGGGCTTCCAAGGTGAGAGTCGCCAGCAATAGGTCACCATACAACATTCTAGGAATGTTGTCTAGAGAAATCTCTTCTGGAATATCAATCCTACAACAAGTATTTTCAAGCATAGGAAAATTCACAACATTGGTTAGATTAAAAGTAACAGTATCATCACCAACACTCAAAGTAAGAGACCCAGACTTGACATCAATAACAGCACCTGCAGTACATAAAAATGGCCTACCCAAAATTATGGGGATTTGACTATCCTCCTCCATATCTAGTACTACAAAGTCAACAGGAATGTAGAATTTTCCCACCCGGACTGGAACATACTCCAAAATACCCAAGGGATACTTTATAGAACGATCTACCATTTGTAACGTGATTTGTGTGCATTTTAGTTTTCCCATATTCAATCTATTACATACAGAAAGGGGCATGACAGACACACTTGCACCTAAATCACATAATTCTTTATCAATGAACAATGCACCTACATGACAGGGGATGGAAAAACTACCCGGATCCTTAAGTTTGGGTGGAGACTTATTTTGCAATATGGCACTACACTCTTCGGTTAGGGAGACTCTCTCCACACCACCATAATCCCTTTTCTTAGTGATCATCTCTTTCAAAAATTTTGCATAAACAGGAATTTGAGATATTAAATCAGTAAAAGGGACCGTTACCTCAAGATTCTTGACCATTGCCAAGAACTTACCAAGTTGTTGATCGACCTTAGTTTTCTGCATCCGGTGAGGGAAAGGTAACTTAGGCACAATAGGGAGAGAATCAGAAATCTTCTCTTTCCCCGGGGGAGCATTATGTGAGGCTCCTTGTTGAAATGGAGGCCTAGCAACATGTGGTTGAGGTGGATGGAACTGTGGTTGCGACCATTGTTGCTGGGGTTGAGGATTCTGAACATTGTTGCCCCGATATGAGAAATTTGGATGATTCCTCCAACCCGGATTAAATGAATTGGAATATGGGTCATTGGGTTGTCTCTGTTGAAAAGCATTCACTTGCTCCAATTGCGTAGTATCCTGTAAACTATAAGAGCACTCATGACCAAAGTGACCTTGGATTCCACATACTTCGCAGTAAGAAGTTGTCACTGGAGCTACACTAGACATAGCATTGATACTCATTGGGGGAGTACTAGACTGAGGAGCCTTCAAAGAATCGATCTTCAGGTTCAAGGCTGCCACTTGTGAGGACAATAGAGCATAAGCATCGACATCCAATTTTCCCTTCTTAGATGTGGATCTGGTGGTGATGTAATGGTTGGCAGCTAAATTGGCAAGAAAATCATAACCTGCATCCACTTCTTTGTCAAGAAAAACACCCCCAGCAGCAGAATCAACCGTGTTCTTTGTTTCATCTTGCAAACCATGGTAGAAAATCTGAACCAAGAACCATTTTTCAATGTTGTGATGCGGACACGACCGCTGCAAAGCCTTGAATCTATCCCAGGCTTCTCGAAGTGATTCACCAGGTTCTTGAGTGAATGTAGTCAGCTTATGCCTTATTTCAGCAGTCTTGGTGGGTGGAAAGAATTCTTCTACAAAGGCCTGTGAAATAGCACTCCACTCTATCTCCTTGACATCATCAACCATGTCTGAGCCTTATCACGAAGGCTAAAACCAAACAACATGAATTTCAATTGGTCTTGAGTGACCCTTGATGCTTGATAGTACCACACAGTTGGTTGAACCTCTGCAAATGGTTGGTGGGTTCCTCAGATGGATGGCCACCATATTGACTTTGTGAGACCATGGAGATTAGAGCGGGCTTGATCTCAAAGTTGACTGCATCAATAGTTGGCATTGTGAGCCCAGTCGGAACACTATTCGAGGAAGGAACCCCATATGATTTCAGGGATTTAGACATCGTGTGACTCGGTGGAGTCTGTGAGTCTTGGGACCCTGACTGCTTCTTCTTTTTCTGTTGCTTTTTTAGTTGACGAAGGGTCTTTCCGAGATCGGGATCGGGAGGAACCAAGGTACCCGTTCTGGCAGACCTAGGCATAAACAACAACGAAAGAAAACGCAGTGAGATTTGCCTCAATTGGAAATGAGAGTTCCAATGAGACAATGGAAACAGTTCAAATAATCAAACTAAAACTAATAGAATCTAGCCGTCTCCCCGGCAACGGCGCCAAAAACTTGATGAATTAAAAAGTGATACCGCAAGTGCACGGTGTCTGTTGTTAGCAGATACTTAGCAAATACGGGTCGATCCCACAGGGAGACAAGTTCTATTAGTTTTTGCCCAATTATACGAACTATTTCAATAACGAAAGTTGATTTTGAGTGTTAACTAGTAAAACTAAAACAATAATAAAAAAATGCGTAATTTATCAATGAATTAAAGGTCTAGGGCGTCTGTTCGGTTCACCATGCTTATACCAATCCAATAACACAATTCAATTCGACAACAAATAAACTAGGCCGAGTAATTAAAGTACATGCTAATCCTACGGTCGGGTCTTAACACTTTCAATTCAACATATGCAGTACGGTCGCTAACATAATCAGAATTGTAAATTGTACAAAGCCTCTAAAAACACGATCTTTCGGTTCTAATTCCTATTAGCTAGATAATTAATCCATGAAATTGGCCGATAACATGAATCAACGATTAAGAACAAATCAATTGGAATTACTCAATGATAATTTATAAATTAACGAACTTTAATGCATATCAATCATGGTATAAACATGGCTTCCCTTACTTAGCCCTAGAATAAAACTACTCGCTCATAATTGAATTAACAAGCATGAAATATGAATTAACAATGAATTTCATAATGAACAATAATACGAAACGATAATTCAAAGCAAGAAATATGAATTAACAATGAATTTCATAATGAACAATAATAAGAAACGATAATTCAAAGCAAGAGAAGCAAGAAGAATTATGAAAATACCTCTATATTGATTAATTGAATGGAATGAACTAGGGCTCAATAATGTGTAGAGAGAAAAATAAAACTAAGCGTTTAAAAGAATTCTCTGAAAATAATAACATGAGGGAAATAAATTAGTTCCCTTGAGTATTTATATGCTCCTATTTTCTAAAATAAAATAAATAAATAAATATGAAAATAAAAAATAAAAGTCGTCGATGATTGGTCGATGGAGCGATGACGTGGCGGCCAAACCTGAACACGAGCCGCGCACACGGGAAGATAGATGGCGAGGCATGGGCAGCGAGGGATCTCGCGCACCATCCCTCGCTGGCATCATGATGAGCGACTAGCAAGAAAGTAGAGCAGCGAGGGAGCTAGCGAGCCATCCCTCGCTGGCCTAGTGAAGCAAGCAACCATGAAGCGACGAGGCACGACGATAGATGTAGCGAGCCTACGATAGATGTCTTGTGAGCCAACGAGGGATCTTGCGAGCCAACGAGGGATCTTGCGAGGCTTTGCACAAGCGATACATCGAGTTAATCATCCCCGGAAAACTCAATTCTCCGATCAAACACTTCATCTCCGACTCAAACCATCCGGTGATCATTCGATCCACTCCAAACACTCCGAAAGCACCCAAATGATTGTAAAATCACCTGAAATATCAAAGAAAACACAAACGGAGCGTAATAGAGTACAATAACGACGACTTATGCAATTATGACTCTAAATGCAACTAAAATGAGACGAATGCCTAGAAATGCAACCTAAATGAGCCTAGAATACCCTATATAAATATGATTCATCAAATTCCCCCAAGCTAAACTGTTGCTTGTCCCCAAGAAACACTAGACCGAAAACAGAGAAATGAGACGCACATGACTTTCATTGAACCTGAACAAACCTACTCAACTCTCGGGCAAACAATCAAACAAAGTTATTAAGACAGAAATTTAGCTCGAATACAAATAGAACCACAAAGCATCATGATCCACAATTGAAACAACCAAGCTTAGCCACAAACCGTTCTCAATCAAGCTAGTCGTCGCCGCATACCTTGTAGAATATGAATATATGATGCAACGCGGGGTAAGATGACAATAGCAAGAAACAATTTTCACTCATTCACAAAACAAACATGCCGATCAAGAGGTCTTTATAATAAGCTTGTAATGGGGCTAGGTTAAAAGGAAGGGTAGGATATAATTTGGGAAAAAGTGAGAGTAAGGTCCAACTTGGGGAGCAAATGAAATAATTATTTTAATTGTTTCGTAGGTCGCATTATTTTAATTAAATTCAATTTTAATTAGAATAAAGTCTAAGGATTAATAATTTGGAAATTGATTAATCTTTTAGGACGCGTTTATGTGAACGTGAATTTTAATTAATTCACGTAAATGCTTGCATATCAACATGGGCCATTCGTTTTAGCATACGAATGGATGAATGCGTAGAATATATATTTTATGCAATGCAGGTACTCCAAGTGACTAGTATGGCCAAATTTAGGATAGTTAAATACGGTTTGCGCACCGTTCTATCTTTGATTGTAAAGTTTTAAATATGGTCTGCATACCATGGAAATTTTGATGTAATTTATTATTTTCAAGTATTTCTAGTTTAGAACTTTAAGTTAGCATTTGAACGAAGATTCAAGACCATGCCAAGCTAACAAGGAGGTGATGAAGATTGGATGCTTCAAGACAAGAAGTTTTGGGCCATACTAGATCACCAATTATTTATGCAATTTAATATATATATTATGCGTGAATGTATGAATGTATGTATGCTTTGCATGAACATGTTGTTTCCTATGATTCGATTAGTTTTAAATTCACTAAATAATCGAACCAACATAGAAACAACTAGGTCCAAGTAATATTGAGTTTTAAAAATTGCCTTCCAAATCGACACTTACAAAAATCTAGGGATCTAAGATAGTAGGTTTACGCTAAAGCGAGGTGCTATTTTAGTTGACTTAGGTGGTAAGGCGTCCTAAATGAGCACGTTGATTATGGTTACAACTCAAACAACAATGGCATTAAGTTGTGGCAATGGGATAAATTATGGCATTAATTTATTAACCAAGAGTAATTTGGAGATTACTAGCAATAGGTTTTTCTTACCTAAAATCTTAAACTACTTAAGACATGCTAAAGCTGCTTAAGGATTTAGGACTTTTGGGGTCTTGGAATCGTTTCATTCATTTAGGGCCATGTTTTTGCCTTTTGCATGAATGAAATGTTTTTTAATAGCTTTAATGATTGCATGTTTGCTTTTATTTTAAAGTTATTGAATTGTATGAATGGTTATTTATTGCGAATTCTTTTCGATTGTAGTAATCAAAATGGCCGCAATAAAAACACAACTCAAAGTAACAGAAATTCTGGATGTAAAATTGAACCTATCAAACTTTCTTGATTGGGAGAGGAAGCTTCGGCAAGTCCTCAGGTGGAACAACATTGAATATGTAGTTGACCATCCCATCCCCATCTATTACTCAACGGATATGACTCCGGAAAAGCACTATACGTGGGCAAGCCACGTATCGCTAGTGATGGATCTTATTCTTGGCTCTATCCCCAATGATTGGAGTGCAAGGTTCATTGCATACGAGCCATGGGCACTCCTAAGGCATCTTAGCGATATATGTCGTGGTAGATTCCAACATAGTGGTCAACATGTCGACCAAAATGTTTTGAATTGGTAAATTCATTTGAGGATCTAAAGCTTAACGCTCCACTGGGTTATTGCTTTGACGTAGAAAGACAAAAAGCAAGGGAAAGGGTCATTGATCTTGAAATGACAGAACGGACACCAATCAGAACTCATACAAAGAAAATGGTTGGGCTTCTCAACCGGGTTGAGTTACTTGGTGATCCATTCCCAGATTCTGCAGCTGCAGGAATACTTTTGAATTCTCTTCACCCTGGTTATAAGAAATTCAAACTACTCTATTTTTCCAAGAAAAGGGAGAATACTCTTGGTGAACTAATTTACTTGCTTCATCAGTACGAATTGGACTTTGTAAGTGATAAACAAGCATCACTAAAAGTAAAGAGTAAGAAAATCAAGAAAAAGGTTCCGGGGAAGATCCAAAGCAAGGGTGGATCTCCATCTACTTCAGGAAGGCAAGTGGCGCCATCCAAGAAGAAGATGAAGAAGGATTGTTCTCCATCTACATCGCAATGCTTCAATTGTAATGAAATTGGTCATTACAAGAGAGATTGCCCCAAACTAAAGGAAGAGAAGAAGGACGGAAACGTTGCTTCTCCTTCAGGTATGTATGTTATACATTGTAATCTAGCTAATTCTACTTCTTGGGTATTAGATACTGGTTGTGGCTCACACTTATGTTCCAATCCACAGGGACTAAGGAGATGTAGAAAGCTTGATAAAGGCGAGATGGATCTACGCGTGGGAAATGGAGCACGGATTGCTGCATTAGCCGTAGGATCTTATTTTATTTCTTTTCCTAGTGGGTTTGTTTTGGAACTAGAAAACTGTTACTATGTTCCTAGTATCACCAGAAACATCATTTCCGTTTCAAGTTTAGATTCTAAAGGTTTTAGTTTTCAATTTAAAGACAATAGTTGTTCTTTTGCTTTGAATGGAATGTTTTATGGTTCAGCACAACAAGAAAACGGTCTTTACGTGCTAGATACGAGCAAACACATTTATAACACAAATACCAAAAAAGGCTAAAACTGGTAATTCGAATCTCACATTTCTGTAGCATTGTCGATTAGGCCATATAAACATAAAGCGCATGGAATTACTTCAACGGAAAGGAAGTCTAGAATCATTCGACTTAGAGAAGATTGATCAATGCGAATCTTGTTTACTTGGCAAAATGACAAAGCAACCTTTCTCGAAGGTGGGAGAAAGAGCAAGCGAACTACTAGGGCTAATACATACGGACGTATGTGGGCCTATGAGTACGAAAGCTAGAGGTGAGTTCAGCTATTTCATAACGTTTACGGACGACTTCAGTAGATATGGCAATATTTACTTAATGAAGCACAAGTCTGAATCGTTTGAGAAATTCCGAGAATTTCAAAATGAAGTAGAGAATCAACATGGCAAGAAAATCAAAGCTCTAAGATCGGATCGAGGAGGTGAATATCTTAGCCACGAGTTTGATGACCATCTAAAAGAATGCGGTATTCTTTCTGAATTGACTGCTCCGGGGACACCTCAATGGAATGGATTGTAGGAACGGAGAAACAGGACCTTACTCGATATGGTCAGGTCAATGATGGGTCAGGCCAAACTTCCTTTACAGTTCTGGGGACATGCGTTACAAACTGCAGCACTCACACTGAATCGTGCTCCGTCAAAAGCTGTTGAAAAGACTCCATACGAATTATGGACTGGGAAACTTCCAAAGTTGTCTTTTCTGAAGATTTGGGGTTGCGAAGCATATGTCAAGCGATTAATTTCGGACAAGCTACAACCTAAATCTGAAAAATGTTTCTTCGTTGTGTATCCAAAGGAAACTATGGGGTATTACTTCTACAACAAGTCAGACAACAAGGTATTCGTTGCTCGTGACGGTGTCTTTTTGGAAAGAAATCATATTTCCAAATTGACAAGTGGGAGAATAATAGAACTCGAAGAGATTCGAGACGAACAACGAACTCAGAACTCTTTAGAAGAAGTTCAAGTTGATGAACCTCCAAGGTCTTTAGAAGAGCCAGTGGGAGTAGTTCCTCAAAACATTGTTGCCCCTCGTAGGTCAAATAGAACTATTTTTCAGCCGGACAGATGGACATGCGTCCTCTTGACTGAGAACTTAGACGTTCTCATATTGGATAGTGATGAACCTTTGACTTACAAGCAAGCTTTGATGAGCCAAAGCTCCACAAAATGGTTAGAGGCCATGCAATCTGAAATAGACTCCATGTCTGAAAATCAAGTCTGGGATTTGGTTGATTTGCCGGATGGGTTCACACCTATCGGATGCAAATGGGTCTTCAAATTGAAGAAAGACAAAGATGGAATTGTATACATATACAAGGCTAGATTGGTAGCAAAAGGTTACAGGCAAGTTCACGGCGTTGACTACGATGAAACCTTTTCTCCAGTCGCGATGCTTAAGTCTATTCGGATAATCCTTGCGATTGCCGCTTTTCATGACTATGAAATATGGCAAATGGATGTCAAAACTGCCTTCTTGAACGGTGTTCTTGAAGAGACTGTGTTCATGACACGGCCGGATGGTTTTGTCGATCAAAAGAACCAAGGAAAGGTATGCAAGCTTAAGAAGTCCATCTACGAACTAAAGCAGGCATCAAGGAGTTGGAATAAACGATTTGATGAAGCAGTCAATGAGTTTGGCTTCATCAAGAATCAGGACGAATCTTGTGTATACAAGAAGGTCAGTGGGAGTAAAATTGCATTCCTAGTCTTGTATGTTGACGACATACTGCTTATTGGAAACGACATTCCTATGTTGGAGTCTGTAAAGACTTGGCTCGGGAAGTGTTTCTCAATGAAGGACTTAAGAGAGGCACAGTACATATTGGGCATCAAGATCTATAGGGATAGATCTAAAAGGATGATTGGACTAAGCCATAGCACTTACATTGACAAAGTGCTAGCTAGGTTCAATATGATGGAAGCCAAGAGAGGCCATCTACCCATGTCACATGGCGTATATCTAAGCAAGAATCAGTGTCCCAAAACATCTGATGACCGTAGAAAGATGAGTGGAATTCCATACGCTTCAGCTATTGGATCCATCATGTATGCTATGATTTGTACAAGGCCGGATGTTTCGTTCGCACTCAGTGCAACGAGCAGGTACCAGTCAGAACCAGGTGAGGCGCATTGGACTGTTGCCAAGAACATCCTAAAGTACCTGAAAAGGACCAAGGATCAGTTTCTGGTTTATGGTGGTACAGATGAGTTGATTGTTAAGGGCTATACGGACGCAAGCTTTCAAACCGACAGAGATGATTTCAAATCACAGTCTGGGTTTGTGTTCTGCCTCAACGGCGGAGCAGTAAGCTGGAAAAGTGCTAAGCAAAGCACTATTGCGGATTCTACAACTGAAGCCGAGTACATTGCTGCCTCAGAAGCAGCAAAGGAAGCTGTTTGGATTCGGAAGTTCATCGAAGAACTTGGTGTTGTCCCCTCCATTAAAGGACCAGTGGAATTGTATTGTGACAATAGCGGAGCCATTGCCCAGGCAAAGGAGCCTAGGAGCCACCAGAAGTCCAAGCATGTACTGCGGCGATTTCATATACTTCGAGAGATCGTTGAAAGAAAGGAAATCGAGATTTGCAAGGTTGGAACTGACGACAACGTCGCAGATCCATTGACTAAACCGTTGCCACAAGTGAAACACAACGCACATGTAGCAACCATGGGAATCAAGCATGTTGGAGAATGGCTTTGATTTTCTAAGTATTGTTTTAGAACATCTATTAGATCTATGTTTAAAACAATTGGTTTAACCATTTCATATTTATGAAATTTATTGTTTCATATTCATTTAATTGTGGTTTAGAATTAAATGATAAGTCCATGTGATTCAAATCATTCAAATGGGATGTCAAGATGGATTCTTTGACAAAGAAACACCCATAAGTGAACTTGAATATTGAAGTCACAAAGGATCCCTAATCCAGGTCATTGAAAGGTGGATGACTAATGACTAATGAAGATTAGATTGCAAGTAGATTACTTAGTTCTGTTTCTTGAACTAGAGTGACTGGATGTCAGAATCTTTTGCATATATACTTATTGGATCTTGTATCGGATTGACCATGAGAACGCTTTAAGCGATTAAAGTCATGTCATAGGTAGTTCTCATTAATGGTGATTAGAAACCGTTCCTCAGAACATGAGCGATTATGTCTACTCGTTTGAGAATTAATTCGCTTTGATACTAGCTAAACGTCGCACCGTAAAAGGAGGCTATAAAAGCAGTTATTGGGCGTACTATGAATCAAAGTGAGTGTTCATAGATTGCAAGAATGGATTGTCCTCCTATCTTTGATAGGATATGGTGTTGTTGTGTAACAAGGCCTCTCGGAGAGTTAGATACTGTAAAATGCATGGCTGTGCTCAGAATGGTTAGGCTTAACCTTCTGCAAAAGTTTGACAGTTGAACTCTGTAATCCGAGAAACACTTCTGGACCTAATAAGGATGGCTTGGATCTTACCTTATGTTCAGTAAGTAACACTAAGCGACAAAGGAATGTGGATGCACACTTGTCTGAATGACAAGTGGGAGATTGAAGGAAATATGTCCTTCACCCAAGGTGCATTAAGTCTAATACCAAGGTTCAGATTAATTGCGAACAATTAATTCAGTGAGATCAAGTGATCGGAACAGCTAGCTGGAGCAATGCTTCCGATCAGTGAGTTCTAAAGCATATTGAACTCACAACTTACTCTTGACTGAACCTACAAGGTCACACCAATGACACGTAACATATCACCGGATTAAATGAATCGGAAATTCATTTAATAGCTTTTCGGGATTTAAGTTGGAAACGTATTATACGATACGACCTTGCATCGGAATCGTATATCATATCGCAAATATTCGTAAGCTAGGCGAAAAGAATAAATCGTATCGTACGACGGTGATTCGTCGTATACGAAACGATAAATAATATATCGGAAATATATTAAACGCGAATACGAAGAGCGGCCCACGAGCCGAGTGCACGAAGCACTCGAGGCCCATGGGCGCGCGCTAGGCGAGCAAGCAAGGGCCAAGGCAACACGGCAGCGCTGGCCCATGACCGAGCGGAGCTGCGCGTGTGCGCGCGGGCCTATGCAGCGACACAGCCACAACAGTGAGGCCCATGGCCCAGCGCGCTGTGCTTGTCTCACGCGTGGCTTGCTAGCCGGCCTTGCCTCCGGGCTTGGTCGGTTAGTAAGGTTATGTAAATAACCTTATGACCTAATTTCCAACTTACTTCAATCACAATTCAGATTACTCAAAACCCTAGAGACACAGAGAACCCTAATTCTCTCTGTGCCTCCAAAGTGAGTTCTTCCCAAAAAGCAAAGTATCTTGATTAATTGTCTAAGCTACGATTATCAAGACGGATCTGATCGTGTCGGTGAACCAGGTAGAGGAACGACAATTGGAGTTCTTTGTTCGTGTTCGTAGACGGATTATTGTGGAAAACACGCTTCGAATGTAAGTATGCTTAATCTGTGCTTTATACATGTTTCCTGGCTTTGGGGATTGTTCCGCACATGTTATTATGTTTAACTGTATTCCCCTACACATAGATCCTTCGCCCACGGTAATCTTGAACATTTTGCCATTTGGAGCTATTATCTTGAGAGATTTTCTCCAGCCATTGACCATCTTCTCACTTGGAGTAATCAGCTTAGATGGGTCGAAGTCTTCGATTTGAGTGATCATTTGAACCATGGTGTCTTCGGAAATGGTAGGGGTCATCTCCTAGCCAAACAATAGACCGAAACCTGATGAATCAAGGCATTCAGGGGAGGCCTTGTCTTGTATTGGAGGAGCATCCTCTAGAAAGTGACAGTCTTGAAAGATCTCAAATCCGGGGTAGAGAACCCCCTTTGAAGAGTCATAGAATGGATGTGGGAAGTCAAAGTATAAGTCATCCTCTCTTTCTTTCACGAATTGCCCATTGAGTGTGAGTTGATGAGGAGGTATTTTGAATTGATCTTTGCCAGCTCGACGGACCTTTAGCTTAGCCTTTTGCTGCTTGTCATCGAACTTAGTCGGCTTGTATCCCAGACCGCAACAGTTGGTCTGTCCTTGGGCTTTGAAAGAAGATTCGATGGGTGGTGGCAGAGTAGTGCCCAAGAAACGCCCACGCTTGATCATCATGCGCTTTGCCAAGGGATTCATTCGGGATTCGATGGCTCCAACTTCAGCACTGAATCCCCAGAGGTCTTCGTCCCTGTCATCATGTTCGATTAATATCAGAGCCTTGTCGGCTATCTTGGTCCTTGGATGAGACGTGTGCAGGGTAATGACATTTTCTTGGACCTCCGTTCGGACTTTCTGGTGAAGTGAAGATGGCACTTCTTTGAGGTCATGGATCTAAGGTCTTCCCAGTAGGAGATTGAAACTTGATTTGATGTTAAGCACTTGAAAGCTCACTTTCCGCTCGATTGGCCCTGTGCGGAGTAGTAGAGTGAGAGTTCCCATTGCTTCCCGACGAGTGTTGTCATAGGCACGAACACCTTGGGTGGAACTAGAAAAGTCACTAGGGGTGAAACCCAGATTTTCGGCAGTGCGGAGAGGACACACATTGATGGCCGATCCATTGTCCACCAGAGTCATGGGGATGATTTTGTCTTTGTATTCAACGGTCAGATAGAGAGCCTTGTGATGGCCCGCCTCCTCGGGTGGGAGGTCTTCATTAGTAAAGGTGATTCCTTCTTCCAGATTTGTAAGTAACCCGATTAATTCGTCAGGAGTGACTTCTGGGGTGACATTCAGTTTGACCAGAGCATTGATAAGAGCAGTGCGGTGCTCTACAGAGGAAGCCATGAGTTGCCAAATATTGACCTCTGCCTTAGTGCGCTTCAATTGCTTGATTAGAGGGTTCTCCTCGGCGGGTAGAGGAGCATCTGTTGCTGGTGACGTTCTGTTGGCTGTCTCTTGAATTCGACCAGACCTAGTCATGACTTGAACACTGTTTTCTGCCTTAGGGTCCAAGTACCAGTCGGCGCTTACAATTTCTCTGCATTCATCGTCGGAGATGTTTTCAACAGGAGGGTCCTGATAAGTGTCTTCATCATCGCTGGCCCAAATCCCGCAAATGTCTCCTTGAGGTAACCCAGGTTCCGAGTTTTCAGTTGGCTGCACAAAGTGTGCTACAGACCCTTGATTATGAAATATTTCCTCTACCTCGAATGGGCCCATAGCATGGAAAAGAGTTTCTTGATTGTCTTCGAGAGCCCTTATGCGAGCCTCAGCTTCCTCAACACGTTCATAGAGCTCTGCTACAGCTGCTGCTAGTGAAGTCATCTTGAGTAGGATCTTGAGAAGAGGAATCCAAGCACCTAGTTTGGACATGCTTATGAATTTTAGAACTTGAACTTCCCGACACATGATATGATATGCATGCAATGAATGAGACCTAGACTTGACTCTAAGCGCCACTCCGAAGATTCGGGATTTTGGATTTTGTACTTGTATTCGCGATTTACAACCCGTTGGAAATGTTTGAGAGGAGCGTTCATTCTTTTGTGAAAGTTTCCTCTTAGAATTTGGGATGTCGAAAAAGAGTATTTCGATCTATTGGAAATTGGACTTATTTGAAGGGGATTTCAACCCGCTCTAGGATTTGGAAATTGGGCTCGTACTAGGAAATTGAATCATCAAGGGAATTCCGACCCATTGGACTTGGAGCATTTGAAGGGAATTTCAACCCGATTGAAAGAGAATTGGTTTTGTATTATTTAAAAGGGAATTTCAACCCTTCAATATTTTAGGGGAGTTTCAACCCATTGGACTTGGAATATTTGAAGGGAATTTCAACCCATTGGAATTTGTATTATTTCAGGGGATTTTCAACCCGATTGAACAATTGGACTTGTATTATTTCTGGGGATTTTCAACCCGTTGGAAATATTTGGAATGGGGTTTGTATTATTTTAGGGGATTTTCAACCCGTCAATATTTTAGGGGAATTTCAACCCATTGGAATTGGAGTATTTGAAGGGAATTTCAACCCATTGGAATTTGCACTATTTCAGGGGATTTTCAACCCGTAGATGGAATCTTGAACTTGTATTATTTCTGGGGAGTTTCAACCCGTTGAATTTGAACTTTTATTATTTCAGGGGATTTTCAACCCGATTGAAGTTTGAGTTTGACTCGAAGTTTGAATTTTGAAATGGAAAGGGATGCATTTTGTATGTAGAACATGAAGCTTCGTATTTGGAAAATCCGACATTGTATTGCCGTGGATTTGAGATATTGAATTTGGGAACTTGAAAGTCCGACATTATGCCGTCGTGGACTTGGAGTGTAGGATTTGAAATTTGAAGGTTTGGAATTTTTGAACTTCGAGCTTGAGGTTTGAAATATGGAACGGAAAATCGGCATTACGACATCATGTATTTGGAATTTGAAGTTTTGAGCATAGGACATGAAATTCGAAAGATTGACATGGAATTTGAGGTTTGAAAGTTGGAGTTGAAAAGTTGGCATTACGCCGGTCATGAACTTTGGCATTTGAACTTTGAGGTTTTGAGACTTGGAATCGGCAACTTGACTTCGATGCTTGAAGATTTGAATGTTTGAAATAGGAAATCCGGCATGATGCCGTTGGATTTGTGGTTTTCGAATTTGAAGTTTGGAGCTTGAAATTTGGACTAGAAAATCCGGCATTAAGACGTCGTTGGGTGAGTCTTGACTTGGAACTTGAAACTTGAAATTTGGACTAGAAAATCCGGCATTATGGCGCCGTTGGGTTGTACTTGAAAATTGAAGTTTTGGACTAGAAAGTTTGAATTTGAACTTGAAGCTTGAAGACTAGGAAATCCGGCATTATGACGCCGTTGGATTTGGACTTGAAAATTGAGGTTTTGAAAATAGAAAATCCGGCGTTATGACGCCGTTGGATTGCATTTTGAACTTGAAACTTGGAATCTTGACTCGAAAATCCGGCATTATGACGCCGTTGGATTGAATTTGAAAGTTGGAATTTTTGAAATGGAAAATCCGGCATCATGATGCCGTTGGATTGAATTTTGAATTTGTAGCTTGGAATTTGGAAATGGAAAATCCGGCATTATGACGCTGTTGGATTGAATTTTGAATTTGTAGGTTGGAATTTGGAAATGGAAAATCCAGCGTTATGACGCCGTTGGATTGAACTTGAATTTGTCATTTGTGCGTGAGGCGTGTTTAAGGGTTTTGAATCAAATGGAGTGACACTCCTAAAGACCCTAAAATCGGCGATTTAGATGCATGAGGTTTGAGTGATGCTCATAGGGGTTTGGTTTCCTAGTTGGAGGCTAATTGGTTTTGGCAAGCTAGAACTCGAGGTTAGCCATTCACGCGTGCAAAGACGCCCACACAATGCACAACAAGGACGTTGTCACACTAATCAATGCGACATGCAAAGTTCTCAACCTAAGGTCGGTCTAAGTTCTGTATGATGCAAGTGGTCGGCTTTCGGTGTCAAAAAGGTACTTGGATAAGAGACGGATCCGGCGACAAGCTTTCACGTTCCGCCTAAGTGAAGTGTGTGTCGGAAGACGGCCTCCATACTTGACATCGGGAATGTCAAGCAAATGCCAAGTTTCGGTAGGCGCGGAAATGGTCACACACTTTGGTCGGGAACCGTATGGAGAGTCACCATTTCGTTGCCCCCGGGGCTAGCCCGAATGTAGAACACATCCGTTTGGGCAAAGGTAGAAATTCATTTTGCACAATATGGTTTTCGAAAAATGCATGAAATGCCTAGAAATTGAAATTGAAATCGTACTTGAATTTGTATTTGTAAAGCCCGTTTTTCGGCACTCGTTCACGAGGCTTGGGAGCGTCCTTCCAGATGCAAAAACAGACTAACTCCCAACACGAAAAGTTGAGCAAAAGTGGGCTACAAGCCACTATGAGCCACTGTCCTGGATGCAGGCAGCGGTGTTGGGCGCAGGGGCAGCGGTGTTGGGCGCCAATGCTAGCATCCAGTACTTCGGCAGATCAGTGGCTGGTTGCTCGAAATATCCTCTCATTTTCGAAATTGAAATTAGAAAAGTCCCCAGTGGAGTCGCCAATTACTGTAGGGGGTTTTTTTTGAATCTTTTTTCCTGTTTCCTACAATGGGGGGTTTGGCACGCGGCGGTTCGTTTAGAGAACCGTTGAATTGTTTTTGCACCTGGAAGGAGTCGCCACCAAACTTGTTTTAGGTCTTTTTTAGGAAGACCGCACAATGACTCTATTTTTGGATAAGGCCTTGAATCCTTGAAACGGATGGGTGAGACCCGGGCTCGGGAACAAAAATGCTTATTCGGCGAGCTTTAGAAATATTCAAGACGTTGGCACAACATTGTTTCGAAAATAAACCCTAAGATTAGACTATGTGGGTTTGAAATTTAGAACAAAATAGAATTTCTAATTGTACGGTGGTCACTTTGCTTTAAAGATTGATTTAAGGAACCTAAGGCCGGTTTGTCCGAAAATATCTTCGTTAAGCGTAATGTAACCTAAGTATTTTGTTGTATTTAGCATGTTGGTGATGAAAGCAATAAAGCACATAAAGCAACATCACAATACTAAATAAAGTGAGGAATTAGTAAATACAAGACCCCCTAGAAAAGGACTAGGGAGTCAGTCCACATTGCCTAGAAATGGACTAGGCAAATAAAGGTGCGGAATTGAAAGTGCGAAATTGAAATTGCGATATTGAAATTGCGGTATTGAAAGTGCGATATTGAAAGTGCGATATTGAAAGTGCGATATTGAAAGTGCGATATTGAAATTGCGATATTGAAAGGTGCATAATTGAAATTTGTACTTGGGCACATGAGATTCGAACGCCAAGCGGCTCCTTAAAAATAAATGCGCCCGACACGAATTCAAAGCCAAAAATGTCAACTTGGGAGAGGTTGCTCAACCCAAATGTCCTAGATTTTGTATATTGAACTTGAAATTGAAAGCTTGAATATTGAAAGGTTTGAACTTGAAAAGATTGAAACTTGAACTTGAAATGATTGAAATTTGAACTTGAAATGATCCTAGTTTAGAGAGGTAGTTATGAACAACCCTAAACATGGTGGGATCTTTGAAATTTGAAAACTTTAACTTGTATATTGAAAAATGGAGTCTTGGATCTCAAAAGACTAAACCTTTAAAAGGTGTCATCTTTGATTACTCCACACTTGAAGATGATTCTAGTTCAAAGAGATGAATGCAAACAACTTTGAACATCCTTGAATCTTGAAAATTTGTATTTTTGAAAAAGCATGTATGATTGTTGCAAGTGGTGTTTTTTATGGCTAAAAAACACCAACTTGCTAATCATTTGAAATCAAAATAGCATGATTGATTGAAATGGGATTCGGATTTACCTAGTTCAGCTTAGGCACGAGCTCCCAATTGCTCTTGAATTTTGGAATTTTTTTATGTGTTTTTGAAGAGTTTTGAAGTTTGTATTGTGAGGAGTAATGTCGAAATTACGACGTTGTATGTGTTGTGCTCCCCCCTTTTTCGATGGAAATGAGGGGTATTTATAGGAGGGAAATGGTGCAAAATGCCAGCACACGCCAGCGCCTGGCGCCAGGCCAGCGCTGGGCGCTGCTGACGTGGGCTGGATGCCGCCAAAAAGGACGGAAAGATGCCGTCCTTGATTTATCTTGTATGGGTGTACCTTCGTACGAATAGTACGATGTTTGGCACGTAGTGTTTGCTTGGAGGTTAAGGCTTGAATTTGCGTCTAAAAACAAACTTTTGTCGGGTTTTTGAATTCCGGGTTTTCGGGACGGGGCCCGGCATGCTCGGTTTTGTGGGTCGGCGCCCGAATTTGACTTGCCTTATATGATTTTGAGTGGAAAAGGCCTAGTAAGACCAATGGGATGGTTCACTAATTGAGATTGAACTTGGATTTTGAAATTGGATTTTGGAAGTTGTGTTTTGTACCGAGTTCCGGGAGGGGAACGGTCTCGGGGATTGGATTTTGGACTTTGGATTTCGGAGGTATTCTTAGCAATTTCTGCCTGGAGTTACTTCAATCGCCTAACAAGGATAATGGTATCGTCCTCATCCCAAAGGGGAGACACAAATTAGGTGTTTACATTGACGCTATTCCGCTTCTCTCTTTTAGGACGTTCTAGCGATTGGCTTGACAAGGAGGTCAAGCCAAACTCACTTCGAACTTGGAATGAAGTGACAAGCGCATTTTTGAGCAAGTTCTATTCTCATGGAAAGACGACGGAGTATCGTCACAAGATTCAATCATTTGAGCAAAAGCGGGATGAGTCGCTTTTTGAAGCATGGGACCGATTCAAGGAATACCAAAGGGAATGCCCTCACCATGGGATTCCTAAGTAGTTGCTCCTCCAAACTTTCTACTTAGGATTGAGCCCAACCTCTAAGACAAGTCTAGATGCGAGGGCGGGTGGTCCCAAAATGAACAAGACGGAGGATCAAATAGAGGAGATTATAGAGGATGTCGTGCAAAATTACCAAGCTTGGCACGTTGGTACAAGGAACTATGATTGCAAAAGTAGAAGTGATGATGGTATGGGGTCAGTTTATGCTATGGAGCAAGCACAGATTATCGAGAAGCTAAGCTCGAGGTTAGAAAAGCTAGAGAGCACTCCAAGTCAACCCCCATCGCCATCAACAATTCCACCGACTTCGGCTACTCTTCTCACTAAGGGGAAGCGCAAGGTGAGTTCCTATGACACCATTCCTTTAGGTACATCCTTTTGTGATAATTGTCAAGATTATGGTCATTTCCCTAATGCTTGTCCTTTGATGCATAATGTGTCTTATCTGGATTATGGCCCTTCTTATGAAGGTGATTTTGATGTGGAATATGCCCATTCTATGAATGAGAGGCCTAGATATGATAACCCCCCTAATCAAAATTTTGTTAGGAAAGTACCTAGAGGGCCCCCAATGCATGGATCCTACCAAGGCTTTGGCCAAGGAGGTGGGTATGATAGTCAAGGCCGAGGTGGCTATAGGGCGCAAGGATATCAAGGCCAAGCACCCTATGGTCAATCTCATGGTCTTGGTAATCAAACCCAATACAATCAAGGTAGTTATAACCCTAACCATCAAGGTGGAGGGGGTTACAAATATCCTTATGGGCAATATAGGGGTGCTTCTAGTGGGGGCTATCCGTCGAACCCTGGAGGACAATATGGTGTTTCTCAATTTCCTCCTCCCGGATTCAATGGGGCAAGGACCTATGGCAATCAATACCCACAAAACCCTATGGGTTATGGCAATGCACCTCCACCACTCCCGCCTCTCAAGTCTAACCTTGAGGCTGTTATGGAGTCGTTCGTGGGGGCGCAAGCCAAGAAAAATGTTGAGTTTGAGGATGGATTCAAGCAATCCCATACTCATTTGAAAATGATCGAAACCCAACTAGCACCATCAAGGAACAACAAGTGCATACTAGTCTCCCACCCCAAGGTCAAGCTCCTAAGCAAATGTATTCGGTTATGACTAGGAGTGGGAAGATTTTAGATGATGGTGCTAAGTTTGTTGATGCTCCTTGCTCTAGGGGAGAAGGATCTAAGGGAAATGAGTCTACGGACTGTGATGTGGTGGAAGATAAGTCTCACGTTGATCACGTGATTGATGGTGAAAAGCTAACGGAGGCTACTCTTCTACCTCTCCCTACTCCTCCTCTCCCCTATCCTCAAAGAATTGTCGGAAAGAAATTGGATGACCAATTCTCCAAGTTTCTAGACACTATTAGTAAGCTCTATGTGTCATTGTCTTTCACCGAGGCACTTAAGCAAATGCCACATTATTCTCGGTTCATGAGAGACATTTTGTGTGGCAAAAGAACTTGTGGCCCCAAGGACACCGTGCATCTCACGGAGAATTGTAGTGCCTTGATTTTGAGCCCGTTTCCCCCAAAACTCAAGGATCCCGGGAGTTTCTCGATTCCTTGTAGCATTCAAAAGCTGAAGTTTGATAATGCTCTTTGCGATTTGGGGGCAAGCGTGAGAATTTTGCCTTAAAAAATCTATGAGAAGCTTAATCTTGATGATCTCACCCCTAACCCTATGTCTTTGCAATTAGCCGATCGCTCGGTTATGTTCCCTTTGGGTAGGGTTGATAATGTTCCACTTGTGATAGGGAAGTTGACCTTTCTTGTTGACTTCATTGTCTTGGATATTGATGAGGATGCCCACACCACTATTATCTTAGGGAGGCCATTCTTGGCCACGGCGGGTGCTCTCATTGATGTTCAAGGTGGTCTTATCACCTTGAAGGCGGGAGATGCCAAGGCTAGTTTTAAGCTTCCTATTGATGATGAATGTTGTTCCAAGAAGAACAGTTGCATGAAGTTAGACACTATTGCATGCATTGAACATCGTTATGCTAACATTTCTAACGACTCTTGTGTTTCTAAGTTTCATAATATGCTTGCTAGGAACAACATCAAGGAGAAGAAGGTATTTGTGAACTCCTCGGTGTTAGGTGATTCATTTAATGATGTGATAACCATTCCCGAGATCTCCGGGATGGGTCTAGATGATGTTGGAGAAAAAACTTCGGCTCCCATTGGTAAGGATTCTCGGTCAAGAAGCCCAAGAGGGGAAAACACAAGCTTAAGGGGATTTGGTTTGATCCCACCTCTATGGGTGGTGGCTTAGGTAAGTGGTTTGCGCCTAAAGGGGCAAAAGGAGATTTTTGACTCGTGATGACCCCGAGTTGGTTGTGTTTGATCCCCCATGAAAATGGGGGGTTTTATCAAGCTAATAAAGTTAAACGAGCGCTACCAGGAGGCAACCCGTGTATTGATTCTTTCTCTTGCCCCCCCATGAGTTTCGGGGGGATTCGTCAAGCTAATGACGTTAAACGAGCGTTTCCCGGGAGGCAACCCGGTTGTCTAACTCTCAGATTTAATTTTAGTTTATTTTTGTATACTAACCTTTGATTGTTAGCTTTATTTTTGTTTTAGGTAGATGGCTTGCAAGATTGTGCAGATCCAGGTCCTGTGCGATCGCACAGGCTTTTGTTCGGTCGCACAAATTGTCATTTGAGATCATAATGCTTTAAATTTTTGTGTGCGGTCAAGTCCAGTTGTGTGTGGTCGCACGGCGCTTGTGCGATCGCATGGTTGTTTCTGTTCGATCGCACAAGCCTGCGGGGGAAGTTCCTGATTCTTTTTTCTTCAAAATTTCGCGAGCTCTTCCTTTCATTTTCTATTCTCTTTTCGGAACTCTCTCTCTCAAACTCAAGAACCTCCATTCTTCTACTCTCATACTTCATCAATCCTACTCATTTCTTCTCACTAATTTCACTCTCACCTCATCATATTCACAAAATCTTCTTCATTCAAATCCCTAAATCCCCAATTTTTCAGATTTTGTAAAACCCCCCAAAAGTTAGGGTTTTTGAAGGAATTTTCAATTTTTGAACTTTGGTGCAATTGGATCTCTTGTGGCTACTTGGGATTGTTTCTTGCTACCTCCTTTGCATGTGGTGACGATTTTTTTCCCTTAAATTTTCATTTTTGTTCCAATTTTTACCATGTTCATGTTATTTTAGGAATTTCTGAAATTTGTGTTTTTGGGTGATTAATGATGCATGTTTGATTATGTGAATATTCCTTCATTGTCTAGATGAGTTATGCATGTTTTATTTCTTATTTTACATGAACTCTAGACTTTTAGTGATGGTTGAGTAGAGTTTTGGCTAGTTTGATTGTTCTTGGTAGTGGAAGTAATGTTGTTGTTGATTGTGGAATCATGTATAGAGTAATATTGTTAGCTTGAACTTCTTGTGGAGCTTGTATAGTGTTTTGATGTTTGATTGTGATAGTTTGTGAACTAACTTAGTTCTTCCTTTTTTTTGTATCTTGGTTTGTTTTTCGTTTGTCTTGTGTAGATTCTCTTTTGCCTAAGCTCATCATGGCCTCAAAGCGTTCAAAGAAGGCTCCTAACACCTCTTCATCTAAGAGGAAGGCTCCGGCTCCTCCGGACCTAGAGACCTACGGGATAGAGTTCCAAGAGCAACGTTCTTGGAATTTCTTCGAGGCTTTGTCTAAGAGGTCCATCAAGCCCAAAAAGTTCTACCATAAGGAGAGTGTCCAAGCTTTAGGGGTTGAGGCAGAGGTTGACAAGTTGATAAAGGGGCTCGGATGGGAAGCATTTGTGCATTTCAACGCCCCAACATACAAACGGGTAACCTTGGAATTCCTTGCCTCGACTAGGAAGAATGTTATTGAAGATGAGGATGGGGACAACTTGTTACAATTGAGTATCCAAATCTTTGGCAATCACCACACTTTGATGGCCCAAGAAATAAATGAGATCTTCCCCATCGGTTCGGACATAGCCCTCATCACCAACCCTATGACCGAATGCGCGGATGATTATGATGAACATAGTTGGTGGCGATCGCTCACCGGAGACAGCGGGAACTTCCTTTCCGCATCGGCAAAGTCTTCTTCTTTTCATCATCGGACCGTCCGCTACGTGAGTCGGCTCCTCATCTACGCCCTTTTCTCCAACGGCGCTACCGGTGCCTTGTCGGGCACGAAGCTTGGGGGCCTATGGTTGGCATCAAGGGAGGACAAGGGGATCCTAGATTTCGGTCAATTGCTTATTTCCTGGATCATCGAGGTGCGTAATTGCCACACGAATCGAGGAGACATCATACTTGGTGGCATGTTTACTTTGCTTGTTCGAGCTCTTCCGGGGGACCCCTATGCCAATGATCGCAAAGCCTTGTAACCCGTTCCCGGTGGCGAGTTCTTGAACATCCGGGAGATGTATAATGCCAAGTGGCTCTCGTATACGGACAATGAGGAGCGCTTTATTTGGATTGTGAAGACGATTGATTGGTGTAGTCTTCCCGATCAATCCCTCACTTCTTGGACTCCAAATGTTCTTACTTGATTCCACGGTCTCCCGGTTTCTCCACCACCACCATCAACCCTTCCGCTCGTGGTCCTCCTCCGGTCACAGGGCCTTCCCCTAATGAGGGTGGTACGTCATCTTCTTCTCCTCCTTTTGATTTAACTAGTTTGCAATCTACCCTTGTGGCCATCTTGCAAGGGCAAGAGGACCAAACTCGTACGTTGGCTTCTCATGCTCCTCAAGAGAGCCGTGTGGTCGATTCTTGTCCCGACTTTGACTAGTCCTGCTACGGTAGGCGCGTGTACGATTATCACGTTGACAAAGGGGACTTTGCCCCCTATGTCAACTATCCGTATCATCCACCCCAACAAGGGCCCGTCCCTTGTTGGAATGATGATCGTACCCCATTACCCGTATTGGATGGGTCCTTCCCAACCCGGTGTCACTCCCCCCACTTACCCGCCCTATGATTATACTAAAATGGGTGGGAGTGACTATCGTGGTGACCCGATGTATCCCACACCCCCACCGGTTGATCGGCCTAGTGATTGGCCCGCGGACTTCATCGGGTGGCCCTCGGGATATGTTGGAGGTTGGGATGATCCCCGAGGAGAGCCTCCCCATGGAAACTACCCCCTTAGGCCCGAATTTTCTTGGCCCCCCTATACCGATGCTTCGGGTCCTGATGTGGACCCCACCTACAATTTCACCCCGTTCACCGACGAAGAAGCTCGTGCTCATCGTCTTGATCGGGATGAATATTGGAGGCTTTATGATTCCAAGGGTAAAGGGAAAGACCAAGCAACTCTTAGGGTTCACTCCACTTCTCCCCCATCTTATATTGTGATGGTATGCTTGTATTTAGCTTGGGGGGAGAAGTGTGAAGTGGGGGTTTGCTTTGGGGAGTTCATGATTGTTGTTGGTGTTTGATGATCTTCTTTCCACTTTGAGTGGTTGTGTATATATGGTGAGATTATGATGGTTTTTGGTTTGTTTTGGCCATTTGGCCTTTGTCTACTAACAATTTTTCTTGGTTGTTTTTGCGTTTTCTTTTTGGTATGATTTCTTTGGCTTGGGTTCACACTTTCGACCATTGCCTTGCTCGTTGATCTTTTGGTGTTTGTTTGATTTTCCGGTTCTTTGTGGGACTTGCTCCCACGGAATCTCCGGTAATATCCTTCTAACTCACATGCATTCTTTGGAACGGGCATATTTCTTGTGGGGCATTTGGTTGGATGGGTAGTTGAGCCCCTCCATGTTTTGTTTTAGGCCTTGAGGATACGGCCTAATTCAAGCTTGGGGGGAGTTTTATTTGTGTGGTTACTTTGTGATTGTTCATGCCATTGAAAACATGCATTTTTGTGTGCTTTGTATATACTTTTATGCTTTCTTTTCCTAGTTTCTTTGATTTTAGTTTATTTTGTTTTCTTTTTGCTTCCTTTTAGTTTCTTTATTTTCATTCCTTTTCTTTTCTTCCTTTGTCTTCCTTTTTTATTTCCTTTTTCTTTGTTTTCCTTTCCTTTTTGTCAAGGCAAGTTTTTCTAGCTTTTTAGGCATTATTCTTGATTTGGGCATAATAAAAATGGAACTTGTAGGTTAGAATGCTTTTATTCCTAATTGGTAGATGTGTACACGATTTTCAATGTCTTGGTTCGAGTCTAGGATTTAGGTGTTAAGAAAGTTGGTTAGAACTTTGGGTAGCATGAGTCTTGAACACTTGGTTTGTGGTAAGACGGTGTCGATCTCTCTAGTGACTTGAAACCGGAGAGGGTAGTATTTGCTCCCATTTGTCAGGATCATGTTCATTTTAGCCCAAACACATGTATACATATATTGAGTGGCATGGATCCTTGGCATTGACTTTCTCATATCCCGAATTTGACTTGTTCCTACCCAAGACCGCGACCGAACTACTTTAGGGGACGAAAGAGGCATTTCTTTCGATGACTATTTTTCTTTTTAGTTTAGGACTTTATTTTCTATTTTTCTCATATATTTTTGTTTGCACTTGCCCCCTTGCTAGCCATTTGAGCCTTGCCCCTTCATTTCTTATAAGCTCATTACAAGCCTATTAGCCTTTGTATTTTCACCCTTAGAAGTGATAGTGAAGCTTTGTGTTATTGTGCTTGATGCTTTGAATGATTATGCAAAGATGAGGAATGATTGATATTGGTTAGAATGGCAAAGTTTGGGAAATATGTTGTATATAGTGAATAAAGAAGCATAAGAAAAAGCAAAAAGAGAAAGGAAAGTTTTGAAAAAGCCAAAAATAGAGAAAAACAAGGCAATGAGAAAAGTTTCAATTGAAACACAAAAAAAGGAGAAAATCAAATCAAGAAAAGTTCGATTTGGTTGAATAAGATTGGGGGTACCCCAAATAAGGTATGAGTTTGTTTTGGTTCGATTTTCTTGAGTAAAGTTCATTTCGCGCTTTACTTTAGGTTTGAGCACCAATTTCCAAATTTGTTCCACACCCTCACCCCTAGCCTATACGATACACCCTAAAAAGTCCTCTTGACCCTTTTGAGTTGAGTCATTGTCGGTGGAGGGAGGATTTGGTCAAATTTATGGAATGGGATTGTCATGCTCATATGTCGAGTAACCTTCTCTTCCCCCTTGCAATTCTTGTCTTCCGGCGTCTTTGCGGCGTCATGAGAAGCTATTCTTAAGTGATGTTCCTAGGTTTTGGTTGATGACACACACATTGCAAACTTCCTGATTGTTGTTGCTAATGAATATACACAGGCAAGTGCCTGAGTTCCTATTAGGAAAGGAACTTGGATTAGCTACTGGAGTTCCTGATATGCACTTCGAACAGCTACTCGAGTTCCTGAGTTGAAAGCAGTAAGAGCTGGAGTTTCAAAGTCACCAAAGTCAAGAGCAACACCTATTACAAATTGAGTGTTTTTCACACACACAGGAAAAGCTACAGATTCAAAGTTCTGAGTTCCTCTGTGAACATAGGAGGAACTCATCAATGTTCCAGAGCAGGAACAAGTGAAGCTTCAGAGTTGAATGCCTCACCAAAGGGAAGACACATATGTCTAGGTAGTCTACTTTGCTTAGATCTTATGTAAAAATATTAGTATGCTAGGTGATATATAAGGAACTAGAAGAACTTGGAATACTTGGTTGTTTTTATCAAAATATCTGGCAATACTGTTTTAAGGAAATTATTTTAAATAAAATGTCTCTTTGCGTTTAATAAAAATCAGATTCTTACTATATCTTGTTAATAAAATAAAAACAGTTTAAACTTTCCTAAAATTTCTCCTAAATATTTTGATAAAATAAATAAACAATTTTTAAGAAAACAAGGGTGATTGACTTGGTCTTAAACACGTTCAGTAATTGAGGAAGTTGAGTGGGAAGTGGTCTTCCCTTGTTCCTCAAGTCTAGGGACGTGACAAACAAAATGGAAGTTAGTTGGTAGTTGAGTTTTTGAAGGGAACAAACCCTAAGGACAAAACTCTATATAAGGCCAAAACGTTTTCTGGAAAAATACACAAACATTCCAAGAGCTTTGCATTCCTAAAACGTTTTAAAGAGTTTTTCTAAAATGAGTTTGTGTCCTAGTTTAATCCAAGTTCCTAAAGTTCTTTATATATACTTAAGCTTATTAATATCTAGAGTTCTCAAAACTAAAATTGTATTTCAGATTAGAAAGGATAGAGTTATCCTGTAAAGACTTAGAGTTTAAGTCTGAGAGAAAGAGAAGAAAAGTGAGTTGTAATCTAAGTAGGTTACTGTGAGGAACTCGAGTTTGAGAGGAACTCGAGTTGGAGAGTTATTGTAATCGAGGTATTACCATAATATAAAGGAATTCTCTTCTTGATTAGTGTCAAGAAGTTTTCTAAATTGTTGCTTTTTCTTTTCTAATTCTCAGTTCCTTTATTATTTCTAAGTTCCGCAAGAAACTTTAACAAAGTTCCAATTACAATTCACCCCCCTCTTGTGTGGGTTCCTACTGGAATATCAATTGGTATCAGGGCCAGTACTCACTAAAATCACAGGAAACCCTGTTTGAGTCAAGTTCCTGATAGTATAAACTCACAAGAGAAACTGGAAGAAGGCTACTCCACGCAAAGGCCACCTATGTTCAATGGCAAGTTTTACTCATATTGGAAGAACAGGATGGAGATATTCATCAAAGCTGAAAACTACCAAGTTTGGCGTGTGATAGAAGTTGGAGATTTTGAGGTAAGAAAAACCAATGCAGAAAACGAGGTAGTTCCTAAACCAATGTCTGAATTTGCCAAAGAAGACTTTGAAAAATATGAGATAAATACTATGGCTGTTAAAATCTTACATTGTGGGCTTGGACCCCATGAACAGAATAGGGTCATGGGGTGCAAGAATGCAAAACAGATTTGGGAATTACTATAAGTAACCCACGTAGGAACAAATGAAGTCAAGCGTTACAAGATTGATCTTTTAATGTCTAAATACGAAAGATTTTTAATGCTTCCTAAAGAAACTATTCAAGAGATGTTCACTCGATTTACTAACATAACAAATGAATTAGTTTCTCTTGGTAGAATCATTCCCACTGATGAACAGGTAAGAAAGATACTAAGGAGCACGCCACAAGATGATCGTTGGAGAACAAAGGTCACTGCACTGTTTGAGACCAAGGACTTTACAAAGTTCAACATTGATCAACTTGCTGGTTCCTTGATGACACATGAACTGCATCTTGGAGCTGTTGTTCCTGAGAGCTCCAGAAACCGAGGGCTTGCTCTAAAAGCTGAGGAACTCGATGAATCTGAACCAGATGAAGAAGAGACTTCCATGCTGGTCAGAAGGATGAGAAAGCTCTATAGGAACTTCAAACCAAGCAACCAGAAAGGAAGGAACTTTGCAAGGAAAACTGCCACTTCCAAAACTGAACAAGGTTGTTTTAAATGTGGAGAAACTGATCATCAAATTCATGAATGCCCTCTGTGGGAAAACGACAAAGCCAAAGGAAAAGGAAAGGAACTGTCCAAGGAGCGCCTACAACAAGTCCACCTTTAACAAGCCAAATTTCAAAAAGGCCATGATAGCTGCATGGGGCGAAGCAACAGACTCAGAAGATGATGAGGAACAACCAATTGAAGAAACTGCAAATCTTTGCCTCATGGCAAGAACGGATGGAACTGAACCAGTTCCATCAGATGAAGTAAGTTCCTCCACTCTTCAGTGTCTTTCAAAGTCAAAACTAATTGAACTGTTGCTAGAAACTCTAGATGATTACAAAAAGCTAAGTATACTAAAGGCACAAAGTGATAGGGCCTTGGAACTCAGTAAAGACCATATGAATTATCTCAACGATGTTAGATCTGATGTTCAAGGTAGGTTCTTTGAATTCCTAGAAAGGAATACCTCCATCATTGAGTCATTCGAGAAAATTAGGAATGAAAATATCCTTCTACAAGTGGAACTCAGTCAATATAAAATGTTTAATCTAAGTCTAGACCCCACAAAATCCTTGGAGATTAACATGGGAATTTTCAATGTCGACCTAGAAAGATTAAACAAAGACCTGATCACCACAAAGGAACAGAAAGAAAAACTAGAAAGGGAACTAGCCATGGCCAGGGCCCAAAGACAACCACTTCAGGTTCCTCCCAAGTGGATTGAGAATGCTCAATCTAAGAGAACAGAAGGTTTAGGCTTTAGCCACAAAACCAGTCATAAGAAAAAGTATGTGGAACTCCCAAGTGTGAAAGTCTGTTTCTCATGTGGAAGTGGAAATCATGTCAGTACTGAATGTTCCAAGAAGAAGGAATAGGATCAAAGAAATCTAAATTATGTAAAACAAAAATGGGTTAAGAAGTCAAAAATTGTAGTTGAAAAGGAACTCGAGGAAACCCGAGTTCATGTAACTAACCTTTGATTCTTTTACAGGCTCCAGTGAGGGGGAACAACTCGTGGTATCTCGACAGCGGGTGTTCCAAACACATGACAGGAGACAAATCAAAATTCCTCTCACTAGAAGCCTACAATGGAGGAACTGTGACCTTTGGTGACAACATGAAAAGAGAAATTGTTGGAATTGGAAAAATTTGAAGGTCAAGTTCCTATGCCATTGAAAATGTATTTTTGGTCGAGGGCCTAATGCACAGTCTACTAAGTATTTCCCAATTTTGTGACAAAGGGAACTCTGTAAGTTTTACTTCTGAAAACTGTCAAATTATTAACAATAACACTGGGAAGGTTATTTTGGAAGGAACTCGTAACGGGAACACATATTTTGTGGATCTCAATACGGTTCCAAGGAATAATCAAAACTGCCTCAGTGCCATTGAAGAAGATCCACTACTATGGCACCGGAGGTTTGGACATGCTAGTTTCTCACTACTTGACAAACTAAGATCAAAGGAACTGGTTCGAGGACTCCCCTCAATCAAGTTCCTAAATGATAAAGTTTGTGATGCGTGTGCAAAAGGCAAGCATGTCCGAAGTTCCTTTAATGCTAAGAAATTGGTAAGCACAACAAAGCCATTGGAACTCATCCATATGGACTTGTGTGGACCAATGCGAAATCAAAGTAGAAGTGGGAAAAAATATGTTTTAGTTATTGTTGATGATTATTCTCACTTTACTTGGGTCATATTTCTAACAAGAAAAGATGAAGCATTTGATGTGTTTGTCACGTTTTCAAAGAAAATCCAGAAAACCACAGGTCATCAATTGATTCACATAAGATCTGATCATGGAACAGAGTTTGAAAACTACAAATTCGATGAATACTGCAAGGAACAAGGTATGGATCACAATTTCTCAGCTCCCAGGACTCCACAACAAAATGGAGTAGTTGAGAGAAAAAACAGAACCTTGGAAGACATGGCAAGAACCATGTTAATAGCCAATTCCTTGCCCAGGTACTTCTGGGCTGAAGCACTTAATACAACTTGCTATATTGTTAATAGAGTTATGATTCGAGCAATCTTAAATAAAACTCCCTATGAATTATTAAAAGGTATTAAACCCAACATCTCTTATTTTAGAGCTTTTAGTAGTAAATGTTTTGTCCACAACAATGGCAAAAGGTGTTAGGTTATGATACATATAAATGAATATAAATCATGCGGAAAAACCATAAACGCCAGGATTCCAAATTAATTGCCACATAACAATTAGCATAATTAGGATGCATACTCTTTGTAGCGTGCCCTCCCTTGCTGCGCCCAAACTGAACAAGAACAAGTCTTTAGGACTCCAAGTGTCGTCCCTCCGTAGAAATTCCACAGCACGTCCGGATCCGCCTTAAGATTGACCAACTAGAATTGCCCTTAAGATACTAATTTGTTCGGCTATTATGGGCAAGTGTATGACTGAATTTTTGCTCAAATTCTTACCTTTGAATACTTCAAAACTCGCTGTAAATTATGAGCCGTGATCTCATATTTATAGGCCATGGAATAAGCAATCGAATCCTACACGCTTTAGGTTTCGTATGTGAACACAAACACACACGCAAGCACAGCAGCCCACGAGGGGCGCCATGCGCCCGCGCGCGAAGATCGAGCGACGCAGCCCACTTGGCCACGAAGCCCACGAGCTGCCTGCCCCTTTGGCGCGCACTGGGCCTGCCTTGCGGTGGGCCTGGCGCAGCCTTGGGCTGGGCGTGTGTGGCGCGCTATTGCCTTGCTGGACACGGGCCTGGGTTCGTGCTGGGCCTTCGTCTAGCAAGCCCGTTCGATGCTAATTCATACGATGCGCTTTCGATTAATTTCCCTGATTCCGGAATTCATTTCCGATACGAACAATATTTAATATTTTCGATTCCGGAATTAATTTCCGTCTCGAAAAAATATTTAATATTTCCGTTTCCGGAATTATTTTCCGGTTCCGATAATATTTCCGATTCTGACAATATTTCCGTTTTCGGCAATATTTCCGATTCCGGCAATATTTCCATTTCCGATAATATTTTCCGATACGTAGCATGTTTCCGTTTCCGGCAACATCTACGACTTGGATAATATTTATATTTCCGATACGATCCATATTTCCGTTTCCGGCAATATCATTGTTTCCGGAGTATTCATTTATTTGCCTTTGACGATCTCAGCTCCCACTGAAACTAAGATCCGTGGATTCCGAATATCCATTAGATAGAGTATTAAATGCCATTAAATACTTGATCCGTTTACGTACTATTTGTGTGACCCTACGGGTTCAGTCAAGAGTAAGCTGTGGATTAATATCATTAATCCACTTCAACTGAAGCGGCCTCTAGCTAGGCATACAGTTCACTTGATCTCAATGAAATATTAACTTATTAATTAATACTGAACCGCATTTATTAGACTTAATATTATATGCATACTTGGACCAAGGGCATTATTTCCTTCAGTCTCCCACTTGTCCTTAGGGACAAGTGTGCATTTCCTAATTCCTTTGTCGCTCAATGCTTGCTCTTGAACATGAGGTAAGAGTTGTCATCCTTATTATTTCTAGAGGTGTTTCTCGGTTTCAGAGTTCAACTGATCAAATAAACAGACAATCATAGCCTATGATTTATCTGAGCACGGCCATGCATTTTACAGTTTCTAGCTCTCTGAGTGGCCTTGTACAACTTTCAGCATCTCATCCCGATTTATGGGAGGACAATCCCAATCTTGCGATCTTGAGATTAGACTTCGTTTCATAGGTTATTACCTGAGCGTTGCCTTTATAGCCTCCTTTTACGGTGCGACGGTTGACAACGTCAAAGTAAGCAGTTCTCAAACAAGTAATCTCAAATCACTCAGGTATTGAGGATTAGTGTCTAATAATTTTAATGAAATTTACTTATGACAGATTTTCATCTCTTACAGTAAAGTTTCATAGGTCTGTCCGATACTAGTCTTCCCAAAGTAAGTATCTATGCAAATGATTGCGACATTGCCATGTCCACATAGTTCAAGAAACACAACTACTAGTCATCTTGCATTCTAGTTGTCTAACGTTTTCTATGCGTCCATCTTTATAGAAAACTCCGACCAGGGACCATTTTCAACTTTTGACATTCAAGTTCACTTGATAGACATTTCTTAGTCACAGGACTGGTCCTGACAGTCTATCTTGAATATATCGTCAAATTGAAGGGACTCATCATTTAATACTAAACCAAGATTAAATGGAATATGAAAATACATTTCATATATGATAAATGTTCAACCCCAATATTTTACAACCATGGGCCTCTAACCCATCTTTAAAACAATTCATGGAATTCAAAGCCTTGATTTCCAGTGCTACAATGTGAGTGTTGCTTCTCACTTGTTGCATACGTTTAGTTATCATACTTTGCCAATCTTAATATCCTTTTCATCGAATGTTCTTCGAGATATGATGATAAGATGTTTTGAGTTTGTTTATTATGTGATCTAGTCTTTCTTACTTCAATATTGGTTCTACGCATTTTGCAATGAAGAACCATCAAGTCAGCAGACATGTGATCCACTCAAGTTCAGTGAAGAACTCTTTAACTTAAACAACCCTGTTTCATTGCTTCTTAGGCAATAATTACTTTTACTTCAACTGTATAGGTTACTAGTGATGCTTTGTTTGGATTTACTTATCCAAGCAGTACATAAATATGTGGAAGACTTTCCATCTGTATCTTAGAACATAGAAATTATTATTTTAATTTCCCACGCAATAACTCATGGTCTCCAATCCATGTTGCCATTTCAAAACACGATGCTCTCTAGCTCGTCCTTGTCAATGGTTAACTCCAAAGGGATCTTGCTTGATCCTTTGCCAGTGTTTATGCGTGTAGCATCAATATTTAGAATATCTTTATTTCCTTGAGTCAAGAACTATTCCATTGTACCTTTTCAAGTACCATAAGTTTTTCTTGATCTCAATCTAGTTAATCTTTACTTAGATAAATAGAGATTGGTATATGTTCGTTATGCCTAAAGTTATACGATACGTTTTTGGCGATCCTCATATTATATCATACATGATAAATTCTTTTGCAGAATAATTCCGAATTGAATTCTATTCATGTAACTTTAACTCATTCTAGTTTCAGTAGATACTTAATGCAGCTAAATTCTTTGACATATAACATAGGTGAAGAATCTCATTAGATTCTTTGATGTTTAACTTAGTAAATGCTTATACATAGTTCAAACATTCATTACTTATATTTATTCATATGGGTCGAATATCTCCAATGGAGTCTTTCGTGTTTGATTTAGTAAATCCCATTACTTAATCTAAAACAATATTCTAAGATCTTTGTAAATAGATCTTAATACCCAGTATGCACTAAATTTCGCCTTGGTCCATCATTGATGAATAATTTCAAATCTGAGTCATTAGCATTTGAATGTTATTTCAGAATAGAGAGATATGTGTGTGATACACATAGGACCAATTAAGTTTTATGTACTCCCACTAAACTTCTTATATATCTATAAGAATCATGTACATTTTATGAAACTAAAATACTTTATTAGTTTCACTAAAATACAATTCTAATTCCCAATTGCTTGCTTAAATCTGTACTTAGATTTCATAAGCTAGCTTTCCTTTTCAAGCATTTATTTGGATCCACAAATCCTATGACATGCCATGTACATAGTTTCTTCCAACATTTGATTGAGGAATACATTTTGTCATCCAATTGCCATATGTACCAATATGCAATCATTGCTTGATTTATAGACTTGAGCATTATGATTATGCATGAGGTTTCAACACAATCCATGCCATGAATTTGCTTGTAACCTTTTAGCAACTAATCTAGCTTTGTGTGTGAACACAATTCCATGTTTGATGGTTTTTATCCTTAAAACCAATTTGCAACCAATAGGTGTTAACCTATTCTTGCAAATCAACAAAATTTTCAATTTTGTCATCAAAACATTGGTTATGTTTTATGGCCTTTAACCATCTAAAACATTTGAGTCTATATATGGCCTCTAACCATTTTAGGGAATCTGGGTTTCGTCATAGCTTTCTTACAAGTCACAAACTCATTAATCTACATGATAATAGTTTGACTGCAAGTTGTAGGTTTCTTCACTATCTAATAGAAGAATCTCATAGTTTCATTGACCTGAACTCTATGTTTCTTCGCTATCTAATAGAAGAATCTCATAGTTCCAGTGACTTGAACTCTATGCCTACTTGGGTATAGAACATCAAACAAATAGAATGTCAACATACACTTTGAAAGTCCTTTGAATATTCTGTTCTCGGCCTTGAAGCACTTTGTAAAGTCTTCTAAGAGATGTCTATTCTTTAAAGCCACTTCTAAAGTCCTTAAAAAATAAGTGTTCGGATTTTCTAAATACTGCATTTCTAATCAAATGTGACGGTTTAGAAAAGCCTAATGCGACACTTCACATAGAACCGTTGCATTAGATGGTGCTAATGCAACGGTTTCCTCTATAATACACATGAAAGTTGGGCTAATGTAACGGTAGTGATAAACCGTCGCATTAGATTGTCTAATGCAACGCCTTGCTAGGCTAATGTAACGATGGTGAAAATAAAATATCAAAATACCCGCGTGACCTTTTATTCTTTTCCCTCCCATTTTTTCCCAAAATTTCAAACCCCATAGGCCCATACTTAGAATTATTTTCCCCAAAATTTCCAAGCCCTAGCTGCTCGAATTGTTACCCAAAAAAAAAAGATAATAGAAATTAAAAACACAAGAGAGGAGAGAGACTGAGAGAAATTCATGAATTTCGCATCAATTCGCAATTCGCAGATCTAGGGTTTAGAGGGTCTGTAATTCGCAGTTGAGGGTTTAGAGGGTCTGCTTCGGGGGTTTAGAGGGTCGGCAACACCACCACGAGGAAGGAGAGGACGTCGAAGGAAGGAGACGAGCCATCCATTCAAGTTGTAATCCCGTAAAACAGATTCATAAACTCTCACAAGGTTTGTTATTTCGATTAAATTTCTGGCCTAATTTCTTGAATTACGTTTAAGGTTTGCCTATTTAGGATTTTGATGATTTGCAATGATGGGGGTTTAACATGTCAGCTCTTTACAATTTCAATGGGTTTACTATATTTCAAAGATGATTTTGATTTTTGCATCCGCTTAAACGTTCTCTGATTCTGTATACTCCGTATTATTTTTCCTGAGCATTTTGTTTTTTTACTAGCTTAGTAATACTGGAAAACTGCTACCCTTGTAGGAAGAGTGATAAGAGCATTTTGAAGTGTTTTGTATTTGGTAGGTGTTTGTGAAGCCTATTGGGTTGAATACTTGTATCATTATTATTATGGTTTGAATTCTGGAATTTTTGGGTAGTTCTTTTTAGAGTTTTTTCCTTAAGATCTCCGGGAAGTCAATTCATTACTCTGTATTCCATCATTAAAGTGAATTGTTTTGTTGTTGGATTGTATTCCGTAGGACTCATACATGTCTAAGTATATGATGGAAGTTCAGGTACCCGTTATTTTGCTGAAGTCTTAGATCTGTAGTCTATTTTCTCCTTCTTAGTAAGTGGTTTCAGAAAAAAAAAAAAAAAAAAAAAAAGTGCAAAGATGCTCAATTTCAAGCAATTTTCCAGAAAATAAGTTTTAGTTGATTATAGCTGAGAAGAAAAAGTTTCAATTCTTCAGAAGGTTAAGGCGTTGGGAACATCAGAGGAGTCTAACAGAGGAAATATTGAACTACTTGATCAGAATCAATATAACCAGTGCTTTCATCCAATATGTATGGCATTGTCTCAAAAAATATAGACACAGCAGATATCTTCTTGGTGTCTGTCTGCAACATAATAATTGAAGTTATTAGCTACTCATAATAATTGTGGTTGGTGTGTATGTATCTGGTATTGATTGGGTTGTTCCAAGGCTTTATATTTCAATTATCGGCCGTGTTAGTTGACAGTTAGATCTAACCATTGCTATTAACATTAAAATATTGAAACTAGTAAACAATATGATTAATTATTTATAACTGAAATATCAACAAAACATATAATATTGAGAACTAATTAAATTTAGTGTGTTAAATTTTGTAGCCTGTTCAAATAATGAATTTCTCTGAAGTTAGGTAGCTTGCAAACTTTGCAAATTCTAGGCTAATCATATTAAGAATTTATTACAGTACAAGGCTGTAGTGTTTAAGGTGAGGAAAAAGGCTAAAAAAAAGAAGAAAGAAAAGGGGTAGTAAATATTTCTTCCAACATTTACGTTCTCGTAGCTCCAATGGTGAATCTCGTGGTTGCTAGTCGTTCACTCCATCTTGACTTTCTGTGTCTGGGATCTCGCCTGTTAGTTTTGCTTATAGGGCTAGACTAGGTAGCTTGCTTTTGCCAACCTTGTGTGCTTGCTTTTCCATGCCAACCTTGGCTAGACACAGCATGTTACTCAAACTCTTGGCCGTCCATGTTTCCCTTTGGCCCTTGCTAGTTGTTATCTTGGCTTAAATTAGATTACGTTGTCCGGTAACCCATGCTGGCACGGCCTACTGCAGAGGGTTATGTTCATGATTTCAAGACTTGCGAGTTGCTAGCAGTGTTTAAAAAAGCAGTAAATTGCATGGTTGGTACTGATCATTGGTAACCTTCAAAACCAGTTGGTAAAGCTGTTGAAAGGAGTTCATGAAAGTACATATGGTGGATGCATATATTTCACTCATCTTAGAAGTATGGTCATTTGGTGGATGGTTACCCAGGCCATGTGGTTTGCCAAATACATTTAGAATCTTGCATAACTGAGGAAGAGAACTGTGAAGCTAAGCAAGGTGCATCCAGAGTCGTTCACGGTTGAACGAATCGAGGTATCAAAAACTTGCTCAAACATAGCGTTATTCTGCTGCAATTGTAAATATACTTTGTATTGAATGATCATGTAGAATTGAATATCAAGCCTGGCATCCGAAACTTGTGAGATGATGTGACATTGTGTTGATCATCTAGCTAATTCAGTTGTCTGTTAGCTAAAGATATCCCTAAGGTGATCACTTGAATGTATTCATATCTTTGAAGCAGTTTCTTAACTTGAATGGTTTATCTTTCATTAAAACTATATGTAGCCTGAAGTACTTGTGCCATCCAACATGTCTTTGTTAAAATGTATGTGTTAGGTTAGAAAGGTTGATGAGAACTCCTTTTCCAGGAAATACACGAGGCTCAGACCAATTGCATGTGTGCAAACCATCTCATGTTAGCATGAGCCACAAGTTTATTTACTTACAAGAATAGTGGTAAAGGGAAAGTGGTTACACACTAGTTTTTCTATTATTAGCACAAAATAACATATGAATTTGAGTAATGGGTACTTTCTGGTCATCATGGATTATTATGTCATCTAAGGGATTTTCTTTTTCTTTTGCTGGAATCCTGGTTCTCTCATAGCTGTTAGTGATGATGAGGGTGGCCTTCATGAATCCCTTTTGGTTAAAGATACAAATCTTGGCTTAGATTCGGATTGTTTACCAACTAGACTAAAACGGAATGAACTCACTGAATTGGTTAAAGGTACAATTTTGGTCTGTATTCAGGTTGTTTGGATTCATAAATGTTTGGACCAATCTGTTTTTCAGAAATTTGACAGAATTTTGTTTATCTCCTATGAGCACTTTCGATTCTTACTGTCCTTTCACACAAGAGCAGGCGTGGCAGCATGTATGGTCCTGCTGCAGCCAAGCTGCACAATACGGAGTATAATTTGTCTGAACTTGGAACAATTATTTTTCATGGAATTATCAACTGATTATACATGTGATTTAGGATAAATCTACAATACTGCAACATAACTGATGAGTCTGATGAGTGTAAAACTGCTCCAACTTCTTTGTTGTAGAATGTTAGTATGGAGTATTCTACTGCATTTAAATTTCTTTGCTGTTAGCTCGCATTCTATCTTGTGGTAATGTACCCTTTTGTGAATTTTGGAGCTCGGAACTCTGCACAATATTCTTATTTTGAATTTCACAAAGAAAATTATCAACTAAATACAGTGATAATATCTGATATTGGACATAAGGTAACTGCTTTGTATTAACTGCTTATTCCTTTAGGTGATAATACTTTATTTGCCAAAAAAATGCTAACTTGAGATGGATGCTGACATACTGTTGTATACATGATCTTTATACTACAGGTTTTGGCTCAGTCCCTGACTATGGGTGATTTTGTGAAGAATAATAATCCCAAACAGAAGCATCATCTGGTTAAGTAAGGTGAGCTAAATGGAGAAGAAATGGAGAAGAAATGTAGATCTAGCAATGACATGGTGGAGGCTCTTGTTTGTTTTTGAGTCATTTTGTGATTTCTAGTAATGTACATTGAATTTGTTTATGTGGATTTTAATTTTATGCATTTTGTCATTAAAAACACTAAATTAATTAGTGAACGATTATTTTGTAATGCATGTGTCCTATGGGCACTAATATTGTAATATTACTCATTAAGTCAATGAAAATCTTTTATTATTGACATCCTTTCTTAATTTAGAATAATAACTTTAATTATTATTATTATTTATTATTATGAATAAATGAACCTGTTGCATTAGGTGCTCAACAGATCGATTTATTTTGACAATAAATTACCGTTGCATTAGGCTAAAACGTGTTGCATTATTTCTTTAAGCCATTGTAGATAACCGTCACATTAGCTAAAATAACTGTCGCATTAGCTAAAATAAACCGTCGCATTAGCTTAAATGTCTGTCGCATTAGCTAAAGAACTAATGCGACACCCATCTAAGGACTGTCGCATTAGGTGTTTATCTAATGCGACGGTATTAATTTTACCGTTGCATTAGGTCATTGATCGTCGCATTAGGCCTAATGCAACGCCACCGGATGTAAGGGTCATTTGTCGTCGCATTAGGTCTAATGCGACGGATTTTGATGCCTAATGCAACGTTTTTAGGCGTTGCATCTGATAAGAAATGTAGTAGTTAAAGAACTTCGAAAAGCCTCCGGAATGTCCGTTTATGTTTGTTGTTCGCCTTGAAAACTTTCGAGGTCTATTTTCTCCCACTTGTCATTTTGGAAACGAATCTCCGAAAGGACATTATTTCGAGCAAACAAACATTATGTTCTCAAAATTCGTGGTAGAAACAATACCCTTGTGTCTCATTTGAATAAATCACAATGAAACATATATCTATACTTGGGCCTTAATTAGTTTGTAGAATAATAAACACTAAGCTCCCACTGAGTTTAGCAACTCCTTAGATATATAATTATTGAAAAGATATTCTGAAATTACTTTTCAATAGCTTTGACGAATTTGGTTTAGTTTGGTGGTAGTTGAGCATTTTGTTTTAGAAATTATAGGAAAAGTCTTTATGATTCATCATTGATCGAATCAAGTACTAATTGACTTCGATCATTCCAACTTAGATATGCCATATCTTATGGAGCTAGATCGTGAATACACAATCATTGATGATCATTTTTGGTCTCAAGTAATCATTAACATGATCTATCCTAGATCTTTATGATCTCTTACCAAGTGGATTTTATACTTCTGAATCTTTGAACTAGCCAAACAGATTCAAACTTATATAACTTTGGGTAAATAAACCTATATTCACTCATATCCATGTGAAATAATAAAGTCATAAAATCTTTCTTTAGCTTTGAACTCTATTGTCAAGGCGTTCTAACCATAGTTCATATCTTTTGTTACTTTCAACAAGTAAGACTAGCTTGTCTTGAATTGATCTAGAAATCAATCAACTTTCAAAAGTCCATTAAAATAGAGCTTTTGAATGTTAACTTGTTGACATGGTCTAAGTAACAATGCTAAAGGTTTGTGGAACTCAAATCAAGAGATTGATTTGAACCTAGTAAAGTTCTTATTGTTAAAGAGTTGTTTGTTTTAATCAAGTATATTGACTCAACCCGAAAATGACCATTTCATTCAAATAAACAAACAAACATTATTTGAATTATTACCGAAGTAAGAACCTCAAGCGGTATATGATACCAGGGAAGTTTGATTGCTAGGTCACTTCTCTTTTAAACATAAACTTTTAGGTAGAAACGGAATCATAAATTCCTTTCCTTTGTTCCTTGTTTTCCTATTTCTTGTACCCTTTCTAATAGCCTTAAGAATTGAATTCTCTAGTGTTGACTTTTATACGTTGTTTAGACATGTCCAATGTCACTCCAACAAAGTTCTTACCATTTTACTTATGTTGAATATTTTGCTTCAACTAGATGATCTTACCAGAAGCTTCTAAAGTTCTCTAAGCATTGATCTATTCGAATGTATAGGGAATAGACTCATTCGAGAATTAAATGGATATTAGGTTGTTAACCATTGGTAAAGCTGAGCGTTTAAACTCAATGCTTTATGATCTCAAAACTACATTGTATTTTGAATTCACAAGCACCAATCGGTTTGCCATTCGACTTTGATATTCGAAAACAACCATAAAAGTCGCTATAAGAAACGTACATTTTAAATTGCTCACTTTCTCTCATTTCCGTGAATTGTTCTTGGATTCACTACCAATCGAGGAAATTTACTGTTACCTTTCTAAAAGGATTTACTGCAGTGCAAGATATTTAATTATAGACAATAATTAAAACATACATTGAAGCATGCAAAGTCTAAACATTTATCATGAGTAATAACTTGAAAATTAAAGCAATCATGCAATTTAAACAAGTTATTGCCATTTTATTCGAATTTATTGTTCCGGCAGGTGTGAATAAAATGATTCCAAGATCCTTAAATCATTGAAGAATTAAGCACATTATGTATTTAGACTCAATTCAAAAATATTTTAGGTAAGTAAAGCCTTTGCTAATAGTCTAGAAACTACTCTTGGTTGATAGGTACGTCTAAGAACTTATTAGGTAAACCTATCGCATTTTCCACGACATAAAAGGACTCCTTACTTATATCGTTGAGTTTCACCAAAACTAACATGTACTCACAATTATTTGTGTACCTTACCCCTTTAGAATCAATAAGTAACACCTCGCTATGGCGGAAAACTATTACTAAGATTGATGTAAAGGTTATCCAAGTAAGTGTTATTTTGGCATGGCACCTTTTAACTCAATTTTAAAGTTTGGAACTTAAGGCTCTTACTATGTTGGTTAGATTTTAAGTGAACTAAAATTCTTAGTCATGCAACATAATCAAGCCATAATCTCATGCATAATTAAGACATATTTAAAGCAATAAATAACTTAAAACATGCATAAGATATAAATGTGATCTAGTATGGCCTGACTTCATCTTGAAGCTTCAACTTCAAAGTCCGTCTTCAAAATGGATTGGAAACTCCGTCTTGAATTTCACCATGGGAGGCGTCATTTTCTTCAAATAGGATAAGCTATAATTAAACTAATTACAACTATTTGATGGTACCCAGACCATATTTAAATTGAAAACAAAACTTTAGTGCATTAGACCAATTTTACATTCAAATTAATGGTACGCATACCATATTTGCTATCCTATTTGGGTCATACTAGTCACTTTCAATAACCTGCAAAACAGTACATATACAATATATACCATTCACCCATATATTATCATGAATGGCCCACATAGCTGGTTAGTATACATAGCTGGCCCACATATACAATATATACCATTCATTATCATCATCACATAAATATTTGTAGCAATTAATCAAGGGCGCCAATAATCTACCAATTATTCAGTCCTTATTAATTCTAATCAAGTTATTTTAACCTTAAATCAAGAGTTTATGACTAAAATTCTCGCACTTAAACTAATAAATTCACATGCTTTACTAATTTGAAACATAAAAAATGTATTTCCTAGTCTAACAGGAAACATACATATTTAATTAAAATTTAAAGCTCATATAAATTTATAATTGAATCCATTTAATTTATTTTCAGTTAAATTAAAATGAATTTAAATTAATTCAAGGTTTTAATTTTAGTAAAATAATTAGTATAAATAAAATTTATAATAATTAGATTATTCAAAATTAAATTCCGATAAAACAATTTAAATTACGAATTTTAAAATTAATTAAAAAATGTTTCCGAACTGAAATTTAAAATTAAAATTAAAACGCATAAATCGTAACAAGACGGGGCTTGGGCGCGCAAGCCCCGTCTAGTGCACGAGGCAGCATCGCCCCTCGACTGATCGTACAGCACCATGCGAGCGGGCCACACGCAACGCAGCAAGCCCAGGCCACGCTGCGCGCAGCCCGCTCACTCGTCGCGTCTGCTTGCTTCGCTGGGCGCGGCAGCGCGCGCTGTGGCGCAGCTCGCTTGTTGCCCACACGCGACTGCACGCTTGGCTTGCGCCAACGCCCCTCGCCCTCGCCCTTGCCCCTTCGCCCATGCTGCATACAGCACTCGACACAAGGGCGGCGTGCTGCCTTGTGCTCGTGTGCCATGGCCCTTGCTCGCTGCATTGTACCGCATGGGCGACGAGCTCCCTTGCTCGTCGTCGCATGCCCGCACTATACAACACCCCTTAAGGGTAACGCGTAGCGTCCGCTGCTTTGTGCGTGCAAGTTTTATGAGCGAATTGCATAAAAATTAAAACTTTTTTTTTTAAAAATTAATGACAAATTAATAAATCATATTAATTTCATAATTTTAGGGCGAAAAATCGAAAATTTATTAATCAATTAATTTCCGATTATCATGCATTCAAATCTAGGTTATAAAAATTTAAAATTTATCATAAATTAACAATTTTTATGGTGGTTTTGAATCATGGATACCTAATTAAATCGTCAATTAATTTTGAAAATCAAATCAAATTCTAAATTATTCGAATTTCAACAAATTAATTACAATTACAAATTAGGTTGTATAATTAACAAGCTTAGGCATTCAAATTTGTTAAACATATACAGTAGGTCAATAAAAAATTCAAGATTTAACAACAAGAATCGCAAATATTCAATTTAACATCTTAAAATTACAAACTTTTGCGTTCGAAAAACTAAAACCTCCGAAAAGTCATAGTTAGGCTTCGAATTTGGGAATTCTGGGTTCGGCCGAAAAAACATTATTTTTGTCAAAATTTTAGAATGCCTTTTTCATGCAGAATTGACACAAAAATCACTCGATTTCGTTGAGTAACAAAGAAACTGCCAAAAAACTGCGTACATATAATTAAATAAACGTAATTTGCAATTAATTAACAATTACTAAAATTAATCGCCCTTTTAATTCTTTGCAAATTTGTAAAATTTAACCATATTAAGCAATTATTATGGAATTAATTAGAGGCTCTGATACCACTGTTAGGTTATGATAAATATAAACGAATATAAATCATGCGGAAAAACCATAAACGCCAGGATTCCAAATTAATTGCCACTTAAGAATTAGCATAATTAGGATGCATACTCTTTGTAGCGTACCCTCCCTTGCTGCGCCCGAACCGAACAAGAACAAGTCTTTAGGACACCAAGTGTCGTCCCTCCGTAGAAAGTCCACAACACGTCCGGATCCGCCTTAAGATTGACCAACTAGAATCGCCCTTAAGGTACTAATTTATTCGGCTATTATGGGCAAGTGTATGACTGAATTTTTGCTCAAATTCTTACCTTTGAATACTTCAAAACTCGTTGTAAATTATGAGCCTTGATCTCATATTTATAGGCCATGGAATAAGCAATCGAGTCCTACTAGGATACGAATTAATTAAATTAGAATCCTAGCAGAACTCTTATTTAATTAATTTATCTTTTTAGGATTAGGAAATTTCATCATTAAACGAATCCTATACGCTTTAGGTTTCGTATGTGAACACAAACACACACGCACGCACAGCAGCCCACGAGGGGCGCCATGCGCGCGTGCGCGAAGCCCGAGCGACGCAGCCCACTCGGCCACGAAGCCCACGAGCTGCCTGCCCCATTAGCGCGCGTTGTGCCTGCCTTGGGCTGGGCGTGTGTAGCGCGCTATTGCCTTGCTGGACGCGGGCCTGGCTTCGTGCTGGGCCTTCGTCTAGCAAGCCCGTCCGATGCTAATTCGTACGATGCGCTTCCGATTAATTTCCTAATTCCGGAATTCATTTCCGATACGAACAATATTTAACATTTCCAATTCCGTAATTAATTTCCGTCTCGAAAAAATATTTAATATATCCGTTTCCGGAATTATTTTCCGATTCCGATAATATTTCCGATTCTGACAATATTTCCGTTTCCGGCAATATTTCCGATTCCGGCAATATTTCCATTTCCGATAATATTTTCCGATACGTACCATGTTTCCGTTTTCGGCAACATCTACGACTTGGATAATATTTATATTTCCGATATGATCCATATTTCTGTTTCCGGCAATATCATCGTTTCCGGAATATTCATTTATTTGCCTTTGACGATCTCAGCTCCCACTGAAACTAAGATCCGTCGATTCCGAATATCCATTAGATAGAGTATTTAATGTCATTAAATACTTGATCCGTTTACGTACTATTTGTGTGACTCTACGGGTTCAGTCAAGAGTAAGCTGTGGATTAATATCATTAATCCACTTGAACTGAAGCGGCCTCTAGCTAGGCATACAGTTCACTTGATCTCACTGAATTATTAACTTGCATAATTAATACTGAACCGCATTTATTAGACTTATCATTAAATGCATACTTGGACCAAGGGCATTATTTCCTTCAAAAGGAACTTGGGGAAGTTTGATGAAAGAAGCGATGAGGCGGTGTTCCTAGGATATTCTCTAAATAGAAAAGCTTACAGAGTCTATAACAAAAGGTCAATGTGCGTTGAGGAAAGTGTACATATAATATTTGATGAATCGAACAAAACTGATACAGTACAGGAACAAGAACATTTCGAAATTGGTTTGTCTTGTGCTGCAGACAATGATGAGGAGTTCCAACCAAGTAGACAAACAGCCAGAGGAACTGTTCAACAAAACCAAGAAGTTCCAGTATAAGAGGAACACGAAAAAATCCAAGAAGATCCAGCTCCAGATGAAACAGAAGCAACACCAGAACCTGAGGAACTCCACACTGACCAACAAGGAACTCAGGTGACAGAAGGAACTGAAGAAAATGCCACAACACCAGCAGCACAGTTTCAACCTAGACCTTGGAAACATCAAAAATCTCATCCAATGGAACTCATTATGAGTGACATTAGAAAAGGAACTCAGACAAGGTCACAACTAAGGAACTTATGTGCATTCCACGCGTTCCTCTCCATATTTGAGCCAAGAAATCATATTAAGGCTCTGGAAGATGCTGACTGGATCGTAGCCATGCAAGAAGAACTGAATGAATTCAAAAGAAATAAAGTGTGGCACTTGGAACCCAAACCAAATCACCAGAAAGTAATAGGACTGAAATGGGTGTTCCGGAACAAGAAAGATGAACATGCAACAATCATAAGGAACAAGGCAAGGTTAGTGGTCAAAGGCTATAACCAACAGGAAGGTATTGACTTTGAAGAAACTTTTGCACCTGTTGCTAGACCAGAAGCCATTAGAATTTTAATTGCTTTTGCTGTCTTTATGGGTTTTAAGCTTTATCAAATGGATGTTAAATGTGCTTTCTTAAATGGTTTCTTAAAAGAGAATGTCTATGTAGAAAAACCTCCAGGCTTTGAAAATCCTGAATTTCCAAATCATATTTACAAGCTAGATAAAGCTCTCTATGGACTAAAACAAGCCCCTAGGTCTTGGTCTGAGAGACTATTAAAGTTCCTCCTACAAAATGATTTCAAAAGGGGTAGAATAGATAAAATTTATTCCTAAAATCAAGAGGAACTGACTTGTTAGTAGTTCAAATTTATGTTGATGATATATTATTTGGAGCAACTAATGAGAACTTGTGCAAGGATTTTGCAAACTTGATGAGCATGATGGGGGAACTCAACTTTTTGAAATGAGCATGATGAGCAGTGAATTTGAAATGAACATGATGGGGGAACTCAACTTTTTTCTTGGTTTTCAAATCAAGCAAACTGAGGAAGGAATCATGTTCCACCAACAAAAGTATGTGAAGGAACTCCTAAAGAAATATGAGCTAGAATCAGCCAAAGTGAATCACACTCCCATGGGAACAACTACCAGATTAGACACTGATCCAAATGGGAAAAGTGTAAATCAAACAAAGTATAGAGGTATGATTGGATCACTATTATATTTAACAGCTACTAGACCTGACATTTCTTTTAGTGTGGGACTATGTACAAGGTTTCAATCCAATCCAAAAGAGTCTCACTTAACTACTGTCAAAAGAATACTAAGATATCTCAGAGGAACAGATGACCTATGCCTATTCTATCCAAGAAGTGGATCATTCAAGTTAAAAGGATATGCTGATGTTGATTATGCAGGTGACTTAGTAAATAGAAAAAGAACTTCAGGTATGGTACAGTTCCTAGGTCCATGCATGGTTTCTTGGGGTTCCAAGAAACAAAACACTGTTGCTCTATCCACATCTGAAGCTGAGTACGTAGCTGCTGCAGCTTGTTGCCCACAAATACTATGGATAAAACAACAGTTAAGAGATTTTGGTATTATCTATGATTGTGTTCCTATCTATTGTGATAACACAAGTGCTATTTGTATTTCAAAAGACCCGGTTCATCATTCCCAGGTCAAACATATCCACATTAGACACCATTTCCTTAAAGATAATGTTGAGAAAGGATTAATTAAATTAGATTTTTTCCAAACTGATCATCAAATTGCTGACATTTTTACTAAGCCTTTAAATAGGGAGAAACATGAGAAAATGAGGATGGAACTCGGAATGATCAAGCTGAGGTAAGTGCAAATTGAAGTTCCTCTAAGGAAAAGGCAAAAACTATGGTACATATAGACTATTACAAACACACACTTTTTGTGTGCAAACATAGTTGAAGCTTACCATTGTTGCAGACAGACTCACACTACAAATGTGCTAGGTAAGAAGTTCCTTTTGAATCGGTTAATTTAAGATGCAAAATTAAGCAAGTCAAAACCAAGTCAAACAAATTTTAATTTTTTTTTTCTTTTCAACAAACTTTTAAAATTCAAAACCAAATACCCAATTCAAAGAATATCTGGGTCGGTTCCATTGGCAATAAATAGGAGAAACTCTTCACTTCCCGCATTCAACCCATACACCCCCCCCCCCCTTTTCTTCCACTCTCACACACTTTCTCCACTGGTATCACCACTCCACCCACCTATAAAAACCCTCCACCATGGTTCTCACCAGTAACAACACTGATCTCTCTTCTCTCAAACGAAAAAGAAACCCGTCCTCTCCAGTTCCCATGGATACTTCACCCATGCAATCACCGATTCCCCTCTGATCTCACAACCCCATCCTCACCATTACTCAGGGGGAACAAATCGACACTGATATTGAAATGAAAAGCCCAATCTCAAACCCTACATCCTCCACACGAAAATCAAAGAAACGCCGGGTAGAAGTTTCCGATGACCAGCTCGAGGAAACAGAGGATCCGCAGCAGAGTGTTCGATCTCAGGGGGAAGGAAGGAGTTCCAAGAAACTCTCTGCAAAAGATAACAATCTGGTTGAAGGGTTCGCAATCAATTCCACATGATGCGAAGCTTCAAAATTTCAAGAATTGATGGAGATCCTTGAGCACCAAAAGTGGGTGTAAGTCTGTTGAGTACTTATGCTAAATCACCTCTAATTCCAGAAGCCATGAAAGAATTTTGCAAAAACTTTACTTGTGTTGAGAATGTGTGTTCCAGTAAGGTGAATGGAACACGCATTGAATTTGATGCTGCGTATTTGGAACAGCTGTTTGGTACTCCCAATAGGGGATTTGATATGTGGTTGAATAGGCCAAATTAAGGTGTCAATTGAAAATGTAGATGAAGATGATATTGTTGGTTCAATCGGAGGAGATTCCAATGTTTCCACCTCCACTCAATAAACTGTTTCTCTCTCCTCCAAAAATTGTTATTCAACATTGTGTGGAGAGGTGTATTTCCTCGAACTCAAAAGAGGAACAAAGCCAGCCTATTTGATGCATGCCTCATGTATTGCCTCGAAAGAAAAATCCCTATAAATTTTCCTGCAATCATGATCAAACATCACTCCACCTGCATCCCCAAATACAAAATCCCATACTCTTCCCTTCTCACTGAAATCTTTAAAAGTTTCTCAGTCGATCTTAGCCCCTACTATGTAATCCCCCTAAAATCAACCCAAATCGTACAATTAGAGATGCTAAGTCTGTTAAACCTTAAGGTTGTTCAGGGTAAAGTCATTAGGGCTGGCAAAGAAGAGAAAAAGGATGAGGAAGATAAAGAGGGCACTGAAGTTAAAGAGGAAGAGGATGAGGAACTCGATCACTTGAAGGTGACTCTGTCTCGAGTTCCTAAAGGAAAAAGAAAAAGTGTGGGATCCCAAGGGAAACGGAAAAGCATGCGGGTGGCTATGTAGGAAAACAAGAAGAGAGGTCTGGTTTTTATGGACATTAATGAGGAAGGGGAGGTAACGGAAATGCCCATAGAAGAGGATGATGTTCCTATCAAGTAGGAGGAACTGCCTGAAGCTGCTGTACCAAGGAACAGGGCACCTAAAACTTCCAGGAAGTCCAAATCTCGTCGTGTTCCATCTGAACAGGAACATGTTCCAGATCATGGTGGTGCCTGGAACACCAAAGATGACCAGATATTGGAACTCGAGGCTACAGTTGCTCGTTTGGTGGAACTGCAGGAAGGAACAGACCACATAATCGGTCTGATGCAAGCTCACATTGGTGCCTTGGTTGACAGTGTCAAGACCCTCCAAGCCAATCTCCAACACTCCTCAGATGAAGCCAATGCTACTCGAGCCACCATTCTCTCCAAGATTAACAACCTGGAAACCTTTGAGGAAACAAGTGTCGAAGAAACAGCTGGTTCTGGTTCCCCATCCCAAGCCTAAAACTCTCCTATGCTATAATTTCTTTTGCCATGGAATAATTTTTTTTGTCTTTCTTTTGTGGTTTGTATAATTTAAACTTGTACTTGTTCCATCTTGACTTGACTTGCTTGAAGAGTATCTTTTTTCTGGTTTGATCATTGCTTCTTGCCTCCTTATTATTGTTTGAGTTGGTCCAAAACTTTGAGGCTAGCTTAACTTGCAAAACGTTGATCGTGGGGCACTGTGTTTGGAATGGCTATATTTCGTGCTATGCTTTTTGTTAATGTCAACAGGGGGAAGTCAAGGTGAAAACTTTCAAGGTGAAATCAATCCTAGTTCCTGACTCACCATCTTGTGTACTCTCTGTAAGTTTTTTTTTTTATTTCTTTTTTTTGTAAGTTTTTTATTTTCTACTTAATTGAAGTCTACATCTATTCCTGTTTAATCTCATGTTGTAAAAAGTTTGCATGTGTTGTCATCACCAAAAAGGGGGAATATTGTTGTTCCTAGGTTTTGGTTGATGACACACACATTGCAAACATCCTGATTGATGTTGCTAATGAATATAGACAGGTAAGTGCCTGAGTTCCTATTAGGATAGGAACTTGGATCAGCTTCTGAAGTTCCTGATATGCACTTGGAACAACTACTGGAGTTCCTGAGTTGGAAGCAGTAAGAGCTGGAGTTTCAAAGTCACCAAAGCCAAGAGCAACACCTATTACAAATCGAGTGTTTTTCACACACACGGGAAAAGCTACAGATTCATAGTTCTGAGTTCCTCTGTAAACATAGGGGGAACTCATCAATGTTCCAGAACAGGAACAAGTGAAGCTTCAGAGTTGAATGCCTCACCAAAGGGAAGAAATATATGTCTAGGTAGTCTACTTTGCTTAGATCTTATGTAAAAATATTAGTATGCTAGGTGATATATAAGGAACTGGAAGAACTTGGAATACTTGGTTGTTTTTATCAAAATATCTGGCAATACTGTTTTAAGGAAATTATTTTAAATAAAATGTCTCTTTGCGTTTAATAAAAATCAGATTCTTACTATATCTTGTTAATAAAATAAAAACAGTTTTAACTTTCCTAAAACTTCTCCTAAATATTTTGATAAAATAAATAAACAATTTTTAAGAAAACAAGGGTGATTGACTTGGTCTTAAACACGTTTAGTAATTGAGGAAGTTGAGTGGGAAGTGGTCTTCCCTTATTCCTCAAGTCTAGGGACGTGACCAACAAAGTGGAAGTTAGTTGGTAGTTGAGTTTTTTAAGGGAACAAACCCTAAGGACAAACTCTATATAAGGCCACAACGTTTTCTGGAAAAATACACAAACATTCTAAGAGCTTTGCATTCCTAAAACGTTTTAAAGAGTTTTTCTAAAACGAGTTTGTGTCCTAGTTTAATCCAAGTTCCTAAATTTCTTTATATATACTTAAGCTTATTAATATCTAGAGTTCTCAAAACTAAAATTGTATTTCAGATTAGAAATGATAGAGTTATCATGTAAAGACTTAGAGTTTAAGTCTGAGAGAAAGAGAAGAAAAGTGAGTTGTAATCTAAGTAGGTTACTGTGAGGAACTCGAGTTGGAGAGTTATTGTAATCGAGGTATTACCATAATATAAAGGAATTCTCTTCTTGATTAGTGTCAAGAACTTTTCTAAATTGTTGCTTTTGCTTTTCTAATTCTCAGTTCCTTTATTATTTCTAAGTTCCGCAAGAAACTTTAACAAAGTTCCAATTACAATTCACCCCCCCGCCCCTTATGTGTGTTCCTACTGGAATATCATTAAGGGTGGATGGGATCTAGAGATTTAAAGTGGTATGCTCGGTTGAAGGGGAATTGATAAGTGCGAACACTTAGTTCTCTTTGCTTCACACTTGAATCCTTCACTTGACTTAGGACATTGGTTAGCGTGCATTCGTTTATTGGTTAGTAATATTAGCATTCTTTCGTGCTCGTTCTATAATAAAGGCCCTTTTCTTGAATTTTGTAGTTTAATTTTACTTTCTTTTCTTTTCCTTTCTTTTCTTTTCTTTTCTTTTCTTTTCTTTTCTTTTCTTTTTCTTGGTTTGTTTTCCTTTTAGTTCTTGCCTTGATTGTGTTTTTGGAAGAGTTATGGGTGGTTCTCTTTGGAAACTCTTGCGAGATCCAACTCGCCCTCGTGACCGATTGTGGGGTTTAAAGAGCTTGTTGCATGCGCTTAAATGCAACCGTGATTCCTACGAAAGTGAGTTAGGTTTTATATTCTTGTAGTTCTTATTTTTGTAGTTTTTAGAATATGAATAATTGCTCCTTCTTCCCTATTTCGTGCTTAGTTTGCTAGAGACTAGCAAACGCCTAGCTTGGGGGAGTTTGATGAGCGACATTTATGTCGCTCCTAGCTTAGGATTTCAGGTTACTTTATTATAATTTTTCGTAGTTTTTATAGTTTTTTATAGCATTTTTATGTTTTCTTTCCATCTTGTGCATTATAGGTGAATCTTGTGGAATATGATGGAAAACCAAGTAGATTGGAGTAAAAACAGGGGTTGTGCGACCGAAAGGATATTATGTGCGCCCGAACAGTGAAGAAATGGTGGACTCAAGGAAGATTCGGGCTTGTGCGACCGAACGAATCTTTGTGTTCGATCGCAGAAGTACCCCTTGTGCGGCCGTGCTCTGTACCACGATCGCACAAATTGGATTTTTGAGACAGAATGTCACCAATTTTGGTGTTCGATCGCACGGCATTTCACTCGCCCGCACAAAATATTTGTGTGCCCACACAGATTGGACGTGCGACCACACTGAAGATCTTGGAAGAATTGGCTAAGTCAGGTATGTTCAATCGCATAGAATTTCTGTGCGGTCGAACATGACGAAGGAAATAAGTCTTTGTTCCATTTGCTCGCACAAAGAAATGTGTGTGCCCACATGAGCTTCCTGTATTCGATCGCACAGAGGTTCTGTGCGACTGAACATCGACGCGGGCTGACTTAATTTGAATTTCGAGCTTCTATTTGGGGAAACATATAAATAGCTTTTTCAATTATTTTTCAATAACAATTCATTTTAGAGTTTCCAATTTAGTTTTGAGAATATTAGAGAGAGATTTCTTAGTTTTCAAGCTTTGGTTTTAGGAGAGAGAAACTACCATTGGAGGAAGCTTCAACTTGTAATTCTCTTTCAACTCTTTGATTCTTTTTGCAATTTCAATTCAATCTTTAATGCTTTGCTACTCTTCTTGAAGTTTTGATTTCTTAATTGCTTTGATGATTAGTTTTGATTGATGCTGAATTTTCCATTGATTCTCAATTGAATTCCTAGTTTCTTGATTCTTTGCATTCATCCTTTCAATTCAATGTCTAGTAGCTTTGAATACTTGAATTCCTTGGTTAAAAGCATGAGTAGTGAGTAGATTCTAGTTAGGGATAGGGGAGAATCTAGGGCTAAATTGGAGGAAATTGAAGGATGATTGTTGATTATTGATGTGATTAAACTTGAGTTGATGCTAGGATTTCCATGACTATAGAATTAGTAGTTGAAAATGCTAGTTCCATAGGATTGATTGGAGTGCATTATTTTGGTTTGGCAAGAGATTGTGAATCTCTATGATGCATGTGAAAAGTAGGTCTCAATCGTGAGTTGTCTTGTTTTAGGATCATGCGAGAGCTTTTCCTTGATTAGAGGCTTAGCGTGTTCTATCCGAGAGGTGGCGAGCACGTCAATAGTAGCTTTTCCCCTATGTATCAAGTCTTTGCATCGTGATTGTGTGATTCCTTTGTCATTCCCCAATTACCCTAGCCTATCCCCGATTCCCTAACGCTTCCCTTATTTGGATAAACTTGTTTATAGCGTAGAATTGTAGTCGATAATTCAAAACCAAATTCCGTTCTAAACTAGCTTAACAATAGAACTCACTTCAATCTGTTTCCTTGGGACGATCCTATGCTTTCCTCTATAGTCAATATAGCCGGTTAGTTAGGTGTTTTAAAAATTTTGTTTGATAAAGGTGTCTTCATTCAACGACGGAAAATACCTCTATCAGTTGCACCACCGGAGAACATGGAAAGCTATAATAGGAAAGGGTTCACTGTGCGGTCCATGGTGTATGGTCGGCTTTCATTGGATGAGTGGCGATGCGCACTCTTGGGGGTTGAATCTTGTATTAGGTGGGTAGTTCCTTGGTGGGGAATTACTGCTATGAGACATGCACTTGGCTCTAGTGCTTTGAGGGTGCCTAGCCTCACAATGTTAGTCTTCTACTCTCCTGCTGGAGTGATGAGACAATACGGCTTGAAACAAGAAATCCCGGATTATGCTGAGGAGCATCTGAAACCTGTTGTACTGAATGCTAATCGACTTGAAGTTTGGAGGCGGTATTGGGTTGCCAAACCATTCTTGAATGTTCAATTCCCACCTGAGCCTATTACTCTGTCTGCAGGGTACATTGTATGGATGAAAGGCCCAAGCCAAAGGGACATTTCTCTCTCTGGACCAGCGAGAGGCCGAAGTTCTAGAGCTAGACGCCCTGCATCAACTGATTATGAGGAAGGTGACTAGAGTGTGGCTCGTCCGGTGCTTGACCGTTCTGAGTCCAAAGGAGGTTCGTCATCCTCCCGTCTTGGAATACTAGCAAGTTCATTCTCCCGCCGCTTGGGCAAGGGGAAGATTGATTAATGATTGCAGGAAGAGCCAGGGGATAATACTCAAGGTGCCAAGACGCAAGAGCATAGTCTCCCGACTTTAGATCTTTGTAGGCTCAATGTGTTTGAATTTGTATTAGCTAGAAGTGTGTTTAAGATTGTGTTTAGAAGATGTGTTTAGGAAGTGTGTTTAGTGGAAGTGAAAAAGCTTTGAACTTTGCTTCATATGATCCCTGATGTGGCCTAAAAGAATGCCACCTGACTGTACTATCAAAACCCAGAAAAGAGGCCTAAAAGCCCGCCTGGGGGCTTTTCTCAGCTTCACAGGGCCAAGGCCCAAACGATTAAGAGGCCCACTTGGTCCAAACCAAGCCTCCAAAAACTTAGCAGGACACGTGTCCTGATCTTGCATAACACCCAATCATGCAAGACCAGTTCCCGAGAAACCCTAGCACTATAAATAGTGCAGATCCCTAGGTAAAAGGGATTCAATTCATTCCCACCAACAAAAACTTACCTTTGCTCTGCCTTCTCTCTACAAAACTTATCTCTCTAGCTTATACTTACTTAAGTATCGGAGGGAATATTCCTACGGGAATATTCTTGTTTTGCAGGTTGGCAGAAGTTCGTGCCAGGTCATATTTGATACCTTCGAGGAACGCGTGCCACGTCAGCACCGTAAAAGATCCCACAACATTTGGCGCCGTCTGTGGGGAGGTACAGTGTCATGGCCGAACTACAATCTGACAGAGAGTACGCTGGTGGAGAAGAAGAGAGACGGCACATTGAAGAAGCCAATCGAATCGCAAATGCAGGGAACACACCGCGACGGATGCAGGTTGAGGTGGTTGTAGAAGAGGAACCAATAACCGAGGCGTCTCCGCCAGGCGGCCATCTAAGCCCCAGCGTCCGAGACGCCATGTTAGACGAGAATCTAGATTTGCCAGTCTCGGTGGGCTCCCTACGCGAGATCTTAACAGGATTCCAACAGCAAATGAATCAGACCTTTCGACAACAGATGAGCACTACACTGCAAGATGAAATTCGGAAAAAAATATGCTAATCTACTGCGCTGAGAGGACGGCTCCGCAGAGGCCCCTCAGTCTAGGCGTCAATCGGATAAGCAGAATGCCGCTCAGATCCAACGTTTGGAGGGCTGGAGAAGGTTCTCGTGCACAAGCAAGCAGGGGAGTCAGCCCTGTGCCTGAGCACTCGGGAAACGGCCGTGACCCCCCCACTTTCTTACCTCGAAGGGACCCGGTCATACGACCATCGTCTAGGGGAAGCCCACCAGCCGTCTTACGGCCAGCCTCAAGGCGTCAAGAACATTATGAGGCTGAATCTGAACTATCAGACACCGGGTCCACTCCTGTGATGGAAGATCCGCCATTTTATCCCACTACACGTGGACCGACCCAGATGACGCCCCATAGGGTAAGCATGCGCCCCCGCCTGCTATCCAACCGCCGTGAACCAACCTATCATATTCAGCAAGGGCTCAACAACCTGACATTAAGGCACATGAGTACCCCTTTCTCTGACGAGATCATGAACGCCCCGAAGGAACCCAAGGTAAAAACTCCTACAATTGAAGCTTATGACGGGACCACCGATCCCGACATGCACCTTGTCGCATACCGCCATCACAAGTACGTTCAGGGAACCAATGAAGCCACTTGGTGCAAATACTTCCCAGCCACGCTCAAAGGAGTAGCGTCTAAATGGTTTGAACGGCTGCCCCCAGGATCAATTGCCTCTTTTAACGAACTACAAACTTTGTTCTCTACGAGGTTCATGGCACACAAGGAAGAAAGGAAAACCAGCATGCATTTGGGACGGATCCAACAAGGGAAAGACGAGTCCCTAAGAAGCTACGTGAAGCGTTTCAATCTAGAGGATGGACAGATCCCAGACTTGCCTGATGGCGTCTCTTTTGATAATTTTATCAGAGGATTGAAGAAGGGATCCTTCAAGTTTGATCTGGTTAAGAAGAGTGTAAGGACTATGGCCGAGGTCCTGGACGAGGCTGAAGAATTTATCCATGCAACAGAAATATGCAGCGCGTCAAAGGAAGTAAGGATTGGAGAAACAACAGACTCCTCCGGGAAGAAGGATAAAGTGGACCGAAAATCCCCATGAGTGAATGGCACATGGGCTCTCTCAAAAGAGCATGATACCAACTTTCCTGGGCACAAGAGAGAACGACCGCAAGAAAGGGAATATTTTGAGTACAACACAGATCTTCTCACCATACTAATAGACGTGGGGACAAGGTACGACCTTGATCGACCTTTCCCCATGAAGTCTCCTGCTGAGACTCGAGATCCCAAATTATATTGCCACTTCCATGAAAATATAGGACATGAAATCAAGAATTGTAGAAGCTTGAAGAAGGCTTTAGATGGCCTAGCCTCCAAATGACACCTCAAGAACTACTTACAGAAGAATGCTCATGGCTTTGGAAAAAACCAATACAAAAAGAACAAGTCACCTGCCTCACCGACTAACGGACAACACAACGACGGAGGATTTGTAGCCGTCATATCTGGAGGACCGGTCGCTGGAGGACCCACCATGAGAGGACAGAAAGATTATGCTCGCCTTTTAGGACAAGTGCTGCTGTCAGCCAAAGCGCCGATGGATCCATTCCAAAAGATAGAAATATGTGAGTCAGATGGCGGACGGATAGCAACGCCGCATGATGATCCCCTTGTGCTTGAATTCAAGATATCTAACATGAGAGTTAAACGCATACTAATAGACATGGGTAGCTCGACCGACATAATGAGTCTAGAATGCCTCAATCGCCTAGCGCACGACCCCAAAACCATCGAAAGAATTCACTATCCCATCATTGGTTTCGGAGGGAGTATCATTCACGCTGTTGGCGTCATCACTCTGCCGGTTCGAATTGGGGATAGGAAGAATGGGAGAAAGATGGAGGTGGACTTCCTAATTGTTAAAGACTTGACTGCATACAATGTCATCTTGGGACGACCCACCTTAAACAAGATTAAAGCTGTAGTCGTCACCCATCTGATGCTTCTGAAGTTTGTGTGCGATGATGGAGTTATAGGCACCATACATGGAGATCAACAACAGGCTAGGGACTGTTACCTGACAGCCCTCAACCCGTCAGCATGGAGGCAAGATTCTGCCGAAGTCAGAGGAAAACGAAAGCATGAAGATGAACCTCAAGTCGCCAAAGAAACTAGACCCGTCCAAATAGAAGCGGTCAAAATTGAAGAAAGTGGCTGAAAGTAGAACATCGATCATTAGGGTAACTATTATACTCAGAGCCTACAAAACGGCCTAGCTATTGTACTAGAGCCCACAAAACGGCTTGTAAATGCCCGCCTAAGACGCGGTGAATGTAGCAAGCAATTTAATAAATGAACACTTATCTGACGAATACAAGTCTCAGTTGAACCTTTAAAAAGGAACACTAAGGGGTGAAGAAACTCACCAGAAAACAATCCCTAAAATAGTGGCGTCAATATCTGCTAAATAAACAATACCCAGTGCTAATAAACACGAAGGGTTTGGACATACCCAGTGCTAATAAACACAAAGGGTTTAGAAATCCAACATGACGCCTTTTCTTCGAAAGGCGCCCAAAAAAAAAAAGACTCCGACAAGAGCAAACATTCAGACATAACACCTCCTCCTTGGATGGCGTCTAAAAAGACTAATCGTTTGACTGCCTGAGAAGTGGCCAAGATTAGCGCCTCAAATTAGGCTGAAAACCTAAAACACTGAGGTTTTCGTCCAACAAATGGACCCAAAGAAAGAATTCCCAAGAAATCAGTAACGAACTGATGGAATTAAAATAAAATAAAGTGCACAACGGCACGAATTGTTTATACATAGCGCCCAAGGCGCAAACAAACCAAATCAAATAAATGGCCAAAAGGCACCAAAGTTATTACAAACGCCCACGGCGTCATTCAAACCAACTACGAGAAAAGCCGCTCAAGGATGAGGGGCAATAGAACTCCCGTCCTGGACGTCTTGGCCTTCAGGGGAGTTCACCTCGTCTTCCTACATGTCCTCCTCCCCGTCACTAAGGAACTCAGGGGAATCTAAGCCTAGGCGTCTAGCCGTCGAGACGGCTATCTGGTGGGAGATACGGCGTTTGAACCAGGAAAGGTCTTTCCCGTCCATAGACTGATCCCACGCCTTTTGGGCACTCTCCAAGATGGACTCCTCGCCCAACTTGAAAGAGCTTGCAGCCTCCTTGCGCACGGCCTCAATCTTTTCCTGCATGGGCTTGAGCTGACCTTCAAGAACGTTGACCTTGGAAGAGAAATTAGTCACCCGCTCCGAGACGGAAGAGTACTACTTTCTCAGCACGGGAAGCCGCCCCTCATGCTCCAGCAACTTCTCTTCATACTTCTCGGCGTCCTCCTCGGCCTTCTTCAGAGCTTCCGTCTTGGATTTGATCTTCTTTTCCGCGTCCAAGTTGATCAATCTGGCCGTCTTCTCAGCATATTGCTCATGATTCTCGATCTGGTCCTTGTGCTTGAGCATCTCATTATGCATATCAAAGCGATAGTTCCTACTCTCGGCACATCGAATGAAAAGCTGCCAAAGACAACATAGAAATAATAATAACGTACATATATAATCATAACTACAGAGATCCAGGAGTAAGTGTCTCACATCAAGGACGAGGGTCTGAATGGACCCAAAGGATCCCAAGTCAATCCCGGGGAGTGACCTCACATATTCCTCAGGGATGGCCGCATACACGTCCGCAAGGATCTTATCCTTCGCCTCTGAGCTAAAACTGGCAGAAGGGGGGATGCTCGCCACCTCGGCCCGCCGCATCCGCTTGAACATCTCAACTGAACCAAACGCCAAGATTATCAAACATCGTGCAAATCCCAACTTGACACGACAGATTTAAAGTACAGAAACACTAACCAATTGGCGAAGCTGCAGGAGAAGTAGAAGCATTATCAGTAGAAGGAGCCTCAGCTTCGTTGCCTTTACCCTTGTCCTCCTTGGACGAGGTGGTGGCGTCAGCAGCCTCAGTCTGTTCGACTGCTACTTCGTCGGCAGCTGCTCCGGCAGCACAATCCCTTTCGGTGTCCACCTGGGAAGGAACCTCCTTTTTCTCAGGAGGAGGAATGAACGTCTGGGTAGGAAGAACCTCCCCCTCAGCTAGGGGAACGGACGGTTTTGGAACCGACGGCTTCGTGCCAGCATCGGCCGTACCCATCTTCTTAAAGAAGGGTCGTTTTGGCTTAGGAGCCTCCGTCGAAGATGCAGGACGCTTCTTCGTAGCTGGCAAAGTGGGTTCCTAAAGATGAAGGAAGTCAGCGACCAAATCATGATCAGAAACGAACAGAGGCAAAAACTTAAAAATAATAAATAAAAATTACCTTGGCGACGTCACCAGAGGCACCCTCGCTGGACTTCTTGGAGGAGTCCTTTTTCTTGGCCTCCACGGCCTTGAGAATGTCCTCAGTATACACCTCGGACAGCCAAGCGGGTACTTCCACTACACCCTTGTCTTCGGAGGATAGGCGATCCATGGCAGAACCTACAAAGCCAAGGGTTAGTAAAAAAAAACAAAAAAAAAAGAGAAAAAAAAAAAAAAAAAGAGGATGTTGAGTGAAAATCTATGGGGAACTACCTCTACTCAAATAGGAACAAAGACCAACGGCCGAAATAAAGACTATATTGGTGAACTGGCCGACATGGGGAAGCCAAGCATTAGGCATTCAGGCATGGCTCTTTGACGACAGTCGATACATCTCAGCCTGGAACAAGGGCTTCATTAGTCCCCACTCTCTGGACGAGAGGCGAGGGTAGGCGTCAGCTTTAGACAAATAGCGGGGCCGACGGTTCCACCTAGAAAGACGTCTAGAAAGAGAGAGGTCTTCCATTCGAACAATAGACCACTTCTTCCTCCACCAAACCCAACTACAATTCTTACCCACCACCGTCTTATATCCCCGACGGCTGTAAAGGGTGAACCATCCCTGGGGAGAACGAGAAGAAGGGGCAATGACTACGAGACGAAGGAAAGCAGGAAAGGAAGGGGTGACGCCGCTCAAAGCACACTTGGCAATAAAACCAAAAACATTTGCCCAGGAGTTAGGCGTCAATTGAGCAAGGCCAATGTCATACCCCTCCAAAACTTCCATCACAAACGGGTGCAAAGGAAATCAAAGACCCAACCTAAAGGCAGCAGTATAAACAGCTACCTCTCCCTGGGAGAGTTGGTCCACGGAGTCATGGGGTCGAGGGCTCCTAAGACTAAAACCTGGGGGCAGAAGTAGAAAACGCTCAAAGTCACGTCCCTGCTCCCTCAGGTACCTCAGCCATTTCATGCTGGGAAAGAAATCGGACGGAAATAGATTGACGTCCTCCTTCCCCCGGACCATAGGAGGAAGGTTTTTTGCAAACTCCTCGTTTGAAGAGCTAGAGGATTCATCTTCAAAATCCTCGCGTGGAACGCGGGGACGGCAAGCCACATTCTTCCTTCTTCTAGGAGAATGTGCCGTTCTTATGGCCCCGTCTCCTGTATTACGGGAGGAACGGACTCCACTCCTACTTCCTTGGGACGAGTTCGAAAAAGGAACCCTATCGTCCCCCTCTCGCGGTGCAGCCCATGCACGCACGTTGGCTGTTTGTCTAATTCGAGCCATGTTGTCCTGCATAAGGGACAGGACGTCTGACTTTAGCAAAAGAATGAAAGAGATGGGCGTCATAACCCCCAAGACGCCTCCACATAACACTATAAACAATAAACAAGAGAGGTCCCACAAGCATACAAAAAACAAAGTTTTGATAGAGAACTTACTAGAAAATGATTAAACCGATGAGAAGTCTTGACAAATCCTCTAAACCCTCGAGAACACTGGACAACGAATCCAAGAACACTCAAGCGCAAGCACAATCAGATCTTTGGCAGAACGAAATTTGCTTTCTCTCTGTAAGAAAATTGCTCTGAAGTAACAAAAGAAAAATGAAAGAGGTACTGAAGCTTTTAAAGGAAAACCTAAGCTCTGAAAAGCCCTCACACGTGGAGCTCCCTCCGATCAAGCAGCCTACCCCACAGGGACAAGGGGCATCCTCCTTGAGGGGCAAATGATGTGGCATAAAAGAATGCCACCTGACTGTACTATCAAAGCCTAGAAAAAAGGCCTAAAAGCCCACCTGCGGGCTTTTCTCAGCTTCACAAGGCCAAGGCCCAAATGATTAAGAGGCCCACTTGGTCCAAACCAAGCCTCCAAAAACTTAGCAGGACACGTGTCCTGATCTTGCATAACACCCAATCATGCAGGACCAGTTCCCGAGAAACCCTAACACTATAAATAGTGCAGATCCCTAGGTAAAAGGGATTCAATTCATTCCCACCAACAAAAACTTACCTTTGCTCTGCCTTCTCTCTACAAATTACTTATCTCTCTAGCTTATACTTACTTAAGCATCGGAGTGAATATTCCTAATGGAATATTCTTGTTTTGCAGGTTGCCAGAAATTCGTGTCAGGTCATACTTGATACCTCCGAGGAACGCGTGCCACGTCAACACCGTAAAAGATCCCACAACAATCCCAACCTTGTATTTGAATTAGCTTTGATTGAGGCTTTAGAGCCAAATAAAAAGGTTATTGTGATAAATTTCGCTTGAACATGCTTTGCTTTTAGGATTGCACATTTGGAATAAAGACAACAACAACAATTGAATTTTAAATTTTGATATGATTTTTAGGATTCCCTTAATTGAGGAAATTTTGAATTTTTTCGTATTAAAGTGGTCGGCCTTCGGAATGAGGTTGCCTACGTGTCCCGTTAAGGAATCAGGCCGAACGTAGTTCTAACATACATAACTTTTTGAATTTTTACTTTGAATTCTGAACTAGGACTTAGACATAAAACTTCTTGAGCTGATCGAGGTTTGTCGAGGAACGAAATTCTGTTCCATCAATTGAAGGAAATAATGCCCTTGGTCCAAGTATGCATTCTATGTTAAGTCTAATAAATGCGGTTCAGTATTAATTAACAAGTTAATAATTCAGTGAGATCAAGTGAACTGAATGCCTATCTAGAGGCCGTTTCAGTTCAAGTGGAATTAATGATATTAATCCACAGCTTACTCTTGACTGAACCCGTAGGGTCACACAAATAGTACGTAAACGGATCAAGTATTTAATGGCATTAGATACTCCATCTATGGATATTCGGAATCGACGGATCTTGGTTTCAGTGGGAGCTGAGATCGTCACAGGCAAGAAATGAATACTCCGGAAACGATGATATTGCCGGAAACGGAAATATGGATCGTATCGGAAATATAAATATTATCCAAGTCGTAGATGTTGCCGGAAACGGAAACATGGTACGTATCGGAAAATATTATCGGAAATGGAAATATTGCCAGAATCGGAAATATTGCCGGAAACGGAAATATTGTCAGAATCGGAAATATTATCGGAATCGGAAAATAATTCCAGAAACGGAAATATTAAAAATTTGTTCGAAACGGAAATTGATTCCGGAATCGGAAATATTAAATATTGTTCGTATCGGAAATGAATTCTGGAACCGGGAATTTAATCGGAAGCGTATCGTACGAATTAGCATCGGACGAGGCCTGCCGGACGAAGGCCCAGCACGAAGTCGGGCCATCGCCCAGCAAGCCAAACGCGCGCACAGCCAAGGCAGCGCCCAGGCCCACCGCAAGGCAGGCCCAGCGCGCGCCAAGGCCATGGCCTCGCTGCGTGGGCTGCTGCTCGCACGCACACGCATGGGCGGCCCTCGTGGCTGCCGTGTGTGTGTGAGTTTGTGTTCATGCATGATTCCTAAAACTATTAGAGTTAGTATATGATTAAATTCCTATTCCTAAAAGGATAAATTAATTAATTAGAGTTCTTGTAGGATTCTAAGTTTAATTAATTCGTGTCCTACTAGGATTCTAATTCCCTTTCCATAACTCTATAAATAGGTGCCTAGGGTCACATATTTTTAGAGATTAATTCAAGTATTTAAAGTGAGTTTTGAAAGAAAAATTCAGCCATATTTCTTACCTAAGAGTGCCGAAAATTTTAGTACCTTAAGGGCGATTCTAGTTGGTCAATCTTAAGGCGGATCCGGACGTGCTGTGGACTATCTACGGAGGGACGACACTTGGAGTCCTAAAGACTTGTTCTTGTTCGGTTCGGGCGCAGCTAGGGAAGGCACGCAACAAAGAGTATGCATCTAAATTATGCTATATGATTATGTGTAAATAATATGTATTCCTGGCTTAATGGTTGTTTCCGCATGATTTATGTATTTTCATATGTATCATAACCTAACAGTGGTATCACGAGCCCCTTATTATTTTCATAATCTAAATTGCATGACCATGGTTAAATATTACAAATTTGCAAGAATTAAAAGGGGTGATTAATTTTCGTAATTGTTAATTAATTGCAAATTGCGTTTATTTAATTATACGTACGCAGTTTTTCGGCAGTTTCTTCGTTACTCATCCAAATCGAGTGATTTTTGTGTCAATTCCGCATGTAAAAGGCATTCTAAAATTTTAACAAAAATAAGAAATTCTTGGCCGAACCCAGAATTCCCAAATTCGAAGCCTAACTATGACTTTTCGAAGGTTTTAGTTTTTCGAATGCAAAATTTCGTAAATTTAAGATGTTAAATTAAATATTTGCGATTCTTGTTGATAAATCTTGAATTTTTGATTGACCTACTGTATATGTTTAACAAGTTTGAATGCCTAGCCTTGTTAATTATGCAATCTAATTTGTAATTATGATTAATTTGTTGAAAATTAGAATAATTTAGAATTAATTTGATTTTCATAATTAATTATAATTTAATTAGAAACCTATGATTAAAAACCACCATAAAAATTGTAAATTTATGATAAATTTTAAATTTTTATGACCTAGACTTGAATCCATGACAATCGGAAATCAATTGAATAATAAATTTTCGATTTTTCGCCCTAAAATTATGAAATTAATATTATTTATTAATTTGTCATTAATTTTAAATATAAATTTTAAATTTTATGCGATTCGTTCATATAACTTGCACGCACAAAGCAATGGACGCTTCGTGTTACCCTTAAGGGGTGTTGTATAGTGCGGGCATGCGACGACGAGCAAGGGAGCTCGTCGCCCGTGCGGCACGAATGCAATGAGCAAGGCATGGTGCACGAGCACAAGGCAGCAGCCCTGCCTTGTGTCGTGGGCCACGAGCTATGGACGAATGGGCATGGGCGAAAGGCAAGCCATGGCAGTCGCGTGTGGGCAGCAAGCGAGCTGCGCCACAACGCGCACTGCCTCGCGCAAGGGCGCGCAGCCTCGCGCGCAGCGAGCGCAAGCTCGCGTGCCACGAGCGCTGCGCCCAGCGTTGATCGCGCGGAATTGCTCGCGCACAGCAAGCGATGGCTCGCGCGCACAGCGAGCGAGGGCTCGCGCGCACAGCGAGCGATGGCTCGCGCGCACAGCGAGCAATGGCTCGCGCGCACAGCGAGCGATGGAGCGCGCGCAGCGAGCGATGGCTCGCGTGCGTCGAGCGCTGGCGATCGCGCAGCGAGCACCACAGCGTGCGATGGCTTGCGATGGAAGATGCAGCAGCTATGCGACGAGCGCATGGGCTGCGCGCACATGGCCAGCAATGGCTGTGTGCGTGCGGCCCATGGGCGTGCAATGCGTAGGGTGTTTGCGTTGCGATTAAATCGTTTTGAATGTTTAATTTGAAATTTTTCAGTTTACGTAATTTTAATTAATTTTAAAATTAATAATTTAAATTATTTTCTTGGATTTTAATTTTGAATATTGTAATTATAATAAATTTTATTTATTCTAATTATTTTACTAAAATTAAAATCATGAATTAATTTAAATACGACTGAAATTAAATTAAACTTTTTGGATTCAATTATAAATTTATATGAGCTTTAAATTTTAATTAAATTTGTATGTTTCCGGTTAGACTTGAAATACATTTTTATGTTTAAAATTAGTAAAGCATATGAATTTATTGGTTTAAGTGGGAGCCCTTTTAGTCATAAAACTCTTGATTAGGTCTACAAATCCTTAAGGTTAAAACAACTTGATTAGAATTAATAAGGACTGAATAATTGGTAGATTATTAGTGCCCTTGATTAATTGCTGCAAATGTTTACGTGATGCATAATGTGTTTTACTAACCAGCTATGTGGGCCATTCATGATAATGAATGGGTGAATGGTATATATTGTATATGTACTGTTTTGCAGGTTATGAAGTGACTAGTATGGCCCAAATAGGATAGAAAATATGGTCTGCGTACCATTAATTTGAATGTAATTGGTCTAAAGTACCAAAGTTATTTTTCAATTCAAATATGGTCTGCGTACCATCAAATAGTTGTAATTAGCTTATCCTATTTGAAGAAAATGGTGCCTCCCACGGAGATTTTCAAGACGGACTTTGAAGTTGATGCTTCAAGATGAAGTCGGGCCATACTAGATCACATTTATCTTATGCATGCTTTAAGTTATTTATTGCTTTAAATATGTCTTAATTATGCATGAGATTGTGGCTTGATTATGTTGCATGATTAAGGATTTTAGTTCACTTAAAATCTAACCAACATAGTAAGAGCCTTAAGTTCCAAACTTAAAAATTGAGTTAAAAGGTGCCATGCCAAAATATACACTTGCTTGGATATCCTTTACATCAATCTAGTAATAGTTTTCGCTCAGCGAGGTGTTACTTATTGGTCCTAAAGGGGCAAGGTACACAAATAATTGTGAGTACATGTTAGTTTTGGTGAAACTCAACGATATAAGTAAGGAGTCCTTTTATGTCGTGGCAAAATCGATAGGTTTACCTAATAAGTTCTTAGACGTACCTATCAACCAAGAGTAGTTTCTAGACTATTAGCAAAAGGCTTTTGCTTACCTAAAATGTTTTAGAATTGAGTCGACAAACTGTGCTTAATTCTTCAATGGTTTTAGGGTCTTGGAATCATTTTATTCACACCTGCCGGAACAATAAATTCGAATAAAATGCTAATAACTTGTTGAAATTGCATGATTGCTTTAATTTTCAAGTTATTATTCATGATAAATGTTTAGACTTTGCATGCTTCAATGAATGTTTTAATTATTGTTTATAATTAAATATCTTGCACTGCAATAAATCCTTTTAGAAAGGTAACAGTAAATTTCCTCGATTGGTAGTGAATCCAAGAACGATTCACGGAAATGAGAGAAAATGAGCAATTTAAAATGTACGTTTCTTATAGCGACTTTTATGGTTGTTTTCGAGTATCAAAGTCGAATGGCAAACCGATTGGTGCTTGTGAATTCAAAATACAATGTAGTTTTGAGATCATAAAGCATTGAGTTTAAACACTCAGCTTTACCATTGGTTAACAACCTAATATCTTTGTCCATTTATTTCTCGAATGAGTCTAGTCCCTAGACATTCGAATAGATCGATGCTTAGAGAACTTTAGAAGCTTCTGGTAAGATCATCTAGTTGAAACAAAATATTCAACATAAATTAAATGGTAAGAACCTTGTTGGGGTGACATTGGACATGTCTAACAAAGTATAAAAGTCAACACTAAAGAATTCAATTCTTAAGACTATAAGAAAGGGTACAAGAAATAGGAAAACGAGGAACAAATGAAAGGAATTTACGATTCCGTTTCTACCTATAAGTTTATGTTTAAAGAGAAGTGACCTAGCAATCAAACTTCCTTGGTATCATATACCGCTTGAGGTTCTTACTTCGGTAATAACTCAAATAATGGAAGCTAGGCTACACTAATGGCCTACAAGTGGGAAATGAAGCATGGCAATGCTACATTAGTTGTAGGGTCATCTAGTTTTTTTTAAAGGCTGGAACTAAATGGCTATTTTGTTCCATAATCAGCATACCTAAATTTCTGCTTCAAACACAGAAAGACTCACATTCAGAAGAACAAAAACAATGCTTGTTTGTTTGTTTATTTGAATGAAATGGTCATTTACGGGATGAGTCCATATGCTTGATTAAAACAAACAACTCTTTAAAGAACTTTACTAGGTTCAAATCAACCCCTTGATTTGAGTTCCACTAATCTTTGGCATTGTTGCTTAGACCATATCAATAAGTTAACATTCAAAAGCTCTATTTTGATGGACTTTTGAAAGTTTATTGATTTCTAAATCAATTTAAGACAACTAGTCTTACTTGTTGAAAGTAACAAAGAATATGAACTATTGTTAGAACGCCTAGACGATAGAGTTCAAAGCTAAAGAAAGGTTTTATGACTTTATTATTTCACATGGATTTGAGTGAATATAGGTTTATTTACTCAAATGTGATATAAGTTGAATCTGTTTGGCTAGTTCAAAGATTCAGAAGTATAAAATCCACTTGGCAAGAAATCATAAAGATCTAGGTTAGATCATGTTGATGATTACTTGAGACCAAATATGATCATCAATGATTGTGTGTTGTAATTTCACAATCTAGCTCCATAAGATATGGCATATCTACGTTGGAATAATCGAAGTCAATTAGTACTTGATTCGATCAATGATGGATCATAAAGACTTTTCCTATAATTTCTAAAACAAAATGCTCAACTACCACCAAACTAAACCAAATTCGTCAAAGCTATTGAAAAGTAATTTTAAAATATCTTTTCATAATATATCTAAAGAGTTCCTAAACTCAGTGGGAGCTTAGTGTTTGTCATTCGACAAACTAAGGCCCAAGTACAGATATATGTTTCATTGTGATTTATTCAAATGAGACACAAGGGTATTGTTTCTACCACGAATTTTTGAGAACATAATGTTTGTTTGCTCGAAATAATGTCCTTTTGGAGATTCGTTTCCAAAATGACAAGTGGGAGAAAATAGACCTCGAAAGTCTTCGAGGCAAACAACAAACATAAACGGACATTCCGGAGGCTTTTCGAAGTGCTTCAGAAAATCCGAACATATTTTGTAAGGACTTTACAAGTGGCTTTAATGAATAGACATCTCTTATAAGACTTTACAAGTGCTTCAAGGAGAACAGAATATTCAAAGGACTTTCAAGTGGCTATTGATATTCTATTGTTTGATGTTCTATACCCAAGTAGGCATAGAATTCAAGTCACTGAAACTATGAGATTCTTCTATTAGATAGTGAAGAAACATAGAGATCAGGTCAATGAAACTATGAGATTCTTCTATTAAATAGTGAAGAAACCTACAACTTGCAGTCAAACTATTATCATATAGATTAATGAGTTTGTGACTTGTAAGAAAGCTATGACGAAATATAGATTCCCTAAAATGGTTAGAGGCCATATATAGACTATATGTTTAAATGGTTAGAGGCCATAAAACATACTCAATGTTTTGATGACAAAATTGAAATTTTGTTGATTTGCAAGAATAGTTTCACACCTATTGGTTGCAAGTTTGTTTTAAGGATAAAAACCATCAAACATGGAATTGTGTTCACGCACAAAGCTAGATTAGTTGCTAAAAGGTTACAAGCAAATTCATGGCATGGATTGTGTTGAAACCTCATGCATAATCGTAATGCTCAAGTCTATAATTCAAGCAATGATTGCATATCGGTACATATATCAATTGGATGACAAAACAATTCCTCAATAAAATGTTGGAATAAACTATGTACATGGTATGTCATAGGATTTGTGGATCCAAATAAATGCTTGAAAAAGAAAGCTAGCTTATGAAATCTAAGTACAGATTTAAGCAAGCAATTGGGAATTAGAAATGTATTTTAGTGAAGCTAATAAGTATTTTAGTTTCATAAAATGTACATGATTCTTATAGATATATAAGAAGTTTAGTGGGAGTACATAAAACTTAATTGGTCCTATGTGTATCACACACATATCTCTCTATTGTGAAATAACATTCAAATGCTAATAGCTTAGGTTTGAAATTATTCATCAATGTTGGACCAAGGCGAAACTTAGTGCATACTGGGTATTAAGATCTATTTACAAAGATCTTATATTAATGTTTTAGATTAAGTAATGGCATTTACTAAATCAAACACGAATAACTCCATTGGAGATATTCGACCCATGTGAATAAATCTAAGTAAAGAATGTTTGAACTATGTATAAGCATTTACTAAGTTAAACATCAAAGAGTCTAAATGAGATTCTTAACCTATATTATATGTCAAAGAATTTAGCTGAATTTAGTATCTACTGAAACTAGATAAGCTAAAGTTACATGAATAGAATTCAATTGGGAATTATTCTGCAAAAGAATTTATCATGTATGATATAATATGAGGATCGCCAAAAATGTATCGTATGACTTTAGGCATGACGAACATATACCAATCTCTATTGATCTAACTGAAGATCAACTACATTGAGATCAAGAATACTTATGACACTTGAAAAGGTACATAGGAATAGTTCTTGATTCAAGGAAACAAAGATATGCTAAATATTGATGCTACACGCATAAACACTGGCAAAGGATCAAGCAAGACCCTTTGGACTTAACCATTGATAAGGACGAGCTATAGAGCATCGTGTTTTGAAAATGGCAACATGGGTTGGAGACCATGAGTTGTTACGTGGGAAATTAAAATAATAATTTCTATGTTCTAAGATATAGTTGGAGAGTCTTCCACATATCTATAAACTGCTTGGATAGGTAAATCCAAACAAAGCATCACTAGCAACCTATACAGTTGAAGTAAAAGTAATTATTGCCTAAGAAGCAATAAAACAGGGTTGTTTAAAGTTCTTCACTGAACTTGGGTAGATCACCTATCTGCTAGCTTGATGGTTCTTCATTGAAAAATGCGTAGAAACACTCTTGAAGCAAGAAAAACGTCTGCTAACTTAATGGTTCTTCATTGCAAAATGAGTAAAACCACCATCAAAGTAAGAAAGACTAGATCACATAATAAACAAACTCGAAAAGATCTTATCATCATATCTCGAAGAACATTCGATGAAAATGATATTAAGATTGGCAAAGCATGATAACTAAACCTATGCAACAAGTGAGAAGCAACACTCACGTTGTAGCACTGGAAATCAAGCATAGCTTTGAATTCCATGAACTGTTTTAAAGATGGGTTTGAGGCCCATGGTTGTAAAACAATGGGGTTGAACATTTATCATATATGAAATGTATTTTCATATTCCATTTAATCTTGGTTTAGTATTAAATGATGAGTCCCTACAATTTGACGATATATTCAAGATACACTGTCAGGACCAGTCCTGTGACTAAGAAATGTCTATCAAGTGAACTTGAATGTCAAAGGTTGAAAATGGTCCCTAGTCGGAGTTTTCTATAAAATTGGACGCATAGAAAACGTTAGACGATTAGAATGCAAGATGACTAGTAGTTCTGTTTCTTGAACTATGTGGACATGGAAATGTCATAATCATTTGCATAGATACTTACTTTGGGAAGACTAGTATCGGACAAGACCTATGAAACTTTACTGTAAGAGATGAAAATCTGTCATAAGTAAATTTCATTAAATTATTAGACACTAAATCCTCAATACATGAGTGATTTGAGATTACTTGTTTGAGAACTGGTTGCTTTGACGTTGACCAACCGTCGCACCGTAAAAGGAGGCTATAAAGGCAACGCTCAGGTAATCACCTATCAAACGAAGTCTAATCTCAAGATCGCAAGATTGGGATTGTCCTCCCATAAATCGGGATGAGATGCTTAAAAGTTGTACAAGGCAACTCGGAGAGCTAGAAACTGTGAAATGCATGGCCGTGCTCGGATGAATCATAGGCTATGATTATCTGTTTAGTTGATCAGTTGAACTCTGAAACCGAGGAACACCTCTGGACATAATAAGGATGACAACTCTTACCTTATGTTCAAGAGCAAGCATCGAGCGACAAAGGAATTAGGAAATGCACACTTGTCCCTAAGGACAAGTGGGAGACTGAAGGAAATAATGCCCTTGGTCCAAGTATGCATTCTATGTTAAGTCTAATAAATGCGGTTCAGTATTAATTAACAAGTTAATAATTCAGTAAGATCAAGTGAACTGAATGCCTAGCTAGAGGCCGCTTCAGTTCAAGTGGAAATTAATGATATTAATCCACAGCTTACTCTTGACTGAACCCGTAGGGTCACACAAATAGTACGTAAACGGATCAAGTATTTAATGGCATTAGATACTCCATCTATGGATATTCGGAATCGACGGATCTTGGTTTCAGTGGGAGCTGAGATCGTCACAGGCAAGAAATGAATACTCCGGAAACGATGATATTGCCGGAAACGGAAATATGGATCGTATCGGAAATATAAATATTATCCAAGTCGTAGATGTTGCCGGAAACGGAAACATGGTACGTATCGGAAAATATTATCGGAAATGGAAATATTGCCAGAATCGGAAATATTGCCGGAAACGGAAATATTGTCAGAATCGGAAATATTATCGGAATCGGAAAATAATTCCAGAAACGGAAATATTAAATATTTGTTCGAAACGGAAATTGATTCCGGAATCGGAAATATTAAATATTGTTCGTATCGGAAATGAATTCCGGAACCGGAAATTTAATCGGAAGCGTATCGTACGAATTAGCATCGGACGAGGCCTGCCGGACGAAGGCCCAGCACGAAGTCGGGCCATCGCCCAGCAAGCCAAACGCGCGCACAGCCAAGGCAGCGCCCAGGCCCACCGCAAGGCAGGCCCAGCGCGCGCCAAGGCCATGGCCTCGCTGCGTGGGCTGCTGCTCGCACGCACACGCATGGGCGGCCCTCGTGGCTGCCGTGTGTGTGTGAGTTTGTGTTCATGCATGATTCCTAAAACTATTAGAGTTAGTATATGATTAAATTCCTATTCCTAAAAGGATAAATTAATTAATTAGAGTTCTTGTAGGATTCTAAGTTTAATTAATTCGTGTCCTACTAGGATTCCAATTCCCTTTCCATAACTCTATAAATACGTGCCTAGGGTCACATATTTTTAGAGATTAATTCAAGTATTCAAAGTGAGTTTTGAAAGAAAAATTCAGCCATATTTCTTACCTAAGAGTGCCGAAAATTCTAGTACCTTAAGGGCGATTCTAGTTGGTCAATCTTAAGGCGGATCCGGACGTGCTGTGGACTATCTACGGAGGGACGACACTTGGAGTCCTAAAGACTTGTTCTTGTTCGGTTCGGGCGCAGCTAGGGAAGGCACGCAACAAAGAGTATGCATCTAAATTATGCTATATGATTATGTGTAAATAATATGTATTCCTGGCTTAATGGTTGTTTCCGCATGATTTATGTATTGTCATATGTATCATAACCTAACATCAATATCTATTAATTCAACTGCTCCCCCGGAGAGGATTTTCTTGACAATGTATGGTCCTGCCCAGTTGGGTTTGAATTTTCCCCTTGGGTCCATGACGCTTTTGCGAAGGGCTTTCAGGACAAGCTCGCCTTCCTTGATGTTTCGGGTTCTGACCCTCTTGTTGAAATGTATGGCCACTCGGTGCTGATAGACTTGTACATGGTGAGCGGCTTGAAGCCGACGCTCATTGAGCATGATTAGCTCATCATATCTTGATTGTACCCATGCAGCTTCTGGGATTTTGCTTTCGTGGACTATCCTTAGAGAATGTATCTCTAGCTCAATAGGTTGTACTGCTTCCATTCCATACACCAATGAAAATGGGGTTGCTCCCGTTGAAGTGTGGATTGAAGTTCAATACCCCCACAATGCGAATTGCAGCTTCTGAGGCCAGTCTTTGTAATTGGTTGTCATTTTCATGATGATGGTTTTGACATTCTTGTTGGCTGCTTCGACTGCCCCATTAGTTTGCGGGCGATAAGGCGAAGAACGATGATGCTGAATTTTGTACTCGGTGAATAGATCACTAGTGGAAAAAGGGTCATTTGCATCGCACATTTAAGTGCATTTGCGTCGCACATTGTGCGTGGCAAAATCTCTCTACGCAAATGACTAAAAGTCATTTGCGTCGCACATTTGTGCGACGCAAATGACCCTTATTTGCGTCGCACATTAAGCAAATGTGCGAGGCAAATGACTTTCCAGGCACCATGTTGAAAAGTCATTTGCCACGCACATTAGCTTAATGTGCGACGCAAATGACTCTTCAGGCGCCAAAAAAAATAAGTCATTTGCCTCGCACAATAGCTTAGTGTGCGACGCAAATGACAATTTGAGCGCCAAAAAAGTAAGTCATTTGCCTCGCACAATAGAATAATGTGCGACACAAATGACATTTTTGGCGGCAGAAAATTAAGTCTTTTACGTCGCACATTAAGCTAGCGTGCGTGGCAAATGACTTATTTTTTGTTTTTTTTAAAAATTTGTTTTTTAATATTTTAGTTGGAAATTCGGACATGATCGTCTTTGAAATTAGACGCTTCCCAATACCGGGAATACATTTATAAATAATACCTGTCACAAAAGTTTACAACGTAATTAACGTTCCCAATAAAAGGCAATTAAATTCGTCAAAGATCAACCAACATGTTACAACAAACATAAAATTATTACAACAAAGGTAGCTAGCTAGAGATCGAGTTCATATTACAAACTAAGCTTAAAATTCGACATTGTTCACAAAGTAATCTGCCCAAAAATCTTTCACCTCATTAATCTCCTCCGGTGAATAAGGCAACGTTCTTGAAAAATCCTAAAAAAGTGTAAATAATTCAATTTATCAACGATCGATCAATATAATAGTTTTGTGTACTTCAATTTATTATATAAAGTACGTAGTTTATGAGAACATACCTTAGTAAGATCTTGACTATTACCATGATTCATTATTATGTCGTACATAAAACGCATGACGTAGTAGCCACAATCTAGTGATCCCGGTTGTTGAGCACACTACATGCATTAAAATAAATAACACAAGAAAAATTTCTATCAAATTGTATGTTATAATTTTGAAAAACTTGATTCTTAGGTAAATAATAAACTAATTATACCTGTGCTGGAATCCATGTTAATTTAGTTCCCTTAGATTGTCCACTTAGTATCTTGTAACTCCGAAAAGCACTACACATTTGATAAAATATGCAATTATATATACTTTGTTTACACATGTAAATGCAAAGAATATTTTACATGTAAGTGCAATTATAAATCACTACTTTACTTGCTTCCTTGGGTCATATTTGGGCAAAAATGGCGTTTTCGAACCCAACTTTGAACTAAAGAACCTAACGAATGTTTTCAAACTTATTACACGTTTAATATGCATATTTACAACTTTCTAATTCTCTTTACAATCTATTATTTCACATTTAAGGCTAATTGGGTCGTTCTAGGTCATATTTGGGCAAAAATGGCGTTTTCGAACCCAACTTTGAACTAAAGAACCTAAGGAATGTTTTCAAACTTATTACACGTTTAATATGCATATTTACAACTTTCTAAGGCTCTTTACAATCTATTATTTCACATTTAAGGCTAATTGGGTCGTTCTAGGACATATTTAGGCAAAAATGAAGTTTTCGAACCCAACTTTTAAATAAAGAACCTAAGGAATGTTTTCAAACTTATTACACGTTTAATATGCATATTTACAACTTTCTAAGGCTCTTTACAATCTATTATTTCACATTTAAGGCTAATTGGGTCGTTCTAGGTCATTTTTAGGCAAAAATTAAGTTTTCGAACCCAAGAGGAATACATATGGTTGGCTTAAATAGTTGGCAGTTCGAACAAGGCGAACATAATACTTATAACAACAGTTATTAACTATAAATAAAATACATATAAAGAGGCATTGTATACTAAAGTGGACTTATTAATTGATGATAAATATTTATTAAAAATGGTGGTGGTTTTCCCAAGGACCTCATATATTGTAATATGACTCTCTCCATTAACATTAGCAGTAACTTTAGAAAGAATTCAGTTGTATATGATCAACGGTATTCCCAGGTTTTCGTTGACCCGCACCCAACAAGCAAAGGAAACAGAGGATGAGTAGTCTATCATTGTATCTCCATAAAAATACACTACTATACGTCTACACTGTATGTAATTCATTTACAAACCCACTAACTAAAAGATTTTAAAAGGTGAGAAGCAGATTATAAAAGAATAATTTTGGTATGGTCTTGTTCCCGAATTATTAAAACTTGGAAGTAGTAATTAACAAAGTTGAGTTGTTACATGATTTCTGTGATTCAATGTCCGTTTTCTAGTAACATGGTCCACTTTGTCTTGTTTATTACATTCAAATAAAGCAAGGTGCATTGGTTTGTAGATATTACAAAGATCCTTTGATGCGAAATTTCAAAGCATACCAGCTTGCTAAACGGTTAGGACTCTTGTTCGTTACCATTTCTTTTTTTTCTTGATCAGGAGAACTATTTTTTCACTAATAACATAATCAAGGTTGATATTGATAGTTCTACCAGATACCATATTAAACTTTCATCCATGAAAAATTATACCAATAATTGAAAGTTTAAACAGAAACAATTCTTGAGCAACATCAAGGCAGAAGTTCATTAAATAAGAGGATTACCACTTCTGGATGCCTGTTTCATTGAAGAGTTAGGAACTGCTAGCTTCTTTGGTGTACCAGCTCTACCTCTCTTATAGACTTGTGAGAATCATCTGCCTCTGGGGAACATTCACTAAAGTTAAGAACGATCGGCTCCTTTCCTGCAAATTTTTGTACACAATCAGTTGAGATCTACCCTAGATTCATATTATGGGCCTTATGGCACTAGGTAATGCAAGTTATTATAGGAAGAATATAATGCCACATAGCTTACATTATATAGCATTGTCTTCATAAAATAGGTAAATTATATTATCATCTCAGAAATTAACCAATCATTGGTTCCACGAACTCTATTTGCTCCATACTCAATAACAGAATAAACAACCAGCTACAGCAGCTGTCATGTGTCGAGTACAAACTTAATTAACAAAGTAGCCAAGTTTACAGAAGGCACCAACAGCTAGTGTAATAATAAACTGTACAAAGCCGGAAAGCTTGCACTTACCCCCGTATGCTGCTTCGTTGCACATCTTAGCCATCTGCAAAATGCAAATACTTACATAAGTTTGTTAACCATAAGAACATCTCAGGAACGCAAATGACGGTTGTCTAGAATCTCCACATAACATAATTGAATTAAAAGCATGTCAAATTTCTAATTAGGGTTCGATATTGAGATACTAGAATCTGTCAAATTTCTCATCCACAAAAATAAAAACAACCCTGAAATATGGGTTTTACAGAATCCACCAATATGAGTAGAATTTAAAGCTTCTGCATCAAACTTCTCATGTAATTTCCTATATTTACAGCCATATAATTGCATAACCATTTCATTACCATAAAATTAAGCAATAATTTCAATTACCCTAAAAAACAAGTGTCAATAATTCCACAATTAGATAACAACCAAATATTAAGTTTCTAACACTCGAAATCAATCGCATAACACTTCAAATACTGACAAACTATAGCTAATAATCAGATTCTCGTACTAACTGGAAATTAAACTCAAATTAAGCATCTTAATACATAATCTACATAGAGTTCTACATTATTAACGAATATTGAAGTGAGATTACTAGTTCCAAATTTCCCAAAATTCAATCAAACAACAAATTAAACCTAAAATTCCCAACCATGAACCCTAAATGTATACGAATCACCAAGTAAAGTGGATAGAAATTTCCCCAATTACGCTACCAGCTTCTAAAAAAGATAATTTAAACCAGAACTTTCATCCAAAACCCTAATATTGAACGAATCTGTATTGTACCTGTTGCTATATAAAACCATACAATTTGATTCCAAAGAAATAAGTTGCAGATTTGACGACTCACCGGAAAACAATCTTAAATCAATAGATAACAAAAAACTAAAACCCTAGGTTCACCAAAATCAACATAAGAAAGGGGCAAAACATGATAAACTTCGGAACTAGGGTATGAGAGAGAGAAAGTACCGGAACTGCAAACCATTCATACTGCTTCGATATTTCGCCTTCATCGTCGCGCCGGAACCTAGCGTTTGTCCTCTTGTTATTTTCGCAGAGCTCTTTTCAAGGATTTTGGAATTTTCGGTCTTAATTATAGTGATTGGAATTTTTGAGGAGAGAGAATGTTGTAGGAGCCTTCAACTGGACGAGGAGGGTGGCAGAGAAAGAGAGGTTTTGACTGTTAAGGTTTCAAGCTTTGGAATGAAGGGGGTGAGAGAGAAAGAGAGGTATGGAGGAAGGTAGGCGGAACATGTGTGAATGGAAAAAAAAGGTAAATTGAAAAAAGAATTTCAACGACTAACTCAGTGCGTCCCAGAATAATAAATCAGCGACGCAATTGACTGAATATATTTCTATCTGTCAACTGCGTCGCTGGTTTATTAATCTGCGACGCAAAATTAATTAATATTGCATCGCAGTTTAATAAATCAACGACGCAATTGACTTACTTTAAAGATAATCAGTAATTTGCGTCGCTCAAAATTAAACTGCGACGCAAATGATCAAATTTCATACTAAAATTCAACTATTGCGTCGCGTGTTTAAAAGTGTGACGCAAATACGGCGATGCAAATGAAGAGTTTTCCACTAGTGGATCTTCACACTCTCCTTGGAAATTGGGCCCATGGTCGTTAATGAACTCGTGAGGAACTCTGTATCTGCATATGATGTTTTCTTGTATGAACTGGGTCACTTGCTTGGAACCCAACACTTTGAATGACCTGGCTTCGACCCACTTGGTGAAATAGTCGATGGCGACCAGTATGAACTCATGAGCCCCGGTGCCTGTTGGAATGACTTTACCGATGACGTCGATACCCCAGGATGAGAATGGCCATGGTGATGACTGAGAATATAACAAGGATGGGGAATGTGCTTCAGATTCTCAAACTTTTGGCAGGTAGGACATTTCTTGACAAAGAACTAACAATCCCGTTCGAGGGTGGTCCAGTAATACCGAGCCCTGCTGACTTTGAGGGCCAACATCTTCCCATTCATTTCGGTACCACAGACTCCGGCATGTACGGTGTCCATGACTCTTTGTGCTTCGTGCTTGTCAACACATCGGAGATTAGGGCCGCTAGGGGACCTTTTGTATAAAATGCCGCCTTCTATGACGAAATTGGCTGATTGTAGGCGTAGAGCTCTCTGACTTTTGCTTGAAAAGTGCGGGGGATACTCAGAGTTTTACAAATACCTTTGAATGTCTGTAAACCAAGGCTCGTCTCTGTCTGACTCGACGTCGTCAATAGCATGGACATATGCTACTTCTTGACGCGTTTCAATTGTAAGTGGCATTTCAGCCAGGCCATTTGGAATGTTGATCATTGATGCCAGCTTTGCCAGTGCGTCGGCGAATTGATTCTCCTCTCTCGGGAGGTATGTGTAGCGAAGCTCTTCTACCTGCTCAGACAGCTTCTCAAGATAAGACTTTTATGGGGCCAAGCTTTTGCTTCTTACTTTTCACTTGACGGAAATTTGATTGATGATTAGGGAGGAATCCCCGTACACTCGAAGTTTCTGGACACCCAATGCTAAGGCGGCTTCCAGGCCCATAATGCATGCTTCATATTCTGCCGCATTGTTTGTGACGTTGAATTGCAATTTTGCTGAGGTAGGAATGTGAGTGCCATCTGGGGCTACTAGGATCACTCCAACACTACATCCGTTTTGATTTGAGGCACCGTCTAAGTGCAGCGACTAACTGTCCTCGTTGGTCATTAGAATTTGTTCGTCGGGTAAGTCATAATCCTCCTCTTCTGCCTCGATGGGACAGTCGGCTAGGAAGTCTGAAACTGCTGAACCCTTGATAGATTTTTTAGGGGTGTACTTGAGATCGAATTCCGCTAGCTTGACCAACCGTCTAGACAGCCGTCCGTTGAGAGCTGGTTTTTCGAATAGGTATTTGAGAGGATCCGCTTTGCTAATTACATGCACTATATGGGAGAGCATGTAGTGCCGTAGTTTCTTTGTGGCCCAAACCAAGGCGATACTGAGCCTCTCGATTTGAGTACATCTGGTTTCGTACTCGATCAACTTTTTGCTTATGTACTACACGATATTCTCTTTGCCTTCAATCTCCTGGGCAAGCATGGCCCCTACTGCTGAATCTGTTGTTGTAAGGTAAAGCCTGAGGGGAGTCCCCGGTATTGCTGGCTTTAGCACTGGCGGATTGGAAAGGTAGTCTTTGATGGTGTCAAACGCATGTTGACAGTCCTCGTTGAAGGAAATAATGCCCTTGGTCCAAGTATGCATTAAATGTTAAGTCTAATAAATGCGGTTCAGTATTAATTAATTATGCAAGTTAATAATTCAGTGAGATCAAGTGAGCTGAATGCCTAGCTAGAGGCCGCTTCAGTTCAAGTGAAATTAATAATATTAATCCACAGCTTACTCTTGACTGAACCCGTAGGGTCACAAAAATAGTACGTAAACGGATCAAGTATTTAAGTGAATTAAATACTCCATTTATGAATGTTCGGAATCGACGGATCTAGGTTCCAACGGGAGCTGAAATCGTCAAACGGCAAATTATGAATACTCCGGAAACGATGATATTGCCGGAAACGGAAATATGAATCGTATAGGAAATATAAATATTATCCAAGTCGTAGATGTTGCCGGAAACGGAAACATGGTACGTATCAGAAAATATTATTGGAAATGGAAATATTGTCGGAATCGGAAATATTGCCTGAAACGGAAATATTTCCGGAATCGGAAATATTATCGGAATCGGAAATAAATTCCGAAATCGAAAATATTAAATATTTGTTCGAAACGGAAATTAATTCCGGAATCAGAAATATTAAATAATGTTCGAATCGGAAATGAATTTCGAAATCGGAAAACGAATCGGAAGCGCGACGTACGAAATAAACATCGGACGAGCTTGCTAGACGCAAGGCCCAGCACGAAGCTAGCCCCGCGCCTAGCGAAGCCCGCGCAAAAGCAGCAAGCGAGCAACAGCAGGCCCAGCCAAGCACGGAGCAAGGCCAGGCCCAGCGAGCAAGGCAAGGCCAGCAGCAACAGCGCCCTTGCAATGGGCAGCGTGACTGCCTGCTGGACACGTGTCCTGATCTTAAGAAAACATCCAATCAATGCAGGACCAGTTCCCAAGAAACCCTAGCACTATAAATAGTGCAGATCCCTAGGTAAGCGGGACAATCAATTCATTCCCACCAACCAAAAAACTATTTTTGCTCTGCCTTCTCTGTAAAAATTACTTCTCTCTCTAGCTTATACTTACTTAAGCATCAGAGGGAATATTCCTACGGGAATATTCTTGTTTTGCAGGTTGCCAGAAGTTCGTGCCAGGTCATACTTGATCCTCCGAGGAACGCGTGACACATCATCACCATAAAAGATCCCACAACATTTGGCGCCGTCTGTGGGGAGGTATAGTATCATGGCCGAACTACAATCTAACAGAGAGTATGTTGGTGAGGGAGAAGAGAGACGGCCTCTCCAAAGGAGCCAACGGCATATGGAAGAAGCCAATCGAATCGCAAATGCTGGAAGCACACCACGTCGGGTGCAGGAAGCGGAGGTGGTCATAGAAGAAGAGCCAAGCGTCTCCGCCAAGCGGCCATCTAAGCCCCAGCGTCCGAGATGCCGTGCTAGATGAGAATTTGGACTTGCCGGTCTCGGTGGGTTCGTTACGCGAGATCTTAGCAGGATTCCAACAGCAAATGAATCAAACCTTTCGACAGCAGATGAGCACCACATTGCAAGATGAAATTCGGAAAAATATGCTAATCTACAGCACCGAGAGGACGGCTCCACAGGGACCCCTCAGCCTAGGCGTCAATCGGATAAACAGAATGCCACTTATATCCAATGTATGGAGGGCTGGAGAGGGCTCTCGTCCACAAGCTAGCCGGGGAGTCAGCCCTGTGCCTGAACGATCGGGGATCGGCCGCGATCCCCCAACTTCCTTACCTCGAAGGGACCAGGTCATACGACCACCGTCTAGGGGAAGCCCACCAGCCGTCTTCCGGCCCGCCTCAAGGCGTCAAGAACATTATGAAGCTGAATCTGAACTATCGGACACTGGGTCCACCCCTGTGATGGAAGATCCTTCATTTCACCCCTCTACCCGAGGACAGACTCAGATGACGCCAAACAGGGTAAGCTTGTGCCCCCGCCTGCTATCCAACAGACATGAACCAACTTACCACATTCAGCAAGGCCAGGTTTAATAATCTGACGCTTAGGCACATGAGTACCCCCTTCTCCGAGGAGATCATGAACGCCCCGAAAGAACCCAAGGTAAAAACTCCTACCATTGAAGCCTATGACGGGACCACCGATCCTGATATGCACTTAGTCGCATACCGTCATCACATGTATGTTCAAGGAACCAACGAAGACACTTGGTGCAAATATTTCCCGGCCACTCTCAAAGGAGTGGCGTCTAAGTAGTTTGAACGACTGCCCCCAGGGTCAATCGCCTCTTTCAACGAACTAAAAACTCTGTTCTCCACAAGGTTCATGGCACACAAGGAAGAAAGGAAAACAAGCATGCATTTGGGACGGATCCAACAGGGGCAAGATGAATCACTAAGAAGCTATGTGAAGCGTTTCAACCTAGAGGCGGGACAGATCCCAGACTTGCCCGATGGCGTCTCTTTTGATAATTTTATCAGAGGGTTGAAGAAAGGATCCTTTAAGTTTGACCTGGTCAAGAAAAGCGTGAGGACTATGGCCGAAGTCTTGGACGAGGCCGAAGAATTATCCATGCAACAGAAATATGCAGCGCATCAAAGGAGGGAAGGATTGGAGAAACAACAGATTCCTCAGGAAAGAAAGATAAAATGGACCGAAAAGCCCCGCGAGTAAATGGCACATGGGCCCTCTCAAAAGAGCATGATACCAACTCTCCTGGGCACAAGAGAGAACGTCCACAGGAAAGGGAATATTTTGAGTATAACACAGACCTCCTCACGATGCTGAAAGACATTGGAACCAGTTTTGACCTTGAACGGCCTTTCCCCGTGAAATCTCCTGCTGAGAGTCGAGATCCCAAGTTATATTGTCAGTTTTATGAAGACATAGGACATGAAACTAAGAACTGTAGAAGCTTGAAAAGGGCTCTAGACGCCCTAGCCTCCAAAGGACACCTCAAGAACTACTTACAGAAGAATGCTCACGGCTTTGGAAAAAACCAATACAAAAAGAACAAGTCACCTGCCTCACCTGCGGAGGGACAGCACAGCGAAGGGGGGTTTGTAGCCGTCATATCTGGAGGACCAGCCGCCGGAGGACCCACCATGAGGGGACAGAAAGATTATGCTCGCCGTCTGGGGCAGGTAATGCTGTCAGCAAAGTCACCTCTGGATCCATTCCCACGTATAGAGATATGTGAGTCGGATGGTAGACGAATAGCCACTCCGCATGATGATCCTCTTGTGGTCGAATTCAAGATATCCAACATGAGGGTAAAACGCATTCTAATAGACACGGGAAGTTCGTCTGACATAATGAGCCTGGAATACCTCAATCGCCTAGCACATGATCCCAAAACCATGGAAAGTATTCACTACCCCATCATTGGTTTCGGAGGGAGCATTATACACCCTGTGGGCGTCATCACCCTGCCGGTTCGAATTGGGGATAGGAAAAATGACGGAAGATGGAGGTGGACTTCTTGATTGTTAAGGACTTAACAACATATAATTTCATCTTGGGACGACCCACCTTGAACAAGATTAAAGCTGTAGCCGTCACCCATCTGATGCTTTTGAAGTTTGTGTGCAATGATGGGGAGATAGGCACCATACATGGAGACCAACAACAGGCTAGGGACTGCTACCTTACGACCCTCAACCCGTCAGCATGGAAGCAAGATTTTGCCGAAGCCAGAGGCAAAAGAAAGCATGAAGACGAACTGATAGCCGCCAAGGAGAGTAAACCAGCCAAGACATAAACGGTCACGATTGAGGAAAGTGGCTGAAAATAGAATGTCGTTAGGTTAACTATTGTACCAAGAGCCTACAAAACGGCCTAACTATTGTGCTAGAGCCTACAAAAAGGCCTGTAAATTCCCGCCTATGACGCGGTGAATTTAGTTTGCAACTTAGTAAAATAAATGTTTTCTTATCTGACAAATACAAGTCTTAGTAAAACCCTTTAAAAACTCTAAGGGGTGGAGAACCCCACAAGAAAACAAACTCCAAATGGTGGCGTCAATATTTACTAAATAAACGACGACCCTAAAAATACCCTGTACTAACAAAAACACAAAAGACTCAACAAGAGCAGACACTTAACATGACGCCTCCTCCTTGGAAGGCGTCTGAAAAAAAGACTCAACAAGAGCAGGTATTCAACATGACGCCTCCTCCTTGGAAGGCATCTAAAAAAAGAAGACTAATCGATTGACGGCCTGAGAAGTGGCCTAGATTAGCGCCTCAAATTAAGCTGATCACCTAAAACACTAAGGTTCCCGTCCACCAAATGGACCCATAAAGAATTCCTAAGAAATCAGTAACAAGCTGAAATGGAATTAAAATAAAACAAGTGCACGAAGGCACAAAAAGTTTACACATGCGCTCATGGCGTAAACAAACCAACACAAATAAATGCCAAAAGGCATCAAAGTTATTACAAACGCCCACGGCGTCATACAAACTAATTACACAAAAGGCTGCTCAAGGATGAGGGGCGGTGGAACTCCCGTCCTGGACGTCTTGGCCTTCAGGGGAGTTCACTTCTTCCTCCTCCATGTCCTCATCCTCCCCTTCGCTAACGAACTCAGAGGGATCTAGGCCTAGGCGTCTAGCCGTCGAGACGGCCATCTGGTAGGAGATACGACGTTTAAACCAGGAAAAGTCCTTCCCATCCATAGACTAATCCCACGCCCTTCGAGCATTCTCCAAAATGGACTCTTCGCCTAATTTGAAAGAACTCGTTGCCTCTCTGCGCACGGCTTCCATCTCACCCTGCATAGCCTTAAGCTGACCCTCCAAGGCGTTCACTTTGGACGAGAAATTGGTCACCCGCTCCGAGACGGAGGAATACTCCTTTCTCAGCACGGCCAGCCTCTCCTCATGCTCCAGCAATTTCTTTTCATAATTCTGCGCGTCCTCCTCAGCCTTCTTCAGAGCGTCTGTCTCGGACTTAAGCTTCTTATCCGCGTCCACGTTGATCAATCTGGCTGTCCTCTCAGCATACTTCACATGATTCTCAATCTGGTCCTTATGCTTGAGGATCTCTTCATGCATATCGAAGCGGTAGTGCCTACTCTCGGCACAGCGGATGAAGAGCTGCCGAAACCAAAAATAGAGTAAAAAAAATAAAAAAAGACCATGAATAAGTGTCTCACATCAAGTACGAGGGACTGAATGGACCCAAAGAACCCCAAGTCAATCCCGTGAAGCGACCTCACATACTCCTCACGAATGGCCGCATAGACGTCCGAAAGGATCTTATCCTTCGCCTCTGAGCTAAAACCGTCAGATGGGGGGATGTTCGCCACCTCAGCACGCCGCATCCGTTTGAACATATCAACTAAATCAATGTCAAGATATCAAACACCATGCAAATACCGAGTTGTCGTGACAAATTAAAATGTAGAAACACTAACCAATCGACGGAGCCGGAGGAAGCATGGAAGCATCATCGACAGAAGGAGCGTCAGCCGCCTTGCCCTTACCCTTGTCCTCCTTGGACGAGGTGGTGGCCCCAGCAGCATCAGCCTGGTCGGCCGCTACCTCGTCAGCAACCGCCCTGGCAGCGGAATCTCCTTCGGTGCCCACCTGGGGAGAGACTTCCTTGTGCTCAGGCGGAGGAGTAGACGCTTGGGAAGGGGGAACCTCTCCTCCAGCCAGAGGAGCAGATGGTATTTCCAGCGACGACTTTGTTGCAGCGTCAGCAGTACTTATCTTCTTAAAGAAGGGCCGCTTTGGCTTGGGAGCCACCGTCGAAGACGCAAGACGCTTCTTCGTAGCTGACGAAGTGGGCTCCTGAAAAATGTAACAAGTAAACGACCAAGTCAAAATCTGAAAGGAAACAGAGGCATATTAAAGGCAAAAAACATACCTTAGCAATATCGCCAGAGGCACCCTCGTCGGACTTCTTGGAGGAGTCCTTCTTCTTGGCCTCCACGACCTTGAGAATGTCCCCAGTATACACCTCAGACAGCCAAGTGGGTACGTCCACCAAGCCTTTGTCCTAGGAGGATAAACGATCCATGGCAGAATCTACAGAACCAAGGGAGTTAGTAGAAGAAAAAAAACAAAGTTGTTGAATGAAAGTCTATGGAAAACTACCTTTACTTAAATAGGGACAAAGACCGACGGCCGAGAGGAAAACTATGTTGGTAAACTGGCCTACATGGGGAAGCCAAGCATTAGGCACCCATGCATGGCTCTTTGAAGACAGCCGATACATATCGGCCTGAAACAAGGGCTTTGTGAGCCCCCAATCCCTTGACGACATACGGGGGAAGGCGTCCTCCCTAGACAAATAACGGGGCCGTTGGTTCCACCTAGAAAGACGCCTTGAAAGGGAGACGTCCTCCATTCGAACAACAGACCACTTCTTCCTCCACCAAACCCAGCTAGAGGTCTTACCCACTACCGTCTTATATCCCCGACGGCTGTAAAGGGTGAACTATCCCTGAGGAGAGCGAGAGGAAGGGGCAATAACTACAAGTCGGAGGAAAGCAGGAAAAGAAGGAGTGATGCCGCTCAAAGCACACTTGGCAATAAATCCAAAAATGTTTGCCCAAGAGTTAGGTGTCAGCTGAGCAAGGCTAATATCATACCCCTCCAGGACGTTCATCACAAAGGGATGCAAAGGAAACCTAAGACCCAATCTAAAAGCAGCAGTATAGGCAGCAACCTCTCCCTGAGAGAGTTGGTCCACAGAATTATGGGGTCGAGGGCTCTTAAGACTAAAGCCTGGGGGCAGAAGCAGAAAACGCTCAAAGTCACGTCCCTGCTCTCTCAGATACCTCAGCCATTTCATGCTGGGAAAGATGTCAGAAGGAAACAAATCGACATCTTCTCTCCCCCGGACCATAGGAGGAAGGTTTTTTGCAAACTCCTCGTCAGAAGAACTAGAGGAGTCATCTTCAAAATCCTCGCGCGGAACGCGAGGACGGCAAGCCACGCTTTTCCTTCTCCTAGAAGAATGTGCCGCTCTTACGGCCCCGTCTCCTGAATAACGAGAGGAGCTGACTCCACTCCTATCTCCTTGAGACGGGTTCGAAAAAGGAACTCTGTCGTCCCTCTCTTGTGGTGCTGCCCATGCACCCACATTGGTTGTTTTCCTAATTCGAGCCATGTCGTCCTGCATAACGAACAGGACGTCTGACTTTAGCAAAAAGAAAGAAAAGGGTGTCGTAACCAACAGGACGCCTCCCCAAGACACTATACCGATAAAAGAAGAAGACCCATAAACACGTAGAAAACAAGAGTTTTGATAGAAGAACTTACCAGAAAATGATCAAGCTGATGAGGAGTTTAGGCAAATCGTCTAAAGCCTCAAGAACACTGAACAAGAATTCAAGAACACTGAACAAGAATCCAAGAACACTCAAACTTAAGCAACAGAAACTCTTGTTTCTGAAGGTAACAAAAGGAAAATGAGAGAATTTCTGAAGGTTTTAAAGGAGAAACTAAGCTCTACAAAGCCATCCCACGTGGCACGTTCTCAACTCAAGTAGCCTACCCCACATAGGCAAGGGCATTCTCCTTCAGGGGAAAATGATGTGGCCTAAAATAAATGCTATCTAAGCTGAACCATAAAGGCCCAAAAAGAAGGCCTAAAAGGCCCACCAGAAGGTCTTGAGACCCTCCTACTCAGAAGGAACCCATTTCTGTTGCTTTCGAGAAAGCCCAAAACGCTTAAATAGCCCCACCATGCTCAAATCAAGCCCCAATATTTAAGCAGGACACGTGTCCTGATCTTAAGAAAACATCCAATCAATGCAGGACCAGTTCCCAAGAAACCCTAGCACTATAAATAGTGCAGATCCCTAGGTAAGCGGGACAATCAATTCATTCCCACCAACCAAAAAACTATCTTTGCTCTGTCTTCTCTCTAAAAATTAGTTCTTTCTCTAGCAAATACTTACTTAAGCATCGGAGGGAATATTCCTACGGGAATATTCTTGTTTTGCAGGTTGCCAGAAGTTCGTGCCAGGTCATACTTGATACCTCCGAGGAACGCGTGACACATCATTACCATAAAAGATCCCACAACAGAATTAGTAAATTGGATCCTAGTGGAAATCTAAGTCCAATATTTCCTCCCTATAAATAGGTGATACATAATCACAATTTATAACACATCAATCTCAAGTATTCATATAGTTTAAGATTAAACTAACTTAGTAATTTGCCAATATAATTAAGTTTCGAATAACATAAAACCTTAGACTATATTCTAGTTAATTGAATCTAAGGCGGATCTGAACGTGATATAGACTATCTACGGAGGGACGACACTTGGAGTCCTAAACTTGTTCTTGTTCGGTTCGGGAGAAGCTAGGGAAGGCACGCGTCACATGTATGTATCCTAAATTATGCTAATTGACTATGTGGAAATTAATTTGGATTCCTGGCTTTATGGTTTTTCCGCATGAAATGTAAGTTTTATATTTGTCATAACGTACTTGTGGTATCACGAGCCTCTAATTAATTCCATAATCAATTATAGTTAACATGGTTAAATTTTATAAATTTGCAATGAATTTTCGAAGTACTACAGTATGCTCATGTCGCTCTTTGGATTTGACAATCATGTCGTCGACATATACCTTAATTTCTCTGTGAATCATGTCGCTCATAATGGCTGTGGCTGTTCTTTGATACGTAGCCCCCGCATTCTTCAGTCCGAACGGCATAACTGTGTAGCAATATGTACCCCACTGAGTGATGAAGGTTGTCTTTTCCATATCTTCCTCCCCCATGGGAATCTGATTGTAGCCCGCATACCCGTACATAAAGGAGAGTAAGGCATGATTTGTGGTGTTGTCGACCAAGATGTCGATGTGAGGCAACGGAAAACCGTCTTTAGGGCTAGCCCTGTTAAGATCTCTGTAATCAACACACATTCGTACTTTGTCGTCTTTCTTTGGAACTGGGACGACATTTTCAATCCATTCCGGATACTTGGCTTCTCGAATAAACCCAGCCTTTAGCTGCTTAGAGACTTCTTCTTGAATTTTGAGGGAAACATCCGGTTTCATGCGACGGAGTTTCTGCTTGATGGGCTTTGAACCTGGGATGAGGGGAATTGTATGCTGACCGATGTTTGGATCAACCCCTGGCATATTATGATAGGACCATGTGAAAACGTCTATGTACTCTTAAAGTAGCTTGATAAGATCATCTCGCTCTGCTTGAGATAGAGTCAAACCAATCTGAACTAGTTTTGGATCACTGCTGTTAGAAAGGTTAACTTTTTCTGTTTCCTCAATTATGGGTATCCTGTTTTCATGATTTTCAATAGCTTTTGGCATTTCAAGGTCAGTTTCTTGTGAAGCAAAGTTGTTTGGATTAGGAATGTGTTTTGAATTTGGACTTGAAGAGTAGGAGGAAATTGAAGTATTATTGAAATTAGCAATCATTACATCGACAGCTTTAACTTGAAGTTTGGCCTTTAGTGGCTCTTGATTGATGCAAGACTCTAGCCCTAGACTTTTAGACTCATCACTAGACTCGAAAATTGAAAGACAAACTCTAGACTTGAACATAAGATACTAATCATAGAGATAGTTCTTGGTGCTCCCAAACGTCTTCACCATCATCATCGTCGGGGAGGCTACATCCACAGATCTGTAAGACTTGATGCCAGACTTGATTCCAGGTGTTGTAGGGAAATGCAGCGAAGCGGCTCTTGCATGAAGTATTGAGGCCTAGGAGAAACATTCTCACCGTCTTCCCTTTTGGTAGCTCAGGATGGACCACTCGAGCAGAGGAATTCCACCTATAGTAGTATTCTTGGACACATTCATTCCTCTCTTGGCGCAAAGCCGGCGTATGCTTGATAGAAGTGTCATGGAAGCTAGAACCCTTGAGTGTGAGACAGGCAGAACCGTCCAAGAGCTCATTGAACCAAGGTTCTCCAAATAATAGATCGAAGTCGGCAGGCACGTCGATGACCAAGAATTCAGCATTGTTGTAGTAAGTCTCAAAAGAAAAGACCAGATCGAGGACCCCCGGGATTTCGTATGCAATGCCCTGTAACTTGATGGTCTTCTTAGTGGTTAGCATTAGATCGTACTCGGAGAAGCCCAAAGCCTTCAGGGTGGCAAGGGGACAAATGTTTTCTTGAATGTGAGTGGTTACCCTGGGTTCGGGAATCACCCAGTTTTGAGAATGTGGAATGAGATGATAAAAGCTTGGAACCATCATCTCAAAGCCTGGCTTGTACATTGTAGAGATTAGGTTTCATGGAAAATCCTCCTCTTCATCTTCACAGTCATAGGAGATAGCTTGCACCGAAGGAGACTGCTTGGCTCCTGGAGGTAAGGGCAAGGTCTTGTTGTCGGCCATATTCTGGATTAGATGCTTGAGCTTGAAGCAACTTTCAATGTCATGTCCGTTCCCCTGGTGGAACTTGCAATATGCCTTAGGGTCCCAGCTTTTGGACCTTATGTCGCTTGGAGGATCTGGTGTGGGACCAATGGTAGTGATGACTTGCTTCTCGGCCAATCGGTCAAAGGCGTCACTATAGGACATTCCGAGGTTGGTAAAGACCCTTTGAGGCCTGTTTTGGAAATTGCGCTGATTGTTGTTGTTCTTGAAGTTGCTTGGCTTTGGACCTTGAGGAGCTTCTAGGGCGTTGACCTCGTGGACCTTGTGTGTTGCTCCAGTTTTCTTACCCTTCCACTTTTCAGCTTGTGGAGTTGGTGCTAATGGTGCTTTCATCAGATAATCCTCTATATCGACTCCGATGTCATATGTCCTCTTGAAACTTTCTAGGCCTAGGTATTTCATATGAGTATTGTACTTTGGAACCCATCAACAAAAATCTTGACCAATTCTCTCTCGGAGGGTCGAGTCACCATTTGGGATTCCATTTCTCTCCACCGGTTGAGGTAGTTAGTAAAACCTTCTTGAGGCCCTTGCCTGAGAACCTCCTATTCTTGCTGAGTGGTTTGAAGTTGAATGTTGGGCTGATACTGCTCCATAAATGCTTGAGCGACCGCTTCCCAAGTACTGGTTTGATGCTCTTTGAGTGAGTAATACCACTTATGGCTGACTGGTTCTAGGGACATGGGGAATACCACGGGGTATAACTCAGGTTCAACCCCCTTAATGGCCATTGTAGCTCTGAAGTTCTTGAGATGATATTTGGGATTGTCAGTTGACTTGAATTTCGGAATATCATTGGCAGAGAATTTGTCTAGAAAGTTTTCACTCCCCTTGAGATTGTCCTCCATCGAGGTGTCGAAGTAGATTTCTTGATTGGTGACCTTGTTAACTAGGCTCTCGATGTTTTTGGTTAGGTCATCCGCGGGTGCGGCCTGCTCCACGACACCCAAACGGTTGCTTACGTTCTTCAGGTTGGTGTTAAGGTTGGCTACGGCGGCCATAGCTGAGTGATTTGATCGACATCGTCCATTTGAATTGATTCTTGAAAGGGACTAGAAGCTTGATTTGTAGAAGGTGAATTGGCTGCTCGTTCTCTTCAACCTTTCTCATCTTCGGCGAACCCACGGGATGTTTGGACTCCTAGTTAGACACATGACATGATTTTAGACTTGGACTTCCAGACACATGATATGATATGCATGCAATGAATGAGACCTAGACTTGACTCTAAGTGCCACTCCGGAGATTCGGAATTTAGATTTTGTATTTGTATTCGGGATTTGCAACCCGTTGGAAATATTTGAAAGGAGTTTCATTTTTGTGTGGAGGCTTTCTCCTTGTACTAGGACTTGGAATATTGAAAGGGGATTTCGACCCATTAGATTTTGTATGTCATGAGGGAGTTTCGACCCATCATAGAGCATGAAATATTTTAGCGGAATTTCAACCCGTTGATAGGACTTGGAATTTTTTAGGAGAATTTCAACCCATTAAATTTTGAAGTATTTTAGGGGAATTTCAACCCATTGAATGTCGAAGTATTTTAGGGGAACTTCAACCCGTTGAAGAATTGGGTTTGTATTATTTCAAGGGATTTTCAACCCGTTGTAGAGCTCAGAGTATTTTAGGGGAGTTTCAACCCATTGGAGAATTCGGAGTATTTTATTGTAGTTTCAACCCATTGAAGAATTTGGATTCGGACTTGTATTATTTAAGGGGATTTTCAACCCATGATAGAATGTGGTAATTGAACTTGTATTATTTCAAGGGATTTTCAACCTAATGATAGGAATTGGAATATTTTAGGGGGATTTCAACCCGATGGCTTTGGAATGTTTCAAGGGAATTTCAACCCGTTGGATTTTGTATTATTTCAAGGGATTTTCAACCCATTGGAAGTATTTTCAAATTTATTATTTGGGAGCAATGGAAGGCAAGAGTTTTTGTAGTTTGAAGATGAATTTGAAATTCTAATTTGATTCGGAATTTGAACTCGAAAATGGGAAAGATGCATTTTGTATAGAATATGAGGCTATGAATTTTGAAAATTCCGGCATTACACCGCCATGAATTTGAGACATTGGATTTGGAACTTTTGACTTTGAAAGGGGGATTTGAATAGGAACTCGAAAGTTGAAAGTCCGGCATTATGCCGCCATGGACTTGGGGTGTTGGGCATTGAATTTTGAATTTTTGTATTGAGTGGGAAAAATTCGGCATTACACCATCATGGATTTGGAATTTGAAGTTTTCGAACATAGGACTTGAAATTTGAAATATTGAATTTAGGAATTCGATCTTGAAGTTTGAAAGGTTGAATTGAAAAGTCGACATTATGCCGGCATGAGTTTGGACATTTGAACTTGAAGTTTGAGATTGGAATTGGAAATTTGAACTTGAGGTTTGAAAGATGGAATTGAAAAGTCAGCATTACGCCATCATGAGTTTGGGCATTTGAACTTGAGGTTTTGAACATGTAATTGGAGGTTTGAACGCTTGAACTAGAAAATCCGGCATGACGTCGTTGGATTGAATTCGGAATTTGACATTTAGAATTTGGACTAGAAAATCCGGCATTATGACGCCGTTGGATTGAGTTTGAATTTGGAATTTGAAATTGGGACTAGAAAATCCGGCATTATGACGCCGTTGGATTAAATTTGAATTTGGAATTGGAAACTTGGACTAGAAAATCCGGCATTATGACGCTGTTGGATTGAATTTGAATTTGAAATTTGAAATTTGGATTAGAAAATCCGGCATTATGACGCCGTTGGATTGAATTTGAATTTGGAATTTGAATTTTGGACTAGAAAATCCGGCATTATGACGCCGTTGGATTGAATTTTGAATTTGGCATTTGTGCGTGAGGCGTGTTTAAGGGTTTTGAATCAAAGGGAGTGGCACTCCTAAAAGACCTTAAATCGGCGATTTTGATGCATGAATTTTGAATGATGCTCCTAGGGGTTTAATTTCCTAGTTGGAGGCTAATGGTTTTGGCAAAGCTAGAACTCGAGGTTAGTCATTCACGCGTGCAAAGACGCCCACACAATGCACAAATAGCACGTTGTCACACTAACATGGATATGAAATGCGACATGCAAAGTTCTCAACCTAAGGTCGGTCTCAGTTTTATATGATGCAAGTGGTCGGCTTTAGGTGTCAAAAGGGTACTTGACTAAGAGGCGGATCCGGCAACAACTTGCACATCCACCTAGGGGACGTGTGTGTCGGCAGACGACCTCCATGCTTGACATTGGGAATGTCAAGCAAATGCCAAGTTTCGGTAGCTGCGGAAATGGTCACACACTTTGGTCAGGAACCGTATGGAGAATCACCATTTCTTTGCCCCAGGGGCTAGCCCGAATGTAGAACACATCCGTATTGGGCAAGGTAGAAATTCATTTTGCACAAATATGGTTTTCGAAATATGAATGAAATGCCTAGAAATTGAAAATTAAAAATCGCATTTGAATATTGTATTTGAAAGGCTAGTTTTTCGACATTCGTTCTCAAGGTTTGGGAGTGTCCTTCGAAATTCAAAAACAGAACTGACTCCCACTCGAGAATTTGAGCAGCATGGGCAACCAGCCATTATAAGCCACTGTGCTGGATGCAGGCAGTGGCGTTTGGGCAGAGGCCTGCGCCTGGCGCCAGAGCTGGCATCCAGAACTTAAGAAAGCCAGTGGCTTGTTTCTCAAAGCATGCTCGTATTATCGATATTGAAATCAGGAACTCCCCAGTTGAGTCGCCAGAATTGTAGGGGGTTTTTTCTTCTGTTGACAAATTTGTATTTCCCCTACGGAAGGCTTTTGTAATTTTTGGATTTCGAAGGAGTCGCCACCAAACATTTTTAAGGGTCCCGTTTGGAAAGACCAAAATTGACTCTATATCGGATAAGGCATTGAATCTTAGAAACGGATGGGTGAGATCCGGGCAAGGGAACGAGATGCTTATTCCGCGAGCCTTAGAAATTGTACTCAAATGCATGGCATAAAACATTTTCGAAATACCCTAGTCATGACACTATGTGGGTTTGAATTTAGAACTTGAACACATAGAATCTACTTTTGTATCGTGACCACTTCACTTTAAAGTTAATTTAAGGGAACTTAAGGCCGGTTGGTCCAAGAAATTATCTTTGTTAAGCGTGGTGTAACTTTGTATTTTGTTGTATTTAGTGATGTGGGATTGAATATCTCCACCACAAAGCCCAAAGAGGATACAACGATCAATACCGGCCAGCTGGGCCCAAACCTAGAAAGAAGGCCCAAACCTTGGTACCCAAACGAAATAAGAGCAGAACCCCATTTTGGAAGGCCCATCCTCTCTGAGAAGGCAGGTCCAAATGGTAAAAGGCTCATCATTGCGGGCCGAATGCCACGTGTCCTATATCCCCAAGGGGCACACACCCCACAGCTAGGGTTGAGGGCACAGTCCCCAAGAAACCCTAACACTATAAATAGCTCAGATCCCAAGGTAAAAGGGCATTCAATTCATTCCCACCACCAAAAACTTATCCTTGCTCTGCCTTCTCTCTACAAATTACTTATCTCTCTAGCTTATACTTACTTAAGCATCAGAGGGAATATTCCTACGGGAATATTCTTGTTTTGCAGGTTGCCGGAAGTTCGTGCCAGGTCATACTTGATACCTCCGAGGAACGCGTGCCACGTCAGCACCGTAAAAGATCCCACAACATTTGGCGCCGTCTGTGGGGAGGTACAGTGTCATGGATGAACTTCAAATCGACTGCGGAAAAACCAAGGGCAAAACAGAACTCCCAGCCAGAGAAGGGGTGTCTAAAGATGGGTCCAACACTCATTGTGACGCGGCAGCTAGCCGGCCTGCTGCCGCCATTTCTGTGCGACACTTGTTGGATGGTTCTCACGAAGTCAATCCTAAGCACGATAATGGCAGGATGATAGAGTTTTTTTCAGAAGATCCTGACTCACCTATGAAGAGACGCACCCTGGAGGAAGAGAGTCGACATGTCAAAGAGGAACGTCCAGGAAGATGGACGAAACGAACTTTACAGAAGAAAAATGAGGCACAGGGCTATTACTCTCTAGAGGCTCCTAGAAGACAGCATGAGAGCGTCACCCGAAGGAAGAATGGCCGTGGCTCCGAGGAAAAAAGAGGGCGAAGGAGGTCCTCCTCTAGGGGTCCCTTTATGTTCAACACGGCTCTTGAAAACATCCTCCTTGCTGAAGGACCGAGTCTGGGAATAGAACCGTCCCCCCCGACGATTGACCACCTCCTGCCAACAAGCCCCTTTATGTGCTTTCCACAACAAAGAAGAGCATGACACCCAAAGTTGTCGGATGTTGAGGAGGATATTAACTGATCGCGCGGCTGAAGGACACCTCCGCCAGTACGTCCATTTAGAGGACGCACACAAAGAAGTGAGCCCCACCTCTGAGTATTCAAACGAAAGAGTTATGGTAATATCAGGGGGAATAGCTGCAGGAGAACCATGTAAGGAAGGACGGTAAAAAGTTCCATCTCATCTTCCCCCAGCACAGAAGAATCTACCCACTGTAGAAATTTCCAAAGACGATTACAGAAGGGCGGCAGCACCATATGATGATGACCCTCTAGTTATAGAGATTAAGGTGGCTAATCTCAAGGTGAAGAGAGTACTGGTGGACACAGGAAGCTCGTCCGACATAATCAGTCTGCAATGTCTGCGGAAATTAAGACACAATCCTGAAGACATTGAACAAGTGCACGGGCCCTTGGTTGGATTCGGAGGGAGCATCGTTCGTCCAATCGGCTCCATTTTTCTCCCGGCCTCTGTTGGAGTTCCCCCAGTGACCAAAGAAGTTGTCATCAGGTTTATAATTGTAGCAAACCTCACCACATTCAACATCATACTTGGCCGTCCAACGCTCAACGACCTAAAAGCTGTGATCGTTCCTCATTTACTGTTGGTCAAATTTGTCGGAAGTAACGGACGCGTTGGGTCTCTCTATGGAAATCAACAGTTGGCCAGGGATTGTTACTTATCGACATTGGAGCCAACGGCCTGGGGAGCCTCTCCGAAGGGAAAAGAGCAATCTAAACCTCTGGCAAGCAATCGTAAAACCCGGGAGACACCAACGGAGCACAATGCAGAAAGACGACCTGAGCCAGTGGGAGCACACTATGCTATAATTCTGGACTTAGCAGACCCGTCCCGAACGGTCCCCATTGGGGTCCACCCTGACGACCCCATGTCAGCAGCATTAGTGCAACTGCTCCGAGAATACACGGAAATATTTGCCTTCACGGTACAGGAGATGCCAGGCATAGACCCGGCGGTGGCCGTGCATAAGCTGAATGTGGACAGCGCTGTAAAGCAAATACAACAAAAGAAGAGGAATCATGGAGAAGCAAGAAATTTGGCCGCCGCTGCCGAGGTTAAGAAACTAATGGATGCTGGCTTCATACGTCCGTGTCAGTACCCAGACTGGGTAGCTAACGTAGTCCTGATACCCAAGCCCAATCGGACGTGGAGGATGTGTGTTGATTACACCGATCTCAATAAAGCTTGCCCTAAGGACAGTTTCCCACTGCCAAAGATAGACCGACTCGTCGACTCAACGGCCGGACATGCCATGATGAGCTTCATGGACGCCTACTCCGGATTTCACCAGATCCCATTGTGGCCCGAAGATCAGGAGAAGACATCATTCGTCACGGAACAAGGATTGTACTGCTACAAAGTAATGCCGTTCGGCTTAAAAAATTCCCCCGCCACCTTCCAACGGTTGGTGAACACAGTTTTTGCAAAGCAGCTGGGGAGGAATATATAAGCCTATATCGACGACATGATTGTAAAAAGCAAACAGAAGATGGATCACTTCGACGATTTGAGAGAAACCTTTGAGACACTCAAGACATACCAGATGAGACTCAATCCCAAGAAGTGCATATTTGGGGTATCCTCTGGCAAGTTCCTTGGCTTCTTGATTGACGAAAGGGGCATTGAAGAAAATCCGGACAAAGTGCAGGCGGTCATCAATATGACGTTGATAAGGACGGTCAAATATGTGCAACGCCTAACTGGGTGTCTTGCCGCCTTGGGACGATTTTTATCTAGAGCTGGAGACAAGTGTCATTACTTCTTCAGTACCATCAAAAAGGGCACCCAGTTTGATGGACGTCGCAAGCTGAGGCTGCCTTCCTTCGCCTAAAAGAACACCTGCATACTTTGCCACGACTGGTCAGCCCTCTCTTAGGGGAAGTTTTGTATCTGTACCTTGCCATCTCAGAATACGCACTAAGTGCCGTCTTGCTTACAGAGAGGGATGGGACGCAACTACCTGTCTACTTTGTCAGTCACATGCTGCAGAATGCTGAACTCAAATATCCAACAGTCGAAAAGTTTAGCTTTGCTCTATTCTTGGCTAGTAAGAAGCTTCGTCCATTTTCCTGGCTCATCGACTGGTAGTATACACGGATCAACCGCTAAAGCGGCCTTTCACCAATCTTGAAGCGTCCGCAAGAATGCTCAACTGGGCAATTGAGCTTAACGCGTTTGATATCTTGTATGAACCGCGGAAGGCAATAAAGGGACAGGCATTTGCTGACTTCATCGCGGAACTGACCAAGCCACCCTATTTGAAGAATGAGAAAACCCAGTGGATAGTTCAAGTGGACGGCTCTGCCACTCAGAACGGGTCAGGAGCCGGCATTATCTGCGAATCACCAGAAGGGGATATCTATGAATATGCAATGCGTTTTAACTTTCAGGCGTCAAACAACGAAGCTGAATACGAAGCCCTGATATGTGGAATTCATATGAGCAAAGCCGCAGGGGCAACAGACGTCCTGGTTTTGTCTGACTTGCAGTTAATCGTCAGTCAGGTCAAAGGAGAATATGAGGCCAAGGATGAAGCCATGATAAAATATCTGGAAAGGGTCCGTCAAGAAGTTCAACAGCTGTCTAACTTTGAAGTACAACATATACCCCGGTCTGAAAATAACAAGGCAGACGCTTTATCCAAACTAGCAAGCTCAGCATCCTACGACACGCCACGTCATGTATTCTGGGAGGTAAAACAGTCCAAAAGCATTGACGCCTCGAGAACAGACATCTTAGACCGAACAGCCACTTGGATGGATGATATTGTCAACTTCAAAATGAATGGAGTACTCCCTGATGACCCCAAGCAGGCAGAAAGATTACAAAAGAAATGCACCTGGTTCGAGATATGGAATGGAACTCTATACAAAAAAGCCTTTTCACAGCCTCTTCTTCGCTGCGTAACCCCCGAGAAGGGGCAAGAGGTACTAGAAGATCTTCATCAGGGATTATGCAGCTCTCACATAGGAGGGAGGGACCTGGCCGAAAAAGCTTTAAGAACCGGATACTATTGGCCCACTCTCAAAGAAGACGATCTCAATTTGGTCAAGCGGTGTGATAAATGCCAACGATTTTCTCACCTAATTCGACGACCAGCACAGAAACTGACGCCAATCACCAGCCCTATACCATTCGCCAAGTGGGGGATGGACTTATTAGGCCCCTATACGACGGCACCAGGAGGACTGCGTTATGTAATAGTAGCCGTCGACTACTTCACTAAATGGGTAGAAGCTGAAGCTTTAAATAACACTAAGGCACAAGATGTGGGAGCATTCATCTGGAAAAACATAATCACAAGGTTTGGCATGCCTCAGTCTATTGTCTTCGACAATGTGCCACAATTCAAGACGCCCAAATTGGAAGATTGGTTGGCTGACCATGGTATCACAGCATGTTTTGCATCAGTAGGACGCCCCCAAGCTAACGGACAAGTAGAAGCATTCAACAAAATCATCTCTGAAGGGATGAAGAAGAAACTTGATGAGGCAAAGGGCTTATGGGCCGACGAGTTACCCAATGTTTTATGGTCTATACGGACCACGGCAAAAAATTCCACAGGAGAAACACCATTCTTGTTAGCTTATGGGGCTGAAGCCGTCCTACCCATTGAAATGTGTGAACCAACCCTGCGCGTCATGTTGTTTAATGAAGATGCCAATTGGGAAATGATGAAGGCGGCCTTGGATTTCTTACCAGAAACCAGAGGGAACGCGGCTCTACGACAGCGGCTATACAAACTCCGAATGACGAGGGAGTACAACAAAAGGGTTTCTAGAAGAATACTTAAAGTTAGAGATTTTGTACTTAGGAAAATGGAAGTCGTCGGACGCGCCAATGAACAAGGGAAACTCACCCCTACTTGGGAAGGTCCGTATGAGATTTACGAGGAGGTTCGAGACGGAACATACCGGATCCAGGACATGCAGGGACGTCCGATCTTACGTACATGGAATGCGGATAACCTCAAGAAGTACTTTTTCTAGATTGACACTTATCTTGATTATATGCTTTGTAAAGACGTCTAGAACCTAGACGCACCATGTAGCATGTTTTAAACATTAAATGAAAAATTCCCTGCAAGCCGGCCTTGCTGGGAAATCCTTATGGCAAATATGTTATCAAATTCCTTGGAGAAATGCAAACTAACGTTCTCCCAAAAAAAGACTAGTCGTTTAAAGGCCTAAGAAGTGGCCTAGATTAGCACCCTCACTAGGCTGATCACCTAGAATACAGGGGTTACACATTTCTAACACATAGTTATATAAAGTAGCTAAAGACCTCGGCAAAAAGACCAGGGCAGACATCTGACGTCTCAAGTCGGAGGCGTCAGACATAATCATAGCAAAAAAAGAATGATGACAAAAGCTAAAAAGCAATAAGACGTTCAAAAGACGCCATATCATTCCCAAAAAGTTAGTCATAATTACAAAAATTATGCACAATGCCACTAAGCAAGGCGTCATGAAAACATGTTCAAAATAAATACAAGACGCGTAGGAGCTCATTCCTCATCCTCGCTGGGTACAAACTCAGGAGGAGTGCGTCCTTCCTTTTGAGCCTTCTCCACCTCAATCTGATAGGTGAGGAACTTCTCGAACCAGCTAAAGGGACGTTCACTTGCAAATTCAGCATTTCATGCAAGCTCCATACCCCTTCAGGTTGATTTCTCACCTAGCATGATCGGCTGGTCGAGAACACTCTTTAACAAAGCAACCTCCTTGCCAGCCGCCTCCAGCTGGACCTCCAACTCCTTAAACTGAGTCTCAAGACGAGAAAACTCAGCTTCTTTCTCCTTGATTTTCTTGGAAAGGTCCTCCATTTCAGAAAAGTTCTGATCAATTTGCAGGAGACGAGCTGCGTTCTCAGCAATTTGGGAGGCCAGGGCGGTAGTCACAGCGTCAATGTTCTCCCGCCTGTCGAAGCGAAGCTTCTCCAGCTCAGCAAAATGCTGGTCGCCACACTGACTGGCCAGAAGACGGTGTCGAGCCTCTTCATGCACCAAAGCAGTGCGCCACTTTTTCAGTGAGTCCAGCAGAATGAACATCTGCACAAAAATAGCAAGAGTAAAACAAAGAAAAACGAGTGTGTAAAAATAAAGGCATAATGAAACTCACGTCCAGTGCCGAGGACTGCATGGCGGCAAGCATATTCTCGGCCGCCTCGGGAAGAGTCTCAGCATATTGGGGAGGAATGGCATTGTGCATCAACGTCATTATCTTCCTGCGGTCATGAGAATTGAACCCGCCTGAAGAAGGGATCTGATCCAATTCAGCATCAATGTCTTTCTGAGGATCGGGAATTTCTATGGGAAAAACAACGGCCTTAGAATCCCTGGGGGAAACTAGAGAACTGCTAGACGAGGAACGGCAGGTGGTTACGATGTTGGAGTAAAACTTACCCCCAGAATTCCTAGCTCTTTCCGCCGCCTTCGGAGGGATGTTTCGGCGGACGACTTCAGGAATCCCCGCAAGAGGATTAGCCGTCTCACCAGCTTTCTGGAAGCTAGGAGAAGCGGATGCAGCCTTGGGGACGGCAAACCCCTTAGGAGCCTTCAAAGCCGCTGACTTGAAGACGGGTTTACCTGTGCCGCCAGCCCTGCGCTTAGAAGAAGGAGCCGCGTTCGTGGCCGCCTTCCTCGCCTTCTGAAGAAATGAAAACATATAAGTTGCAAACAATAAAGGGAATTACATAGGAAGGTTTGATCAATACCTTCTCCTCAGCAGGAGGGGGAGCCATTTGCTCTGGGATGGCTTGCTCGGCCGCCTGCTGACGCTTCCAAGCCTTATAGGTGCTGGCGTCGAGTACCTTCGCCAACCAGGACGGCATATCCACTTGGCCTTTGGAGGCATCGTCCAGCTTATCCATGGCCTCGTCTGAAAAAACAAATAAAGACATTAGTACAGTTTTGATAAAACGATGAAGGATTGGAAGTATAGATACATTACCTCTCGGCATATACTGACACAACCCCACAGCCGAGAGGAAAACGGGATCGCCCAATTGATCCAGATGAGGCAACCACCCCTCGGGTATGTAGGCCGTCTTGTCCTTAATGACGAGTGGCTTGGCCTTGAACAACGACGAGATCCGTTCCCAGAGATCCAACGTCTCATTTGCTCGCACATCTCCAGATTTGTGGTTTTGATGACCACCCACTTCTTCCTCCAGTGATGTCATTTAGACGCCTTCCCCATCACCGTCCGATAAGCTCCCTTGTACGTAAGAATTAGCCAACCCGCGGCGGCTCTTAAAACTTGGGACATGGAGGCGATCCTTAGGAACGCCGGGAGGGAAGGGGTGATACCTGCGAGCTCGCAACGAGCGATATAGCCAAACACACCCGCCCAAGAGTTGAGGGACATTTGGTTCAGGCCAATGTTGAAGCCGTCCAGCAACTCCACCACAAAGGGGTGAGGGGGGAATCTCATACCCAGCTTCAGAAAAGAGCTGTACACGGCGAATTCTCCTTCCACCAGCCCAAAGCTGGTGTTATCCATACCAGCCGGCATACGAAACTTGTACTCCGAACCTAGATTCAGAGACTTCCCATAGACCTTCCCCTTGAGGGTGAGAAAGTTCAGCCACGTCTGAAGTGGGAAGATTGCACTGGGATGAAGGTGACCTTCCTCCCCACCTGACGTGCTCGCCGGCGCGACATCTGTGTACTCGGGGACGTCCTCCTCTATAGGAGAAGAGGATTCTCCTTCGAATTGCTCGTCGTCCTCTATCCGCGCCATTAAATCCTGCACAGGCTGGAGACTTGGCTCAAGACATGGGCATACTTGAAAAGAGAAGGCGTCAAAGGGACAAGTTGACGCCCTCAGTTTGACGAGACCCTTGCATGATTAAGAAAAGAGAATTGGGAAGGATCAAAATCAACAAACAAATTTTTCCAAAAAGCATTTACCTGATAGATCAAAGAGAGTTTGTGAAAGAACTTTGATGAAGAACTGCAAGAACAGGGCTTTGAAGATTGTGGCGGCGCTACAGTGGATTTCGGTGGATGTTAGACGTCGGAAATCGCCTTCTCCTATTGCTCTAAAATGATCACTAGAAATGAGGGGGAAAATCACTCAAATTGGCCACTTATTTATAGAGGGGTAAGAAATGATTACCCCTGCCACGCGTCATCACCTCATTGGACACTCCAAGAGCAGTGAAAACTAACGTCTGTTTTCACTCCTCATGAGGGGCAAATGATGTGGGCTTGAATATCTCCACCACAAAGCCCAAAGAGGATACAACGATCAATATCGGCCAGCTGGGCCCAAACCTAGAAAGAAGGCCCAAACCTTGGTACCCAAACGAAATAAGAGCAGAACCCCATTTTGGAAGGCACATCCTCTCTGAGAAGGCAGGTCCAAATGGTAAAAGGCTCATCATTGCGGGCCGAATTCCACGTGTCCTAAATCCCCAAGGGGCACACACCCCACAGCTAGGGTTGAGGGCACAGTCCCCAAGAAATCCTAAAACTATAAATAGCTCAGATCCCAAGGTAAAAGGGCATTCAATTCATTCCCACCACCAAAAACTTATCCTTGCTCTGCCTTCTCTCTACAAATTACTTATCTCTCTAGCTTATACTTACTTAAGCATCGGAGGGAATATTCCTACGGGAATATTCTTGTTTTGCAGGTTGCCAGAAGTTCGTGCCAGGTCATACTTGATACCTCCGAGGAACGCGTGCCACGTCAGCACCGTAAAAGATCCCACAACATTTAGCATGTGAGGTGATGAAAGCAATAAATAAGTAAAGCAACATCACTATAGAAATTAGGTGCGTAATTAGTAAAATACATCACCACCTAGAAAAGTACTAGGTGGGAAACCACATTGCCTAGAAGGACTAGGCAAGTAAATTTTCATAAATAGAAAGTGCGGAATTGAAAGGTGCAATATTTAAAGGTGTTATTGAAATTGCAATATTGAAGTGCATAATTGAAAGGCGTTGTTGAAATTGCGGTATTGAAGTTCATAATTGAAAAGATGCGATATTGCAATTGAACTATTGTATTTGAGATCCGAACGCCAAACGAATTCTTAAGAATAAGTGCGTCTGACACGGATTCAAGTCTAAAAATCTCAACTTTAGGACAAGTTGCTCATCCTAAAGTGTCTTAGATTTTGGACATAGAAATTGAACTTGAAATATTGAATCTTGAATATTGAAATGAGGAGTCTTGAATCTCAAAGATTAGACCTTTTAATGTTGAAAAGGTTTCATCTTTGATATGCTCCATGTACTGAAACGATTCTAGTTTAAGGAAGTGATTACAAACATCCTTAAACATTATTGAATCTTGATAATGAAACTTGAACTTGAATATTGAAAAGTGGAATCTTGAATCTCACAGATTAGACCTTTAAATATTAAAAAGACCTCACCTTTGATTACTCCATGTTTTGAAAATGATTCTAGTTTAAGGAAGTGATTACAAAAACAACCTTAAACATCATTGAATCTAGGAACTTTGTATTTGAATCATAGAAAGTGTTGATTTTGTAAAACTATCTGATTGTTGTAAGTGACACTTTTAAGAGTAAAAGTTCCAACTTTACTAATCATTTTGAAAGAGAAATTATAGAAACATGGTAGATTAGGATTGGGATTCGGAATTACCTAGTTAGGTTTAGGCTAGAATTCCTCTTGGAGCTCCCAATTGCTTAGAAACTTGAGATTTGTATGGGATTTTTGAAGAATTTGTATTTTGGATTTCGAGAGGCAATTTTAGAATTACGACGTTTTGGTTGTGAATTGATGCCCTAAAGTGCTGGAAATTAGGGGTTTAAATAGGGAAATGAGAGGCTGATCGCCAGCTGACAGTTGCGCCTAGCGCATCAACAGCGCTTGGCGCCGCTGACGTGGCACAAAAGACGCCAAGCAAGGACGAAGATGTCGTCCTTGCGTTTGGCTTGTAGTCGGCGTACCCTTTGTACGAATTGTACTGTTTTTGGCACGTAGCTTTTCTTGGTGGTTAAGGAAATTCGCGACTAAAAACTAGCTGTTTCGGTTTTTTTGAATTCGGTTTTACGTGACAGGGCCGGCTTGCTCGGTTTTGTGGGTCGGCGCCCGAATTTTGACTGGAAAAGGCCTTGTAAAACCAATGGAGTGGTCCATTGGGTGAGATTGTACTTGGATTTTGAAATTGATTTTCGGAAATTAAATTTTGTACCGAGTTATGTAATAGGAACGGTCTCGGGGATTGGATTTGGAATAAGTTTTAGCAATTGGGACTTCCGCACGGAGTTGTTTCAACCACCTAACGAGGATAATGGTATCGTCATCATCCCAATGGGGAGACATGATTTACGTGTCTACAAGATGCAAGGACTAGTGGAGCTTGACCCAACCTTTCCCTTTGTTGCCGAAGCCAAAGCGTTTCTTGAATCCTAGACACATTGGCGTGCACTTAAGACTTGAAAAAATGCAGAAGACACGGCTCATGACCACTCAAGACATAGACAATGAACACATGAAATGCAAATGCATGCTTTGAACTAGAAGACCTCTAAGCACCACTCCACTAAATTCAGGATTTTCGGATTTTGTATTTGTAGCTATTTTGGGGATTTCAATCCTTTCAAAATTTGTTTTTGAAGTATTTTGGAGGGAACGTCAACCCATTTGAATATGGAAATTTGTTTCGGGATTTGCAACGCGTTGGAACTATTTAGAGGAATTTCAAGCCATCGAGACTTGTACTTGTATTGGGATTTGCAACCCATTGGAAATATTTCATAGGAATTTCAACCTGTTGGAACTTGCATTGAAATTTGTACTTGTATCGGAATTTACAACCCGTTGGAAATATTTAGAAAGGAGCTTCATTCATTTGTGGAGGCTACCTTCTTGGAATATTTTAGGGGAGTTTTAACCCGACATTAGAACTTGGAGTATTTCAAGGGTATTTTAACCCCGTAGTAGAACATGGAGTATTTCGAGGGAATTTCAACCCGACAATAGAACTAGGAATATTTTAGGGGAATTTCAACCCGGTAATAGAACTTGGAATGTTTCAAGGGAATTTGAACCCGGCAATAGAACTTGGAATATTTCAAGTGAATTTCAACCCGTCAATAGAACTTGGAATATTTCAAGGGAATTTCAACCCAGCAATAGAACTTAGAATATTTCAAGGGAATTTCAACCCGTCAATAGAACTTGGAATATTTTAGGGGAATTTCAACCCATTGGATTTGGAGATCGAATTTGTATTATTTCGAGGGAGTTTCAACCCATTGGATTTTTATTTGTATTTGGAAAAGAGGTTTGGATTATTTCAAGGGAGTTTCAACTCATTGGATTTTATATTATTTCTAGGGACGTTCAACCCGTTCGAAAGGTTTTTTGGAATTATTTCTAGGGGTTTTCAACCCAAGGGAGATTAAATCTTGTATTATTTCTAGGGAGTTTCAACCCATTGGATTTGAAATATAATTTTGTATTATTTTGATTGGTTACAATGACGATCTCCTACGAAGATTCATGTTTGCCTACCCCAAATCATTTTGGGACTAAGGCTTTGTTGTTTTTGTTGTTGTTGTTGTTGTATTATTTCTAGGGATTTTCAACCCGTTGGAAATGAAATTGAATTTTGTATTATTTCTAGGGATTTTCAACCCGTTGGAAATGAAATTGGATTTTGTATTATTTCTAGGGATTTTCAACCCGTCGGAAATGAAATTGGATTTTGTATTATTTCTAGGGATTTTCAACCCGTTGGAAAGGAAATTGGATTTTGTATTACTTCAAGGGATTTTCAACCCGTTGGAAATGTTTTTTAATTTTGTATTTGAGAGTGATGGTAGACAAGAATCTTTGTAGCTTGAACATTGAATTTTGACACTTGAGTTTGACTTGGAAATTTAATTCGGAATTCGACAAGAGAAGTTTTGTATAGGAGATAAGACCTTGAATTTGGAATTTGAAGGATTTGGAAATTTTGAACTTGAAAATCCGGCATTGTGCCGCCATAGGTTTGAGGCATTCGAAATTGGATTTAGAACTCGATTTTTGAAAGGTTCTGAGTAAGGAGTTGATAATTAGGCATTACGCCATCATAGATTTGGACATTTGAATTTAGGATTTTGCACATAGGACTTGGATTTGGAAATTTGAGTCGAAAATCCGGCATTATGACGCCATTGGATTGGATTTTTGAAACTTGAATTTGGGAATTTCACTCGAAAATCCGGCATTATAACGCCGTTGGATTGGTTTTTTGAAACTCAAATTTGGAATTGTGACTCGAAAATCAGACATTTAACGTTGTTGGATTGGGTTTTTTGAATTTTAATTTGGAATTTTGACTCGAAAATCCCGCATTATAACGTCGTTGGATTGGATTGCATTTTTGAATTTAACATTTGTGCATGAGGCGTGTTTAGGGGTTTTTAATCAAGTGGAGTGGCACTCCTAGAAGACCCTATATCGGCGATTTTAGATGCATGATGTTTGGATGATGCTCCTAGGGGTAAGGTTTTCTAGTTGGAGGCTAATGGTTTTAGCAAAGCTAGAACTCGAGGTTAGCCATTCACGCGTGCAAAGACGCCCACACAATGCACAAATAGGACGTTGTCACACTAGCATGAATATGAATGCGACATGAAAAGTTCTCAACCTAAGGTGGGTCTAAGTTTTGTATGATGCAAGTGGTCGGCTTAGGAGGTAAAAGGGTCCTTGACTGAGAGGCGGGTCCGGCAATAACCGTTTCACATCCACCTAAGGGAAGTGTTTGTTAGCAGACGACCTCCATGCAAGATGTCAGGAACATCAAGCAAATGTCAAGGTTCGGTGGGCTTGGAAGTGGTCAAACACTTTGGTCATGAACCGTATGGAGAGTGACCACTCCTTTACCCCCGGGGATAACCCGAATGTAGAACACATTCATGTTGGGCAAGATAGAAATTCATTTTGCACAAATAGTATTTTCGAAAACATGCATGATATGCCTAAAATCACAATTGTATTTGAATATTGTACTTGAAAAGCTTACCTTTCGGTGTTCGTTCTTGAAGTTTAGGAGTGCTATTTGGAAGTTCAAAATTTGAGCCGAACTCCCACTCGAATATTTGGGCAGAATGGGAAACCAGCCACTAGAAGCCACTGTGCTGAGGGCATGCAACAGCGCTAGACGCAGGCACTGCGCCTAGCGCTACTACTGGCACCCAACACTTGAGCGCAACAATGACAGATTGCTCATAAGGTGCTCGTATACTCGAATTTGAAGTTTGGAACTCCCCAGTGGAGTCGCCAGATTGTAGGGTTTTTTTTTAAATTTTATTTGGTGCATGCTTGAATTGCACTTGCTCTTTGTAGTGGTATTTTTCGTATTTCGTATAATTTGCACATTGAATTTTGTATGCAAGTTATGGGAGCTTGATGATTCTTGTTTAAGACTTATCAAAGTCCCTAACTTGTCTAATTTATCAAGTGTGTGACCGTTAGGATTGACTTGATCTTCGCAATCCCACCCCAAAAGGGGAGCCAAATCCTAGGTTCACACAAATGACATAATTGGATTTGAACATAGAAAAGTCAAAGTTCAAGGTATAAGAAAGTGCGCAAAATACCCCTACGGCTTTCAAATATTGAACTTCGTCGCCACCAAACATTTTAAGGGTCCGGTTTGGAAGGACCAAAATTGACTCTTTTGGACAAGGCATTGAATCTTGAAACCGAATGTGTGAGATTCGGGTACGGGAACGAACCGCTTATTTTGGCAAGATTTAAAAATACATTCAAACACAAGACAAGGATTGTTTTCGTGAAATCCCAATCATGGCACTAGGTTGGTTGAATCATGCATTTAGAACATTGAAATTTCTACTTGTACGTGGTCAGTTTGCTTTAAAGTTAATTAAGGCAATCTAAGGTCGGTTTGTCCAAAAATTATCTTTGTTAAGCGTGATGTAACCTTTTGTATATTCTTGTATTTAGCATGTTGGGTGATGAAAGCAATAAACATGTAAAGCATCATCACACATAGGAATTATTGAAATGGGTACAACACCATTTAGGTGCAAACCACATCACCTAAAAAAAGGTGAGTAAAGGGTGCGAAATTGAAATAGAAAGCATATGAAATAATGGTGCGATATTGAAAGTGCGTTATTGAAATTGCGATATTGAAAGTGCGATGTTGAAAGTGCGATGTTGAAAGTGCGGTATTGAAAGTGCGATATTGAACTGATGATATTGAAATGACGATATTCAAATTCTATTATTGTATTTGAAATCCGAACGTCAAACTACTACTTAATAATAAGTGTGTCCGACACGGATTCAATTCTCTAAAAATCTTAACTTTAGACATGAATAAGAAACACATTGCATAATCTGATAAATCCAGACATCAGGGAATTTCATTGGGAGAAGCACTTCATGAACAAAATCCCACCGAACATGATCATAGACCTTACTAAGGTCCACTTTTAAGATTGTTGTAATACGCTCTCCCTTCTTTTTCTTGCGCACATAAGATATGAGCTCAGACGCCATAAAATAGTTATCAACTATGGACCTTCTAGGTACGAAGGCATTCTGATAATCAGTGACAAGATCCGACATCACCTTCTTCGTTATATTTACCATACACTTAGAGATGATTTTGTAGGTGGAGTTACACAGGCTAATAGGTCTGAATTTGCTAACCTTTTCAGGCCTAGCTTCCTTCGGTATCAACGTGATGAATGTTTGATTTACCTCTTTAATAAGATACCTTGAGGCAAGGAAGGAATGAACCGCATCACATATCTTTGGTCCCACCAGCCCCCAATATTTCTAGAGGGACGTTGGTGGTACCCCATCTAGGCCAGGAGATTTGAGAGGTTAGGAACTGACCGCTGCTTTTTGAGAAAGGGTTTAGCAAAAAAGGTGAATGCAAATCAGAAAGAGTGGATAGACCTTGCAATCATTGAGAGTCCATCAGAGGGGAGGTTGAGCTCGAGCCATTACGAATTCCCATAAAGTGATCTTTAAAAGCAACTCGAATGTCAGGAGGGGATTGAATCCAATCTCCATTTCTTCCCTTAATTCCTCAAATCTCATTTCTTAGAGCACGCACTTTGACACTTATATAGAAAAATTTTGAGGATTGGTCCTTATATGCATCCCACTTACACTTTGATCTTTGCTTCTCTTGTGAAGAGATTGCCTTTTTTGAATGAGCATGATCAACCCATCCCCAATTCTTGAAAGAGCTTCCTTTACTTTGGGGAGCTTCTCTTCGAATAATCTCCAATTCAAACCCAGTTTCCTCTTGAAATCAAGGCACCATTTATTGAAAGTCTAACAATTTGGCGCAAACGATGTCGAATTGAATAAAGTTGGGATCCATTGACATGGGTGTTCCAAACCTTATCAACCATGAGTTTAATTTCTTCCTTATCTAGGCACCAAACCTCCATCTTGTAAGGGGTGCAATTTGATCTTGGTTTCCCCAAAGGCTCAAGAATAATGGGGCTATGATCAGATAAAAAGATTGGGTGGTAAAAGAAGAATTTCCAAGGAGCACAATTTTCAGAAAGCTCTCTGGTTATGGCGACCTAGGTGCACGTTATGGTTTATTGCTAACCTACGCCAACTTTCACCATGCCCGGAAAGAAGAAGACTCAACAACCTAGTGATAGTGGAACTCATGGAGAATCATCTTCTCAACCCCCCACTCAACCCTAGAGGCCGATGAACCAAAACCAAAAGAGAAATCAAGAACCCAGCTGCACCGACAATGAACTGCCAGCGGCTGCGTTTATTCAGGTAGCACCTCACCCTAGAACGGGGCCGCCATCGCTGGAATTAATGTAAGTCATTGCTCAGTATCATAACTCGATAATGCAGCCGCTTCAACGTTCGAATTTTCCAAGTGGACCTCAAACTCCTTCCATGGTAGTTGAGATCTCAGATTCGATTGAATCTGGAGCACAGATGAGTGAAAGTTTGCAGGAACGTGTTTGTACCTTGATGAAAGGCATCAATAATGTCTTGAGTACCCCTGAACCTTTCGTGACTCGTACGGCAACACCATTAGCGGTGGTCAATGAAGTTGAAGTAGAGCAAATAGTGAGGAGTTCACCTGTTACCATGGAGCTGCAAGAAGGAAATTCTTGGGCCAACATTATTAGGGGGAACCAACTCACTGCCAAAGGTGCTACCCTCTCCTTTATTGCGCATGTTGTGAATGATGGTAAAGCCATGGCTCAACTTGATAAAATAGAGGTAGATAAGCTCTCTACTAACTGGGAAAATGTTGTTGTGTTGTATGTGGTGGGTGAACTGCCATTTATTGGTGCTATAATACGTTTTGTTGACAGAGAATGGAGTGTAAACAATAAACCTAATGTATTCCTTCATGATGAAGGTTTCTTCATTGTTAAGCTTCATTCTAAAGAGGATAGAAACTCCGTTTTAGCTGTTGGCCCTCACTCTTTAATGGTCGTCCTATGATTGTTAAGTCATGGGTGCTTAATTTCAATTTTCACAAAGAAATACTGAGAATCGTGCTATTGTGAGTTAAACTACCCAATTTAACTCTGAACTGCTAGGGTGCAAACTCTCTTAGCAGGATAGGAAGCTTGTTAGGAGTTCCTATATGTGCTGATGAATGTACTTCTAGGCAGTTAAGAGTGTCTTTTGCCCGAATTCTTGTTGAAATTGATGTGACAAAAGAAATTCCCTCCAGTGTTATGATTCAGGACCCTAATGGTGATGTGGTGAATCAAAAAGTGGTTTTTGATTGGCTGCCACCTGTTTGTAAGAAATGTAAGGTGGTGGGACATGATTGTTCTCAAAACAAGGTGCAATATGCTAGATTTCAACCTGCTGCAACCAAACACACTAAGCAATGGGTACCTAAGAAAACTCAACCAGCTGTCACTCAAAAGGTGAACCAACAAGACATTGTTACTACTGTTGATGCTACAACTCTTCCTGAGGAGGGGGAGGTGGATGGATGGAGGGTAGTTACAAGAAGGAAAGTGCAAAGAACTCTTACTGCTGCCATGTCAAATGTTGTACATCAAGATACAGGGCTGGCACAAGTGAATTCCCAGGACATGAATGGAGTTGGGTGTGTTACAAGAGATGAGGGAGGTGGGGAACCACCTGATCCAGTTCCATGAATCTGTGTAGTTGGAACATGAGGGGTCTGAATGACCCTTCTAAGTTAGGGGAGGTGAAGAACTTTTTGAGTAAAAATAAAATTAGTCTAGTTGCATTGCTAGAAACTAAAGTCAAACAACACAATAGTAACAGTATAATAAAGAAGTTTGGTTCTAACTGGGCTTGGGAAGACAGTTATGTGTGTTCTCCTAGGGGTAGGATTTGGATTGGTTGGCATCATAATGAAATCAACCTGCAAGTTATTGATAGATTTGACTAAGGAATCCACTGCTTAGTTAACCCTAAGAATGGTAATTTCAGTGCTCAGTTTACTGTGGTGTATGGATTACACACAGTGGATGACAAGGTCCCAATGTGGAGATATTTGGAGACTTTAGCTAATACTATAAATGGAGCCTGGTGTGTGATAGGGGATTTTAATGCAATCTTAACCTCAGAAGATAGATGCAATGGGAACCCTGTTGCTATTAGAGAAACTAGAGATTTTGAACACCTCCTGGATACTACAGATTTGGTTGAGATCAAATCCAGTGGTTGCTACTTTTCTTGGAGCAATAAGGGGGAAGGAGAGAGGAGAATTGAGTCAAGAATTTATTGGTGTTTTGTGAATACAGTATGGCACACTTAATACACTACTGCTTGGGTGGAATATATGGTGTCTGGCCTTTCGGATCACTCTCCTCTCGTACTTAGAAGTGAGGTTGATACTACACAGGGGGGTAGGCCTTTTAAATTTTTTTATCATATGGTTGAGCACAAAGATTTTGACCAGGTAGTGCAGGAAGGGTGGGATGTTCCAATTCATGGCCATGCTATGTATAGAATGTGGGGCAAGCTGAAACATGTCAAGAGTGGATTGAAAAATCTGCATAACAAAGAATTTGCAAACTTAGATGTAAGAATTGAACAGCTTAGGGGAGACCTGGAGAGTACTCGGCTAGCTCTTGTTGGAAGTGGCACTGATTCAACCCTGCAGAGCAAAGAGAGAGATCTTATGGGTACACTGAAGAAATTTTTGAGCATTCAAGAGAGTGCTTATAAATAGAAAGCCAGGATCCAGTGGTTGAAATTGGGGGATGCAAATAATAAATTTTTCTTCACTGCAATGAAAGAGAGACATAAAAGAAATAGTATTGACATTTTGTATGATGCCAATGGCAACAGATTGACTATTGACATTACTAGTGAGATCAAGCAGTTTTACACTACCCTAGTGGGAACTGCTGCTCCTTCTCTACAAGGTGTTGATCTGGTCATTGTTAAAAGAGGGAGTACTCTATCTAATGAGGATATTGATGCTTTGATTAAACTTATTACTATACAGGAAATTGATGATGATCTTAAGGGCATTGATATCTCTAAAGCTCCTGGTATTGATGGGCTAAATAGTTGCTTCTTCACAAAGGCTTGGCCAGTGATTAAGGAGGATGTTTATCAAGCAGTTATGGAATTTTTTTACTCTGGGAAACTGTTGAGACAAATTAACAACACAGTTGTCACTTTGGTTCCCAAAATCCAGAACGCTTCAAGAATTTCTGAATTTAGGCCCATTTCCTGTTGTTCTGTAGTTTACAAGATTATTGCTAAAATCCTTACAGCAAGGATGCAGCCAATAATTGGGTCCATCATTAGTAACTGGGTTCATCCCTGGAAGGTCTATAGCTGACAACATCCTCCTAGCCTCTAAGTTGATTAAAGTTTACAATAGGAAATACATCTCTCCAAGGTGTATGATCAAAATAGATCTAAGGAAAGCTTATGATTCCTTAGAATGGCCTTTCCTCAAAACTAAGCTCCAAGAGTTAGGCTTTCCTAGTAAATTTGTCAAGTGGATTATGGCTTGTCTCTACACTGTTTCCTATTCCATTGTGCTGAATGGTTACCCTACTTCTCCCATCCCTGCAAAGAAAGGTTTAAGACAAGGTGACCCTATGTCTCCTTTCTTATTTTCTATAGGAATGGAGTATTTGTCCATGTGTCTTCATAATACAACAGCTGCCACTGGGTTTAACTTTCACCCTGGATGTAAAAAGTTGAATATAAGCCATATGATGTTTGTAGATGATCTGATGTTATTTGCCAAAGTTGATCATAAGTCAGTCCAGATTATCTTTGAAGCTTTTTCAAAATTCTCTGAAGCTTCTGGTCTAGCTGCTAATCTAGAGAAAAGTAGTGTGTATATAGCTGGTGTCACTATTATGGAGGAGCAAAGTATTCGAATCTCTTTAGGCATGGTGCAGGGTTCCTTTTCTTTCAAATATCTAGGAGTGCCTCTCACATCTAGAAAATTGAAATACAGTGATTGCAAACCACTGATTGCTAAAACCGTGGCAAGAGTCAAAACTTGGTCAGCTTAACTCATTTCTTATGCAGGCAGGCTTCAGCTAGTCAGATCAGTGCTTACTGGTATGCAGCTTTATTGGTGTCAGATATTTGTCATGCCAAAGAAGGTTATGACAGAAATTCATAGTATTTGTAGAACATTCTTATGGACTGGAGGAGATGTAGGGAGTAAGAAAGCCATGTAGCTTGGGAGAATCTCTGTTTGCCCAAGAGTTGTGGGGGTTGGCACTTGAAAGATCTCACAATTTGGAACAAAGCAGTTGTGTTAAAGCATTGTTGGGCCTTGTCCATGAAACAAGACAGACTATGGATCACATGTACTATGTGAAAAACAGGAATTTCTGGACCATGGAGGTTCCCAATGGCCTCACTTGGTCTTTGAGGAAGATTTGGAGGGGAAGAGATGATCTAGTTGATGCTGGTTCTACTCATTATGTGTTCAATGGCAAATACAGCATTAGGAATATGTACAAGATCTTGAAAGGTGATACTGAAAAGGTGGATTGGAAAAGGCTAGTGTGTAATAACACACCTAGCCCTAAGAGTCTGTTTATATTGTGGTTAGCTATTCAAAACAGACTTCCCACCAAGGACAGACTAATAAGTTGGCACTTAGACATTGATGGTACCTGTAGTCTTTGCAACCAAGCTACTGAATCTGTTGCACATTTATTCTTAAGCTGTGATTTTGCCAGTACTATTTGGGATACTGTGATTTAGAAAGTGGGGCAAGGTGAAAGGAGACTATCTTTTCCAGAGGAGATTACAAGGGCAGCAAAGAAGTGTAGAAGTAAGAAAGCAAAAAACAAAGTGTTTAGCCTTGTTTTTACTGAGGCAGTTTACCAGATTTGGCTGCAAAGAAACATGAAGATCTTCAACAACAAAATTGATACTGTTGCTGCTGTAGTTAATAGAATTTTGTTTAATGCAGCTTATAGATGTTCTGATGACATGAGTGCTCAGTTGGTGTAACTGTTGTTGTCTTCTCCCCTTCTTTTGTTAAGCTAGGGCTTTAGTTGTTTTTGTTGTCCTGTTGGACAGTTGTTCTGTTGTTACCCCATCATTTTTGGAAATATTATATATTTTATTTGCCAAAAAAAAAAAGGATTGGGTGGCTGCACAAACTGACATCTGGAAAAAGCATTCTCCACTCATGGTTCGCATATGAACGATCTAGTATTTCCAAAAATCAAGTCATCACCTTCTCTATTATTGCTCCAGGTATACTTTACCCCAAACTAGAGGATCTCTGCCATACCACATGAGAATTTCCAGTCACCAAATGTCTCTCCCCCTCTAAATGAATCGAGACCCCCCAACTTTTGATCCCACGATTCAATCTGGTCGAAATCACCAATACCAAAAATCGGATTTCCCCCATGACTATGCATTAGGGCTTGTAGCTCCTCCCAAACAATTAGCCTATTTATAGGTAAGGAGATCCATAAACAAACTCTACATAATATTCCTGGTTTAAGCTGGCCTTAGCCTTACAAAATATTGTTAGGTTATGATACATATGACAAAACATAAATCATGCGGAAAACCTTAATGCCAGGAAACATATTATTTACACATAATCATTTAGCATAATTCAGATGCATACACTTTGTAGCGTGCCCTCCCTAGCTGCGCCGGAACCGAACAAGAACAAGTCTTTAGGACTACAAGTGTCGTCCCTCCATAGATAGTCCACAGCACGTCCGAATCCGCCTTAAGCTTGACCAACTAGAATCGCCCTTAAGGTTCTAGGAATTTCGGCTAAATAGGTTGCAAGTGTTTGGCTGATTTTGTTCCAAAATCTTACCTTTGAATATTTCAATTGTGTGTATAAATATGTGACCCTAGGCACCTATTTATAGAGTTTATGGAAAGGAATTATAATCCTATTAGAATACAAATCTATTTAATTATAATCCTACTAGGACTCTAATTAAATAAACTTTATCTATTAGGATTATATTTAATCATATGACGAATCCCGGTAGCCTTAGGATTCCGAGTAACACACACGAGTGGCACAATGCACCGCACGCTGTAAGGGGGTCGAAAAAGCACGAGGCTAATGCGTGACCTCGTCCCTCGTGGGTGTGACGCTTCTTTTTGTCAAATCAAGTGTAATTGGATTTCCTGTGAGTTTATACCCAATTGACTAGTAATATAGGAGTCGCCATTCAGTTTTTAACGACAATGAGAAAAACTGACAAAACCCGGTTATCGTGACATAAAGGGAGTGCAATTATGTTTGACCACGACGGCCGTAGGTTCCCTTGTGATCCCTGGTGGTGGGGATCGCTCAACGTACACCCGCAGGGTAGAGATTGAGGGTTCGGGGGACTGTAACTACCGAGAGGAGTACTCGCTCTTCGATAACTCCAGAGGCAGGATATCCTTACTAGCTCAGCATAAATAATTGAAGGGACATGCGTTAACTATTAAACTAATCTGAGTCGATTTTAACAATATGTAACATATAGTACTAGATCGAACGCGATTATCTGATTTAGATTGTATTAAGGGACCTAGCATGATAATCCAATTTCCCAAAAATATCATATTTATTAGGCGTGATCGAACAATCAGATTTAGTTAGTTTAACAGTTCATAAAAGGGCGAGGAAAGCAATTAAATCATAGAAAAGGGACACATTACGACGCACCCTTGAGAGGTACGTCACGGTTCTCAGAAAACTAACCACTTTGACTTTGCTATTTCACCTTTTATTTAACGAATCTCAAGTTATGGGACAGGATACGTTCTGTTCGATTTATGGATCGATTGCGACAGAACGCGTGATCAGTTTTGCAGCGTGAGGCTTAGGCTTAGGGGTTTAGAGTCAATACTCAGAAATAATAATTGTGTGTTGTGTCATTGTTGTCTTTCGCGTCGAACTTAGGGCCCTATTTATAGAAAAGAGTTCGTGGAAAGATAGAATTGTAGAACTCTAATCCACGAGGAATTAGGAAAAAACACGTACCAGGTATTTTCAGCGCCCAGGCCTGGGCGCCGAAGATTTCGGCGCCCAGAACCAAGGGTTGAAAATAGGATCTGGGCTGTTTTCTTAGTCAGATTCGGATTCCTAGAATCCGGAGTATTTGAGATTTAATCGAGTCTTTTAGTGCGTATTAACCTTGTGACGGGATGCGTCTGGGCCCGTTACGAACTCTAGGCTCGTTAGGATTTTAATTAATATGTGACTCTTATTTTCGAATCATATTAGGAATAGGATTCTCTCATAATCTCTATCTCATTTAGGATTTTTGTTGGAGTGCAACACCTAATTCTGACAGGTTTCTATCTTTTATGACTTGCCACTTTTAACAACTACCCATTACGGCAGTTACTATTTTTAGCAGGTTTCCATAAATAGCAGGTTTCTATAAATAGCAGGTTTCGGGTGAAATGAAAAGGGGTGATCGAGATTCGTTATTTTATATGAGATGCGTTGTCAAGTGGAGATTTATGCTTTCATCATCGAACCTTCCCTTTCGGGAATGGGGACAAAAGTAGGTTTCTACAGTTAGCCCCCACTTTGACTGAGTCTTGGAGTAAGACGATGGTCAAAGTATTAGACGGAGTGCGTCGCACAAGCCATGGTGACCTGTTTTGGCGAGGGTCTCACGAGCCCCCGAGTGATAACATTTGACTTAAGGGTCATCACTTGAAGTGTCGACATATTCCTCACGTGTCATTGGGATTTGTCAACGGATAGTATAGAAACTTCCTCACTTTGTCATTGGAAGGATCTAAAGGTGCGCAGAAACTCCCTCACTTTGTCATTGGGAGTAGCTACAGATGTTTTCGAAATCAAAGCTATAAAGTGTAATTGGGCCTGGCCAAGCCCAATTACGAGGTAAAAAATGTTTTTTAAAGATTCTCATTTTCAGGGTTAGCTAAACGAGAAAACCCCCTTGTTTTTATGGGACGTAAAACGAAGGAAAACACAGCACATCGTTCTTTTTTGGAAAAAACGGAAAACCAATCTTTGGAAAAAGGGAAAACCAGAAAAAGTTATCGCTGCAGCGACTAAGGATCTGCGCAGTTAGTGACGCAGACCCCGCCGGCTAAAGATGGCGAGCCTGTCCGCTAAGGGTGGACACCCCGTCCGATAGAAGTGGACGAATCTATTTTTGAAATTTGAAAATAAGGACCTACGCGGCTTGTGACATAGACCCCGCCGGCTAAAGATGGCGAGCCTGTCCGCTAAGGGTGGACACCCCATCCGATAGAAGTGGACGAATCTATTTTTGAAATTTGAAAATAAGGACCTACGCGGCTTGTGACGTAGACCCCGCCGGCTAAAGATGGCGAACCTGTCCGCTAAGGGTGGACACGCCGTCCGATAGAAGTGGACGAATCTATTTTTGTGTTCATTTTTTGAAAATGAGGACCTACGTGGTTTGCGCCGTAGACCCCGCCGGCTGAAGATGGCGAGCCTGTTTTGAATTTGAAGACTTTATTTTTCGAAAACTAAGGACCTGCGCGGCTAGTGACGCAGACCCCGCCCGCTGAGGGTGGGCGAGCCCTGTCCGCTGAGGGTGGACGTCCCTGAATTCGTTTTTTCGATTTGGGAACTCGCGTGGTTCGTGACGCGATCTTGCCAACTGAAGATGGGCAAGTTCCTATTTCTTTTGTTCTTTGTGATTTCTTTTGAGAATTTCTTTTTATTCATTCTTGTAGGAGCGAATTCTTTCGAGGGATGCTCGGATTTAGTTGTAACCTGAAAGTGGGTTGGCAACGTGCTTAGACGGACCATTGTCTTGTGGTCATCTTCCTTCATGGTTTTGAGCAAGTCCTTACGGCTCAATTTTGCCACTACCTGGGTCCTTGATTGGGGGACCATGTATAAGTATCAACGGTGACCTTTGTCTTGAGGTCGTAAACCGGTTCTTTTTCTTTTGAGATTATCCAAACACGGGACTTTGTACAGCGTAGTCTGGGAATATTGTTTTAACTTTGCATACTTTTTTTTGAAATATATATTTTCTTTCGAGCCCCCGAGCATTCGTGCTTGACGATCATTTCTTGTCAAAGAGGTTCCTACGTATTTTGTAATGTCTTTGATCGTGTTTGGGATCGTGCTCGTAAGTTCGAGCGATCTTTGTAGTGGTGTGCTACTCTTAACAAAGCCGTAAGGTGCGGCTTTCTGTAAAGAAATTGGCAATTTTCGAGTCGAACAGATACGGCAGGGCCCTATAGAAGTAGGGGCCTTTTTGGGTCTGGGATCGTTTTCGGCGCCCACGCCTGGGCGTTCAAGATTTCGGCGCCCAGCGCTGGGCGCTGAAAATGATTTCTGGCGAGGTTTCTTGATGACACAGTTGGCCTCTTGTTCGTTCGTTTTCTTTTTTTTTTCTTTTGAACGCGTTCGTAAATGTTCGATACTTAGAAAGATGATATGTATGTGCGAACGAGCGTTCATAGAATGGCCGTTGTGTGCGGTCCATTAATCAGTTTGCTTGAATCATTTTTTTTTTTTTGAGCAATGACTGATTTTGAATAGTTTGCTTAGAAGGTTGATAGGGTTCAGGCCCATTCATGAAGTGGGCTCAAACATCGTACCCTTTCGATTGTTCAAATATTTGCTTCGAGGTTTTTTATTTTACTATGGTTGTTTCGTAGCTTGGAGCCCCCAAGTCTGCATGTTGGGATGCTTCCTTTTGGCGTATGATTTTTGTAGGTTCTTTCGACACAGATGCCCTGGGGTTCCGCTCGTGTAGGTGCGAGCTATCCCTTTCGTGGTAGGTAATATTTTGCTACTTTCAATCCTTAATGTAGAAGTCGTGTGGCTTGCATTTTGAATTTGGGCGATAAGTAGTCTTTGCCTCTTTTACACATGTTCTTGGTCGTGCCCGTATTAGCGCAATATGCCTTATTCTCTTTTTTTAGACTTGTACCGTGGGCCGGTTGAACTTATGGTGCGACGTAGGCTTGTGTGGCCTAACGGCGTGCCTTAAAACATTCCTCCAGGTGTTGGGATATCGTCATTGTTTTTTGCAATTGGAGTACTTCACCACGCCTCATTTAGGTGTTCGAGCAAGTGTAGCACCTTCCGCGTGGGTATGCACGGCTTATTACTTCGTTCGATGCGAGGATTCATAGGTGTTTCTTTCTTATTTTTATATCTGGGCAAAACTTGGCTAGCAGAAAGAATCAGCGCCCAGGCTGGGGCGTTAAAGATATTGGCGCCCAGCTCTGGGCGTTGAAAATAATTTCTGGGTATATTTTGACAGTTCTTATCCTTGATTTTTCTTTCTCTTTTGCTTTGGAACGACGTAGACTGTGTAACGGGCGCTTATAGGGCGAGCGTTAGGTGCAGTAGTTTGATCGGAGTTTTGGTGACTCGCGATTTTTAGTTACCCTTGTTAGTGGGGTGACTTTATATATTCTAAGTAGCGCTTAGAATTTGGGAGGGGTTGTAGCCATTCTAAGGTTCGTTTTACGCGATCAAACCTTAGGATTGTGCCCCTATGACGTGTGTATAGCATTAGTGTCGAGAATTTGCGATAAAATCATCATTTCGAGCATTTTTAGAGTGTTTTTCTCAAGCCCCCAATTGTATCTACGGGATTGGCTTGGTGCTATAATGCTTGGCATATGTCTTTATGCATTCATGGTGACATGGATCATGAATAGCATGAACCAGACTCGTTTAGTGCGAGGTACGTTCGAGTAGTGATCTGCTACTTCTCTTGTAAATGTCGTATTGTGCGACATTGCCATGGTCAAGGTAGTCACATGTTGAAGTGTTCCTTGAGCAAAAGCTAGGTGCCCTTCTTTACCCATAATCATATTTAGAAATTTCTTTGACTCGCTTGTAACATTGAGATAAACGCCTTCTTAGCTTAAACCAACGACACTCTATTATGTTCGAAGAAGTCTTTGAAAATTATTTTAAATGCGAGTCCTACTGTGTACAATCCGAGGTGTCCTAAGTAAGTTGACTTATAGAAGGGTTCGTACAGGTTTATATGAGTGAATCAAAATACTGTTACGATTTTTGGAATGCTGTCTAAGGATTTGCTGGAAGCCAGGGTGCAGGCGTCAAGATATACTTGTGCCCGTTTGGCGTATGCTTTAGGCTTTTAGGGCCATCTTTTCCAGAATTTGCGGGAATATAAACCGTTTTCAAATCGACTTAGATTTACTTGGTGTATGTCTGCATAAAAGGTCAAGGTATACTTAGTTCTTTCCCTAGCTCTTTCATTTCAATTTTTTAGCCCCCAGTTGCTATTATGTCTTCCCATTAATGATGCTTTTCGATTTCGATTTTAGATGCCTGTGTCATATGTCTGAGTAGGGTGAGCCTTGTTAAGTGCCAAGTCCTATTGACAATGTCTGTTTTTTTTTTTTTTGCAAAGGGGATTCGCAAACATTTGAATTACCATGAACGGGTGCCCTGAGTTCGAATGAACGATGGGGTGATGCCGTAGAACAATCCTCTTTATTGCAAGCTTACTGCCTTTACTACTTGTTGGTGATTATGACTGTGTCTAGTGGTGAAAGAGGGTCTTTAAGCGAACGACTATGTCTAGTGGTGAAAGTAAGTCTTTAAGTGAGTTAGTTCGCTTTAGGGAGGGTCAAGTCGAATGCTTTAGAGGTCATGGACGCTTGCGCTAGCCCCCCATTCAATTGAGGCAAAGAGATCTTTTGAGTCTTGGCTAAGTGCCTAGGAGTGTGAGAGCTCCTTCTGGCAAGGGTACGTGCCCTTATTTTTCGATGTGTGCTCATTAATTTTGGCATCTTGATGAATTGGATTCTTCCTTTGACTTAAACTTTTCTTTCGACTTGGATTACAAGTAATTAAATTTCAATAAAAGACTCTATTTTTATTCTTGTTATTCTATAGGCTTTAATATTTTTGCGAATTGGTTGGACCGAATCATGGATTGCCTACGTATCCGCCTTAAATAGATTTAATTTGGAATCAGGTCTTGCGTAGTTCTTAGCCAGAAAATGGTTTCTTAGAATGCCGATTTTAAACAAGTACGTTCTGAGGTGGAAACGTATTATTTGGAATGGTAGAATAAGTGAAGTTTATTATTATTTTAATTTGCTGCCTTGCCGTAAGCCAAAAATTTGTTTTATATATTTTTTTTGAGTACATGTATTTTTTGGTGGTACGTATATCTGAATACGTGTTGTACCCCTCCAATTGTTCGTTATTTTTCCGTGTATGTGCGGATAAAATGACGAGCACTTCTGGACAAAATTTGGCGAGCAGAGAGATTCAGCGCCCAGGCTGGGGCGCTAAAGATTTCGGCGCCCAGCTATGGGCGCTGAAAATGACTTCTGGGCGGATCTTTTTTGGTGCGCTGAATGCTTCTGATTTTTTTTAAAACTAACTTTAGAAGCGCTTTTGAAAAGTTTCTTTTTTATTTATTCACATTTTATTATTTTTTGCACTTTTCATTTGTCTTCCTTTTTTATTTGTGACTCAAGACGGCTTGAAAGATGGGTTGAATGAGATAGGATAATTTGTATAGCAATTAGTCAAGCATGAGGATTACATCTACTAGGACTCACAATTTGTAGCCTCGTGCTAGTGTCATGAGTTTACATCAACCAAGGCCAATGAGTAGCGTGAGGACGGCTCAAGGGTATATCAACAGGATGTATCCATACAAGTTATATGGTCATTATGCTAATGGTGGTGTAAGAGCAGGTTTGGGCTTTGGGAATAATGGGTATGACGCACGTGTCAATGGCCGTACGTGGTTTGCAGTTGATAACAAGTTCAAGAACAAGGGTCGAGGTAATGGTTTCTTAGGTTATGGCGATGAGAACATGGATGGGTTAAATGAGCTGAACAGGGGCCCCAGAGCGAAGGCGTCTAAGAACATAAGGACTGGAAAGGGTAGACATCGTAGAACTTTATGTAGCTTGTGTGGCATGATTTGGATTGGTTGAGTCAGTTCTTTTCCTTCGTTCACCTTGGTAAATTCCGCACCTTGGAAGGTACGGGCCAGGTATTTCATGGCTCGCTCTTTTCGCTCTCCCTTTTCTCTTTCTTTTTAAGTATTTCATGGCTTGCTCTTTTCGCTCTCCCTCTTCTCTTTTTATTTTTTTTTCTTTTTGCTTGGGATTTCTCCCCAACATGAATCCTTCAAAAAAATTTATTTGGGCTAAGAGGTAGATGGTTGTGGTCTTTGAGTCACGAGGCGAGACTGAGTGAGCCTCGTTTGGTAGGCCTATAGTGGACCTTTAACTTTAGCAGGCCTAGGGTGGACCTTTAGCTTTAGTAGGCCTAGGGTGGACCTTTAAATTGTCTTACTTTGCAAGCGTATTTAGTCGTGTGCAAATAGCGTAGATTCAAAATGTTGTTTTTACCTTATTGAAATTTAACGAAAGAATTACATCGAAAATAATTTTTTGTTTCTTTTCAGATTCCGGTTTTACGGGATTTAATTGGAAGTTGTGATTTAGACTCGAACTTCCATTAATCTTACTGATTATAACCCGGGTATGAATATAAGGAGGTGGCCTAGACTCAAAATAATGACGTGGCGTAAGCCTATAATACTTGACCAAGCAACTCTCAGACTTAGGCTAATTGGACCATAACTTTCGTTGGTTGACACTTTAGATTTTAACCCTTGGGTGTTCATTTGTCATGCGCCATTTTGCTTTAATGTTGGCAAGGTAGTTAGTTGGGGAGATCGAATTTTTATTTTTGCAAGACTAGAATCATTAGTGCGGCTTCCCTCTTAGTGTGTATTGCTTTACCCCAATGGTAGCCTTATGGTATGCCGATTTGGGTATTTTCATGGTTCGTCATGTTGCATTCATGGAAAATCTTTTAGTCCGTACTTAGGAGTATTTCAAGGAGAGAATGGCTCGAGAGGACTATGATGGTCGTGACCCAATGTTATCATAAGCCTTGAGGCCATTAATTTTTCTTGCCAATGGTATTGACACCTTAGGTTCACTTTGGGGGTTGTGCGACTATGGGGGAATGATTTTCAGAATGTGACTGTTTCCATTTTGCAAATACTATAATATATTCTTTTTATTGGTGAGAGAGAGTATTGAGGTCGTGGATTCTTAGCAAGGGATGACAATTACATATGGGTGCTTATTGATTTAAATGTTAGGAAGGGAGACTCAATATGGTTTAACCTTTTAACTTGCAGAACGACACCAAGCATTAGGACCGATTCTATGGATAAGACAACTAAGACTTAGGATTTAGATTGTACTTTGGCACAGCCTAGTCTAGACTCGGATTTATTTTTTTTATTCGAACATTATTTTTCCTTGAAGACTCTATTTGAACATTATTTTTTGAATACTTTGCCCATATGGCATTCAAGGTTATTTAATTAGCATGTTCGGTTTTTGGTGCCGAGCATTGTCGTCGTAGGAGGCCTAACAACGACACAAAGAGTTATTTTATTTTTTATAAGTCGCTTTTAGAATCGAGTGCTTTTCTTACGCCCTCGTAGCAATTCTTTTTACGAACGGGTTTTTTTTTGTGCTACGTATTTTCCTTTTGCGCAGGCACCGAGGCTGCTTCGCCTGACCAGAAGGCCAAGCAGCGACTTCAGCGCCCAGCGTAGGGCGTGAGAAATTCTGGCGCCCAGCCAGGGGCGTTGAAAATGCGTCCCTGGCTGGTTCTCGTTTTCTGTTTGCGTCTACTTTTGTTTATGCGACTTCGATTTTGCGTGCTTGCCTAATAACGTCCTTTACGCGTTGTGCAGCGTTTGTGGGATTCGTTACAGGCCATCCCGAGCGTCGCTTATTTTTGTGGCGATCGTTCGGGTTTGCGGAACACGTATTTCGGTATAACTCTTTGGCAAATTGGTTTATGAATGTTTGGGCAATTTTTAAGGTCGTTGGTTTTTCTAGGATAGTTTGTCACACACAATCATATATTTCGCTACACATAACTAACATTCCATCATGAGGCAATAATAATATGTCATGTAGTTTATGATAGGCTTCTATGGGTAGTCATTTGCGCCTGGCTTGGTACCTCTTCTATCGCAGATCCACCACATGCCCCGGTCGGGGTAGTGCTTTCAACAGACGAATTTCGTCCCAGAAGGCCAACCCGCAAGTGCAAGCCAAGGGGGCATGCAGGCGAGAGGGACCTAGTGGGAGAGCGATTGGGTTTGGGACGGGTGTACTACTAGCGAAAGTGCCGAGTGGACAACATTCGAAGCGTATGCACCCCCCGGTTGGCGATGGGTATCCTTAGTCCCAACTCCCGAGATGAAACACAAAGGGAGCCAAGATTCGTTATGCGGTTCTGTCCGTTCACATTAATATGCTGATTTTCAGGTCGTCCCAACTTGATGGGGAAATAAACGCGGGGTAGGATCGTTTCACCCTTTGGCTATTTTGATTACCTACAAGAACGAGTATTTCCTACATTATCCCTAGTGGAGTCGCCACTGTGAGGAGGTCGAAAAAGCACGAGGCTAATGCGTGACCTCGTCCCTCGTGGGTGTGACGCTTCTTTTTGTCAAATCAAGTGTAATTGGATTTCCTGTGAGTTTACACCCAATTGACTAGTAATATAGGAGTCGCCATTCAGTTTTTAACGACAATGAGAAAAACTGACAAAACCCGGTTATCGTGACATAAAGGGACTGCAATTATGTTTGACCACGACGGCCGTAGGTTCCCTTGTGATCCCTGGTGGTGGGGATCGCTCAACGTACACCCGAAGGGTAGAGATTGAGGGTTCGGGGGACTGTAACTACCGAGAGGAGTACTCGCTCTTCGATAACTCCAGAGGCAGGATATCCTTACTAGCTCAGCATAAATAATTGAAGGGACATGCGTTAACTATTAAACTAATCTGAGTCGATTTTAACAATATGCAATATATAGTACTAGATCGAACGCGATTATCTGATTTAGATTGTTTTAAGGGACCTAGCATGATAATCCAATTTCCCAAAAATATCATATTTATTAGGCGTGATCGAACAATCATATTTAGTTAGTTTAACAGTTCATAAAAGGGCGAGGAAAGCAATTAAATCATAGAAAAGGGACACATTACGACGCACCCTTGAGAGGTACGTCACGGTTCTCAGAAAACTAACCACTTTGACTTTGCTATTTCTCCTTTTATTTAACGAATCTCAAGTTATGGGACAGGATACGTTCTGTTCGATTTATGGATCGATTGCGACAGAACGCGTGATCAGTTTTGCAGCGTGAGGCTTAGGCTTAGGGGTTTAGAGTCAATACTCAGAAATAATAATTGTGTGTTGTGTCATTGTTGTCTTTCACGTCGAACTTAGGGCCCTATTTATAGAAAAGAGTTCGTGGAAAGATAGAATTGTAGAACTCTAATCCACGAGGAATTAGGAAAAAACACGTACCAGGTATTTTCAGCGCCCAGGCCTGGGCGCCGAAGATTTCGGCGCCCAGAACCAGGCGTTGAAAATAGGATCTGGGCTGTTTTCTTAGTCAGATTCGGATTCCTAGAATCCGGAGTATTTGAGATTTAATCGAGTCTTTTAGTGCGTATTAACCTTGTGACGGGATGCGTCTGGGCCCGTTACGAACTCTAGGCTCGTTAGGATTTTAATTAATACGTGACTCTTATTTTCGAATCATATTAGGAATAGGATTCTCTCATAATCTCTATCTCATTTAGGATTTATGTTGGAGTGCAACACCTAATTCTGACAGGTTTCTATCTTTTATGACTTGCCACTTTTAACAACTACCCATTACGGCAGTTACTATTTTTAGCAGGTTTCCATAAATAGCAGGTTTCTATAAATAGCAGGTTTCGGGTGAAATGAAAAGGGGTGATCGAGATTCGTTATTTTATAAGAGATGCGTTGTCAAGTGGAGATTTATGCTTTCATCATCGAACCTTCCCTTTCGGGAATGGGGACGAAAGTAGGTGTCTACACACGCAGGCCTTACAGCCCACGCACAGCGCAAGGCCCACTCGTCGCTGCCCCTTGCTCCGCATGCGCGCCCAAAGCTTCGGCTGGGCCTGGCTTTTGCGCTAGAGCTGGTCGAGGCTTGGCGTGTGTTTGATGCGCTTTGGCTTGCTGGGCCTGGCTTCGTGCTGGGCCTTCGTCTGGCAGGCCTCGTCCGATGCTAATTCGTACGATACGCTTCCGATTAAATTCTCGATTCCGGAATTTATTTCCGATACGAACAATATTTAATATTTCCGATTCCGGAATTAATTTCCGTTTCGAACAAATATTTAATATTTTGGTTTCCGGAATTATTTTCCGATTTCGATAATATTTCCGATTCTGACAATATTTCCGTTTCCGGCAATATTTCCGATTCTGGCAATATTTCCATTTCCGATAATATTTTCCGATACGTACCATGTTTCCGTTTCCGGCAACATCTACGACTTGGATAATATTTATATTTCCGATACCATCCATATTTCCGTTTCCGGCAACATCATCGTTTCCGGAGTATTCATTTCTTGCTTTTGACGATCTCAGCTCCCACTGAAACCAAGATCCGTCGATTTCGAATATCCATAGATGGAGTATTTAATGCCATTAAATACTTGATCCGTTTACGTACTATTTGTGTGACCCTACGGGTTCAGTCAAGAGTAAGCTGTGGATTAATATCATTAATTCCACTTGAACTGAAGCGGCCTCTAGCTAGGCATTCAGCTCACTTGATCTCACTGAATTTATTAACTTGTTAATTATTACTGAACCGCATTTATTAGACTTAACATTAAATGCATACTTGGACTAAGGGCATTATTTCCTTCAGTCTCCCACTTGTCCTTAGGGACAAGTGTGCATTTCCTAATTCCTTTGTCGCTCGATGCTTGCTCTTGGACATAAGGTAAGAGTTGTCATCCTTATTACGTCCAGAGGTGTTTCTCGATTTCAGAGTTCAACTGATCAAATAAACAGATAATCATAGCCTATGATTCATCCGAGCACGGCCATGCATTTTACAGTTTCTAGCTCTCCGAGTGGCCTTGTACAACTTTCAGCATCTCATCCCGATTTATGGGAGGACAATCCCAATCTTGCGATCTTGAGATTAGACTTCGTTTGATAGGTGATTACCTGAGCGTTGCCTTTATAGCCTCCTTTTACGGTGCGGCGGTTGGTCAACGTCAAAGTAAGCAGTTCTCAAACAAGTAATCTCAAATCACTCAGGTATTGAGGATTTAGTGTCTAATAATTTTAATGAAATTTACTTATTTCAGATTTTCATCTCTTACAGTAAAGTTTCATAGGTCTGTCCGATACTAGTCTTCCCAAAGTAAGTATCTATGCAAATGATTATGACATTGCCATGTCCACATAGTTCAAGAAACAGAACTACTAGTCATCTTGCATTCTAGTCGTCTAACGTTTTCTATGCGTCCATCTTTATAGAAAACTCCGACCAGGGACCTTTTTTCAACTTTTGACATTCAAGTTCACTTAATAGACATTTCTTAGTCACGGGACTGGTCCTGACAGTCTATCTTGAATATATCGTCAATTTGAAGGGACTCATCATTTAATACTAAACCAAGATTAAATGGAATATGAAAATACATTTCATATATGATAAATGTTCAACCCCAATGTTTTACAACCATGGGCCTCAAACCCATCTTTAAAACAATTAATGGAATTCAAAACTATGCTTGATTTCCAGTGCCACAATGTGAGTGTTGTTTCTCACTTGTTGCATAGGTATAGTTATCATGCTTTGCCAATGTTAATATCCTTTTCATCGAATTTTCTTCAAGATAGGATGATAAGATCTTTTGAGTATGTTTATTTTGTGATCTAATCTTTCTTGCTACAATAGTGGTTCTACGGATTTCTCAATGAAGAACCATCAAGTCAGCAGACGTCTTTCTTGCTTCAAGAGTGGTTCTACGCATTTTGTAATGAAGAACCATCAAGCCAGCAGACAGGTGATCTACCCAAGTTCAGTGAAGAACTTTAAACAACCCTGTTTTATTGCTTCTTAGGCAATAAGTACTTTTACTTCAACTTTTTAGGTTGCTAGTGATGCTTTGTTTGGATTTACTTATCCAAGCAGTTCACAGATTTGTGGAAGACTTTCGAGCTATATCTTAGAACATAGAAATTAATTTTTAATTTCCCACGCAACAACTCATGGTCTCCAATCCATGTTGCCATTTCAAAACACGATGCTCTATTGCTCGTCCTTGCCAATGGTTAACTCCAAAGGGATCTTGCTTGATCCTTTACCAGTGTTTATGCGTGTAGCATCAATATTTAGCATATATTTATTTCCTTGAATCAAGAACTATTCCTATGTACCTTTTCAAGTACCATAAGTATTCTTGATCTCAATCTAGTTGATCTTCACTTAGATCAATAGAGATTGGTATATGTTCGTCATGCCTAAAGTCATACGATACGTTTTTGGCGATCCTCATATTATATCATACATGATAAATTCTTTTGCAGAATAATTCCCAATTGAATTCTATTCATGTAACTTTAGCTCATATAGTTTCATTAGATACTAAATCCAGCTAAATTCTTTGACATATAATATAGGTTAAGAATCTTACTTAGATCCTTTGATGTTTAACTTAGTAAATGCTTATACATAGTTCAAACATTCTTTACTTAGATTTATTCATATGGGTCGAATATGTCCAATGGAGTATTTCGTGTTTGATTTAGTAAATGCCATTACTTAATCCAAAACAATATTATAAGATCTTTGAAGATAGATCTTAGTACCCAGTAAGTACTAAGTTTCGCCTTGGTCCGTCATTGATGAATAATTTCAAATCTAAGTCATTTAGTATTTGAATGTTATTTCACAATAGAGAGATATGTGTGTGATACACATAGGACCAATTAATTTTTATGTACTCCCACTAAACTTCTTATATATATATAAGAATCATGTACATTTTATGAAACTAAAATACTTATTAGCTTCACTAAAATACAATTCCAATTCTCAATTGCTTGCTTAAATCTGTACTTAGATTTTATAAGCTAGCATTCATTTCAAGCATTATTTGGATCCATAAATCCTATGACATGCTATGTACATAGTTTTCTTCCAACATTTGATTGAGGAATACGTTTTGTCATCCAATTGCCATGTGTACCAATATGCAATCATTACTTGAATTATAGACTTAAGCATTACGATTATGCATGAGGTTTCAACACAATCCATGCCATGAATTTGCTTGTAACCTTTAGCAACTAATCTAGCTTTGTGTTGTGAACACAATTCTATGTTTTATGGTTTTTATCCTTAAAACCAATTTACAACCAATAGGTGTTAACCCATTCTTGCAAATCAACAAAATTTCAATTTTGTCATCAAAACATTGAGTATGTTTTATGGCCTCTAAACATTTAAAACATTTGAGTCTATATATGGCCTCTAACCAATTTCAGGGAATCTGTGTTTCGTCATAGCTTTCTTACAGGTCACAAACTCATTAATCTAAATGATAATAGTGAAAGAAATAATGCCCTTGGTCCAAGTATGCATTCAATGTTAAGTCTAATAAATGCGGTTCAGTATTAATTAACAAGTTAATAATTCAGTGAGATCAAGTGAGTTGAATGCCTAGCTAGAGGCCGCTTCAGTTCAAGTGGAATTAATGATATTAATCCACAGATTACTCTTGACTGAACCCGTAGGGTCACACAAATAGTACGTAAACGGATCAAGTACTTAATGGCATTAAATACTCTATCTATGGATATTCGGAATCGACGGATCTTGGTTTCAGTGGGAGCTGAGATCGTCACAAGCAAGAAATGAATACTCCGGAAACGATGATATTGCCGGAAACGGAAATATGGATCGTATCGGAAATATAAATATTATCCAAGTCGTAGATGTTGCCGGAAACGGAAACATGGTACGTACCGGAAAATGTTATCGGAAATGGAAATATTCCCGGAATCGGAAATATTGCCGGAAACGGAAATATTGTCAGAATCGGAAATATTATCGGAATCGGAAAATAATTCCGGAAAAGGAAATATTAAATATTTGTTCGAAACGGAAATTAATTCCGGAATCGGAAATATTAAATATTGTTCGTATCGGAAATGAATTCCGGAACCGGGAATTTAATCGGAAGCATATCGTACGAATAAGCATCGGGCGAGGCCTGCCGGACGAAGGCCCAGCACAGCGCCAGGCCATCGCCCAGCAAGCAAGGACGCGCGCACACCCAGCCCAAGGCAACGCCAGGCCCACCACAAGGCAGGCCCAGCGCGCCAAGGCAAGGCTGCCCAGCGTGGGCTGCGTGGGCCGAGCGCACGCGTGCGGGTGCCCTCGTGGCTCCGTGCGTGTGTGTTTGCGTCCATGCACAATTCCTAAATCTATTAGGTTTGTGTGATTAAATTCCTATTCCTATTAGGATTATTTAATTAAATAGAGTCCTTGTAGGATTCTAAGTTTAATTAAATCGTATCCTACTAGGATTCCAATTCCCTTTCCAAACCTCTATAAATAAGGGCCTAGGGTCATAATTTATGGACACGATTGAAGTATTCAAAGGGTAAGTTTTTGAAAGAAAATTCAGACACACTCTTGCACAATAATAGCCGAAAATTCCTAAGCACCTTAAGGGCGATTCTAGTTGGTCAATCTTGAGGCGGATCCGGCGTACTGTGGACTATCTACGGAGGGACGACACTTGGAGTCCTAAAGACTTGTTCTTGTTCGGTTCAGGCGCAGCTAGGGAAGGCACGCTACAAAGTGTATGCATCTATACTATGCTAAATGATTATGTGTAAATAATATGCTTTCCTGGCTTTATGGTTTTTTATTTATGTATTGTCATATGTATCATAACCTAACAGTGGTATCAGAGCCTCTTATTATTTTCATAATCTAAATTGCATAAACATGGTTAAATATTACAAATTTGCAAGAATTAAAAGGGGTGATTAATTTTCGTATTTGTTAATTAATTGCAAATTGCGTTTATTTAATTATATGTACTCAGTTTTTCGGCAGTTTCTTCGTTACTCATCCAAATCGAGTGATTTTTGTGTCAATTCCGCATGTAAAAGGCATTCTAAAATTTTGACAAATATAGTATTTTCGGCCGAACCCAGAATTCTCAAATTCGACGCCTAACTATGACTTTTTGGAGGTTTTAGTGTTTCGAACGCAAAATTTCGTAAATTTAAGTTGTTAAATTAAATATTTGCGATTCTTGTTGTTAAATCTTGAATTTTTGATTGACCTACTGTATATGTTTAACAAGTTTAAATGCCTAGCCTTGTTAATTATGCAATCTAATTTGTAATTATGATTAATTTGTTGAAAATTGGAATAATTTAGAATTAATTTGATTTTCATAATTAGTTATAATTTAATTAGATACCTATGATTAAAAACCACCATAAAAATTGTAAATTTATGTTAAATTTTAAATTTTTATGACCTAGACTTGAATCCATGTTAATAGGAAATCAATAAATTAATAAATTTTCGATTTTTCGCCCTAAAATTATGAAATTAATATGATTTATTAATTTGTCATTAATTTTGAAAATAAAAATTTTAATTTTTATGCGATTCGCTCATATAACTTGCACGCACAAAGCAATGGACGCTACGTGTTACCCTTAAGGGGTGTTGTATAGTGCGGGCATGCGACGACGAGCAAGGGAGCTCGTCGCCCATGCGGTACGAATGCAATGAGCAAGGCCATGGTGCACGAGCACAAGACAGCAGCACTGCCTTGTGTCGTGTGCTGTGTGCGACGAGCGAGTGGGCAAGGGCGAGAGCAAGGCAGCGACAGTCGCTTGTGGACAGCAGGCGAGCTGTGCCACGACGCAACTGCCGCGCGCAACGTGCGAAGCCTCGCGCGCAGCGAGAGCAAGCTCGCGTGCGACGAGCGCTACGCCCAGCGATAGTGAGCAGCGAGCGTGTTGCGACGAGCGCTGGCGCGCGCCTTGCGATGGTGAGCAGCAGCAGATGCGACGCAGCACATAGGCTACGCGCACATGGCCAGCGATGGCTGCGTGCGTGTGGCCTATGGCTGTGCGTTGTGTGGTGTAGGTGCGTGCTTTAAGTTACGATTAGATCGTTTTAAAATTTTAATTTGAAATTTTCAGTTTACGTAATTTTAATTAATTTTAAAATTAATAATTTAAATTATTTTCTTGGATTTTAATTTTGAATATTATAATTATAATAAATTTCATTTATTCTAATTATTTTACTAAAATTAAAATCATGAATTAATTTAAATACGACTGAAAATAAATTAAATATGTGGATTCAATTATAAATTTATATGAGCTTTAAATTTTAATTGAATTTGTATGTTTCCGGTTAGACTAGAAATACATTTTTATGTTTAAAATTAGTAAAGCATATGAATTTATTGGTTTAGTGGGAGCCCTTTTAGTCATAAACTCTTGATTAGGTCTACAAATCCTTAAGGTTAAAACAACTTGATTAGAATTAATAAGGACTGAATAATTTGTAGATTATTGGTGCCCTTGATTAATTGCTGCAAATATTTATGTGATGCATAACGTGTTTAACTAACCAGCTATGTGGGCCATTCATGATAATGAATGGGTGAATGGTATATATTGTATATGTACTGTTTTGCAGGTGATGAAGTGACTAGTATGGCCCAAATAGGATAGAAAATATGGTCTGCGTACCATTAATTTGAATGTAATTGGTCTACAGTACCAAAATTATTTTTCAATTCAAATATGGTCTGCGTACCATCAAATAGTTGTAATTAGTTTAATTATAGCTTATCCTATTTGAAGGAAATGGTGCCTCCCACGGAGATTTTCGCGACGGACTTTGAAGTTGAAGCTTCAAGATGAAGTCGGGCCATACTAGATCACATTTATCTTATGCATGCTTTAAGTTATTTATTGCTTTAAATATGTCTTAATTATGCATGAGATTGTGGCTTGATTATGTTGCATGATTAAGGATTTTAGTTCACTTAAAATCTAACCAACATAGTAAGAGCCTTAAGTTCCAAACTTAAAAAAAATTGAGTTAAAAGGTGCCATTCCAAAATATACACTTGCTTGGATATCCTTTACATCAATCTAGTAATAGTTTTCGCTCAGCGAGGTGTTACTTATTGGTCCTAAAGGGGCAAGGTACACAAATAATTGTGAGTACATGTTAGTTTTGGTGAAACTCAACGATATAAGTAAGGAGTCCTTTTATGTCGTGGCAAAATCGATAGGTTTACCTAATAAGTTCTTAGACGTACCTATCAACCAAGAATAGTTTCTAGACTATTAGCAAAAGGTTTTTGCTTACCTAAAATGTTTTAGGATTGAGTCGACAAACTGTGCTTAATTCTTCAATGGTTTTAGGGTCTTGGGATCATTTTATTCACACCTGCCGGAACACATAACTCGAATAAAATGCTAATGACTTGTTTAAATTGCATGATTGCTTTAATTTTCAAGTTATTACTCATGATAAATGTTTAGACTTTGCATGCTTCACTGTATGTTTTAATTATTGTTTAAAATTAAATATCTTGCACTGCAGTAAATCCTTTTAGAAAGGTAACAGTAAATTTCCTCGATTGGTAGTGAATCCAAGAACGATTCACGGAAATGAGAGAAAATGAGCAATTTAAAATGTACGTTTCTTTTAGCGACTTTTATGGTTGTTTTCGAGTATCAAAGTCGAATGGCAAACCGATTGGTGCTTGTGAATTCAAAATACAATGTAGTTTTGAGATCATTAAGCATTGAGTTTAAACGCTCAGCTTTACCAATAGTTAACAATCTAATATCTTTGACCATTTAAATTCTCGAATGAGTCTAGTCCCTAGACATTCGAATAGATCGATGCTTAGAGAACTTTAGAAGCTTCTGATAAGATCATCTAGTTGAAACAAAATATTCAACATAAATTAAAAGGTAAGAACCTTGTTGGAGTGACATTGGACATGTCAAACAAAGTATAAAAGTCAACACTAAAGAATTCAATTCTTAAGACTATAAGAAAGGGTACAAGAAATAGGAAAACAAGGAATAAATGAAAGGAATTTACGATTCCGTTTCTACCTATAAGTTTATGTTTAAAGAGAAGTGACCTAGCAATCAAACTTCCTTGGTATCATATACCGCTTGAGGTTCTTACTTCGGTAATAACTCAAACAATGGAAGCTAGGATACACTAATGACCTACAAGTGGGAAATGAAGCATGGCAATGCTACATTAGTTGTAGGGTCATCTAGTTTGTTTTAAGTCCTTTCAAAGGCTGGAACTTAATGGCTATTTTGTTCCACAATCAGCATACCTAAATTTCTGTTTTCAAACACAGAAAGACTCATATTCAGAAGAACAAAAACAATGTTTGTTTGTTTGTTTGAATGAAATGGTCATTTACGGGTTGAGTCAATATGCTTGATTAAAACAAACAACTCTTTAACAATAAAAACTTTACTAGGTTCAAATCAAACTCTTGATTTGGGTTCCACTAATATTTGGCATTGTTGCTTAGACCATATCAACAAGTTAACGTTCTAAAGCTCTATGTTGATGGACTTTTGAAAGTTGGTTGATTTCTAGATCAATTTAAGACAAGCCAGTCTTACTTGTTGAAAGTAACAAAGGATATGAACTATTGTTAGAACGCCTAGACAATAGAGTTCAAAGCTAAATAATGATTTTATTACTTTATTATTTCACATGGATTTGAGTGAATATAGGTTTATTTACTCAAATGTGATATAAGTTTGAATCTGTTTGGCTAGTTCAAAGATTCAGATGTATAAATCCCACTTGGTAAGAAATCATAAAGATCTAGGATAGATCATGTTAATGATTGCTTAAGACCAAAAATGATCATCGATGATTGTGTGTTGTAATTTCACGATCTAGCTCCATAAGATATGGCATATCTAAATTGGAATGATCGAAGTCAATTAATACTTGATTCGATCAAATGATGAATCATAAAGAATTTTCCTATAATTTCTAAACAAAATGCTCAACTACCACAAAACTAAACCAAATTCGTCAAAGCTATTGAAAAGTAATTTCAGAATATCCTTTCATAATATATCTAAAGAGTTCCTAAACTCAGTGGGAGCTTAGTGTTTGTTATTCAACAAACTAAGACCCAAGTATAGATATATGTTTCATTGTGATTTATTCAAATGAGACACAAGGGTATTGTTTCTACCACGAATTTTGAGAACATAATGTTTGTTTGCTCGAAATAATGTCCTTTTGGAGATTCGTTTCCAAAATGACAAGTGGGAGAAAATAGACCTCGAAAGTCTTCGAGGCGAACAACAAACATAAAACGGAGATTCAGGAGGCTTTTCGAAGTTCTTTAGAAAATCCGAACACGTATTCTTTAAGGACTTTAGAAGTGGCTTTAAAGAATAGACATCTCTTAGAAGACTTTACAAGTGCTTCAAGGAGAACAGAATATTCAAAGGACTTTTAAGTGGCTATTGATATTCTATTGTTTGATGTTCTATACCCTAGTAGGCATAGAGTTCAAGTCACTGAAATTATGAGATTCTTCTATTAGATAGTGAAGAAACATGGAGTTCAGGTCACTATGCAATTCTTCTATTAGATAGTGAAGAAACCTACAACTTACAGTCAAACTATTAGATTAATGAGTTTGTGACTTGTAAGAAAGCTATGACGAAATATGGATTCCCTAAAATGGTTAGAGGCCATATATAGACTCAATGTTTTAGACGGTTAAAGGCCATAAAACATACTTAATGTTTTGATGACAAAATTGAAATTTTGTTGATTTGCAAGAATAGATTAAACACCTATTGGTTGCAAATTGGTTTTAAGGATAAAAACCATCAAAACATGGAATTGTGTTAACACACAAAGCTAGATTAGTTGCTAAAGGTTACAAGCAAATTCATGGCATGGATTGTGTTGAAACCTCATGCATAATTGTAATGCACAAGTCTATAAATCAAGCAATGATTGCATATTGGTACATATGGCAATTGGATGACAAAACGTATTCCTCAATCAAATGTTGGAATAAACTATGTACATTACATGTCATAGGATTTGTGGATCCAAATAAATGCTTGAAAAGGAAAGCTAGCTTATGAAATCTAAAGCATGGATTTAAGCAAGCCATTGGGAATTGGAATTGTATTTTAGTGAAGCGAATAAGTATTTTAGTTTCATAAAATGTACATGATTCTTATAGATATATAAAAAGTTTAGTGGGAGTACATAAAACTTAATTGGTCCTATGTGTATCACACACATATCTCTCTATTGTGAAATAACATTCAAATACTAAATGACTTAGATTTGAAATTATTCATCAATGACGGACCAAGGCGAAACTTAGTACTTACTGGGTACTAAGATCTATCTTCAAAGATCTTAGAATATTGTTTTGGATTAAGTAATGGCATTTACTAAATCAAACACGAAATACTCCATTGGAGATATTCGACCCATGTGAATAAATCTAAATAAAGAATGTTTGAACTATGTATAAGCATTTACTAAGTTAAACATTAAAGGATCTAAATAAGATTCCTAACCTATATTATATGTCAAAGAATTTAGTTGGATTCAGTATGTACTGAAACTGAATGAGCTAAAGTTACATGAATAGAATTCAATTGGGAATTATTCTGCAAAAGAATTTATCATGTATGATATAATATGAGGATCGCCAAAAACGTATCGTATGACTTTGGGCATGACAAACATATACCAATCCCTATTGATCTAAGAAAAGATCAACTAGATTGAGATCAAGAAAAACTTATGGTACTTGAAAAGGTACATAGGATTAGTTCTTGATTCAAGGAAATAAAGATATGCTAAATATTGATGCTTCACGCATAAACACTGGCAAAGGATCAAACAAGATCCCTTTGGAGTTATCCATTGGCAAGAACAAGCTATATGCATTGTGTTTTGAAATGGCAACATGGATTGGAGACCATGAGTTGTTGCGTGGGAAATTAGAATATTAGTTTCTATGTTCTAAGATACAGCTGGAAAGTCTTCCACATATCTGTGAACTGCTTGGATAAGTAAATCCAAACAAAGCATCACTAGCAACCTATACAGTTGAAGTAAAAGTACTTATTGCCTAAGAAGCAATTAAACAGGGTTGTTTATGTTAAAGAGTTCTTCATTTAACTTGGGTAGATCACATGTCTGCTACTTGATGGTTCTTCATTGCAAAATGCGTAGAACCACTCTTGTAGCTAGAAAGAATAGATCACAAACTAAACACACTCAAAAGATCTTATCATCCTATCTCGAAAAGACATTCGATGAAAAGGATATTAAGATTGGCAAAGCATGATAACTAAACCTATGCAACAAGTGAAAATCAACACTGACATTGTAGCACTGCAAATCAAGAATAGCTTTGAATTCCATTAAATGTTATAAAGATGGGTTAGAGGCCCATGGTTGTAAACCATTGGGGTTGAACATTTATCATATATGAAATGTATTTTTATATTCCATTTAATCTTGGTTTAGTATTAAATGACGAGTCCCTTCAATTTGACGATATATTCAAGATAGACTGTCAGGACCAGTCCTGTGACTAAGAAATGTTTATCAAGTGAACTTGAATGTCAAAAGTTGAAAATGGTCCCTGGTCGGAGTCTTCTATAAAATTGGACGCATAGAAAACGTTAGACGACTAGAATGCAAGATGACTAGTAGTTCTGTTTCTTGAACTATGTGGACATGGCAATGTCATAATCATTTGCATAGATACTTACTTTGGGAAGACTAGTATCGGACAGACCTATGAAACTTTACTGTAAGAGATGAAAATCTGTCATAAGTAAATTTCATTAAAATTATTAGACACTAAATCCTCAATACCTGAGTGATTTGAGATTACTTGTTTGAGAACTGATTGCTTTGACGTTGACCAACCGTCGCACCGTAAAAGGAGGCTATAAAGGCAACGCTCAGGTAATCACCTATCAAACGAAGTCTAATCTCAAGATCGCAAGATTGGGATTGTCCTCCCATAAATCGGGATGAGATGCTTAAAAGTTATACAAGGCCACTCGGAGAGCTAGAAACTGTGAAATGCATGGCCGTGCTCGGATGAATCATAGGCTATGATTATCTATTTATTTGATCAGTTGAACTCTGAAACCGAGAAACACCTCTGGACATAATAAGGATGACAACTCTTACCTTATGTTCAAGAGCAAGCATCGAGCGACAAAGGAATTAGGAAATGCACACTTGTCCCTAAGGACAAGTGGGAGACTGAAGGAAATAATGCCCTTGGTCCAAGTATGCATTCAATGTTAAGTCTAATAAATGCGGTTCAGTATTAATTAACAAGTTAATAATTCAGTGAGATCAAGTGAGCTGAATGCCTAGCTAGAGGCCGCTTCAGTTCAAGTGGAATTAATGATATTAATCCACAGATTACTCTTGACTGAACCCGTAGGGTCACACAAATAGTACGTAAACGGATCAAGTATTTAATGGCATTAAATACTCTATGTATGGATATTCGGAATCGACGGATCTTGGTTTCAGTGGGAGCTGAGATCGTCAGAAGCAAGAAATGAATACTCCGGAAACGATGATATTGCCGGAAACGGAAATATGGATCGTATCGGAAATATAAATATTATCCAAGTCGTAGATGTTGCCGGAAACGGAAACATGGTACGTATCGGAAAATATTATCGGAAATGGAAATATTGCCGGAATCGGAAATATTGCAGGAAACGGAAATATTGTCAGAATCGGAAATATTATCGGAATCGGAAAATAATTCCGGAAATGGAAATATTAAATATTTGTTCGAAAAGTTCGTATCGGAAATGAATTCCGGAACCGGGAATTTAATCGGAAGCGTATCGTACGAATAAGCATCGGACGAGGCCTGCCGGACGAAGGCCCAGCACAGCGCCAGGCCATCGCCCAGCAAGCAAGGACGCGCGCACGCCCAGCCCAAGGCAGCGTCAGGCCCACCGCAAGGCAGGCCCAGCGCGCCAAGGCAAGGCTGCCCAGCGTGGGCTGCGTGGGCCGAGCGCACGCGTGCGGGTGCCCTTGTGGCTCCGTGCGTGTGTGTTTGCGTCCATGCACAATTCCTAAATCTATTAGGTTTTTGGTGTGTGATTAAATTCCTATTCCTATTAGGATTATTTAATTAAATAGAGTCCTTGTAGGATTCTAAGTTTAATTTATGGACACGATTGAAGTATTCAATGGGTAAGTTTTTGAAAGAAAATTCAAACACACTCTTGCACAATAATAGTCGAAAATTCCTAAGCACCTTAAGGGCGATTCTAGTTGGTCAATCTTGAGGCGGATCCGGACGTACTGTGGACTATCTACGGAGGGACGACACTTGGAGTCCTAAAGACTTGTTCTTGTTCGGTTCGGGCGCAGCTAGGGAAGGCACGCTACAAAGTGTATGCATCTATACTATGCTAAATGATTATGTGTAAATAATATGCTTTCCTGGCTTTATGGTTTTTCCGCATGATTTATGTATTGTCATATGTATCATAACCTAACAAATAGTTTGACTGCAAGTTGTAGGTTTCTTCACTATCTAATAGAAGAATCGCATAGCTTCAGTGACCTGAACTCCATGTTTCTTCACTATCTAATAGAAGCATCTCATAGTTTCAGTGACTTGAACTTTATGCCTACTTGGGTATAGAACATCAAACAATAGAATATCAATAGCCACTTGAAGGTCCTTTGAATATTCTGTTCTCCTTGAAGCACTTGTAAAGTCTTCGAAGAGATGTCTATTCTTTAAAGCCACTTCTAAAGTCCTTAAAGAATAAGTTCGGATTTTCTAAAGCACTTCGAAAAGCCTCCGGAATGTCCATTTATGTTTGTTGTTCGCCTCGAAGACTTTCGAGGTCTATTTTCTCCCACTTGTCATTTTGGAAACGAATCTCCAAAAGGACATTATTTCGAGCAAACCAACATTATGTTCTCAAAATTTGTGGTAGAAACAATACCTTTGTGTCTCATTTGAATAAATCACAATGAAACATATATCTATACTTGGGCCTTAGTTTGTCGAATAACAAACACTAAGCTCCCACTGAGTTTGGAAACTCTCTAGATATATATTATCGAAAAGATATTCTGAAATTACTTTTCAATAGCTTTGACGAATTTGGTTTAGTTTAGTGGTAGTTGAGCATTTTGTTTAGAAATTATAGGAAAAGTCTTTATGAATCATCATTGATCGAATCAAGTACTATTGACTTCGATCATTCCAAATTAGATATGCCATATCTTATGGAGCTAGATCGTGAATACACAATCATTGATGGTCATTTTTGGTCTCAAGTAATCATTAACATGATCTATCCTAGATCTTTATGATTTCTTACCAAGTGGATTTTATACTTCTGAATCTTTGAACTAGCCAAACAGATTCAAACTTATATCACTTTGAGTAAATAAACCTATATTTACTCAAAATTATGTGAAATAATAAAGTCATAAAATCTTTTTTTAGCTTTGAACTCTATTGTCTAGGCGTTCTAACAATAGTTCATATCTTTTGTTACTTTCAACAAGTAAGACTAGCTTGTCTTGAATTGATCTAGAAATCAATCAACTTTCAAAAGTCCATCAAAATAGAGCTTATGAATGTTAACTTGTTGATATGGTCTAAGAAACAATGCCAAAGATTAGTGGAACTCAAATCAAAGGGTTGATTTGAACCTAGTAAAGTTTTTATTTTTAAAGAGTTGTTTGTTTTAATCAAGCATATTGACTCAACCCGTAAATGACCATTTCATTCAAATAAAACAAACAAACATTGTTTTTGTTCTTCTGAATGTGAGTCTTTCTGTCTTTGAAAACAGAAATTTAGGTATGCTGATTGTGGAACAAAATAGCCATTAAGTTCCAGCCTTTGAAAGGACTTAAAACAAACTAGATGACCCTACAACTAATGTAGCATTGTCATGCTTCATTTCCCACTTGTAGGCCATTAGTGTAGCCTAGCTTCCATTGTTTGAGTTATTACAGAAGTAAGAACCTCAAGCGGTATATGATACCAAGGAAGTTTGATTGCTAGGTCACTTCTCTTAAAACATAAACTTATAGGTAGAAACGGAATCGTAAATTCCTTTCATTTGTTCCTTGTTTTCCTATTTCTTGTACCCTTTCTTATAGTCTTAAGAATTGAATTCTCTAGTGTTGACTTTTATACTTTGTTAGACATGTCCAATGTCACTCCAACAAGGTTCTTACCATTTTATGTTGAATATTAAGTTTCAACTAGATGATCTTACCAGAAGCTTCTAAAGTTCTCTAAGCATCGATCTATTCGAATGTCTAGGGACTACACTCATTCGAGAATTAAATGGACAAAGATATTAGGTTGTTAACCATTGGTAAAGCTGAGCGTTTAAACTCAATGCTTTATGATCTCAAAACTACATTGTATTTTTGAATCCACAAGCACCAATCGGTTCGCCATTCGATTTTGATATTCGAAAACAACCATAAAAGTCGCTAAAAGAAACGTACATTTTAAATTGCTTTACTTTCTCTCATTTCCGTGAATCGTTCTTGGATTCACTACCAATCGAGGAAATTTGTTGTTACCTTTCTAAAAGGATTTACTGCAGTGCAAGATATTTAATTATAAACAATAATTAAAACATACATTGAAGCATGCAAAGTCTAAACATTTATCATGAATAATAACTTGAATATTAAAGCATTCATGCAATTTAAACAAGTCATTAGCATTTTATTCGAATTTATTGTTCCGGCAGGTGTGAATAAAATGATTCCAAGATCCTAAAAACCATTGAAGAATTAGGCAAGTTATGTATTTAGACTCAATTCTAAAATCTTTTAGGTAAGCAAAAGCCTTTTGTAATAGTCTAGAAACTACTCTTGGTTGATAGGTACGTCTAAGAACTTATTAGGTAAACCTATCGATTTTTCCACGACATAAAAGGACTCCTTACTTATATCGTTGAGTTTCACCAAAACTAACATGTACTCACAATTATTTGTGTACCTTACCCCTTTAGGATCAATAAGTAACACCTCGCTGAGCGTAAAACTATTACTAGATTGATGTAAAGGTTATCCAAGTAAGTGTTATTTTGGCATGGCACCTTTTAACTCAATTTTTAAGTTTGGAATTTAAGGCTCTTACTATGTTGGTTAGATTTTAAGTGAACTAAAATCCTTAATCATGCAACATAATCAAGCCAGAATCTCATGCATATTTAAGACATATTTAAAATCAATAAATAACTTAAAGCATGCATAAGATAAATGTGATCTAGTATGGCCCGACTTCATCTTGAAGCTTCAAGTTCAAAGTCCGTCTTGAAAATGGATTGGAAACTCCGTCTTGAATTTCACCGTGGGAGGCGCCATTTTCTTCAAATAGGATCAGCTATAATTAAACTAATTACAACTATTTGATGGTACGCAGACCATATTTGAATTGAAAAAACAAACTTTTGTGCATTAGACCAATTACATTCAAATTAATGGTACGCAGACCATATTTTCTATCCTATTTGGGCCATACTAGTCACTTTCAATAACCTGCAAAACAGTACATATACAATATATACCATTCACCCATTCATTATCATGAATGGCCCACATAGCTGGTTAGTAAAACACATTGTATGCATCACATAAATATTTGCACCAATTAATCAAGGGCACCAATAATCTACCAATTATTCAGTCCTTTAAGTTGTTTTAACCTTAAAGGATTTGTAGACCTAATCAAGAGTTTATGACTAAAATTGCTCCCACTTAAACCAATAACTTTATATGCTTTACTAATTTTAAACATAAAAATGTATTTCTAGTCTAACCGGAAACATACAAGTTTAATTAAAATTTAAAGCTCATATAAAATTATAATCGAATCCATTTATTTAATTTATTTTTCAGTTGAATTAAATGAATTTAAATTAATTCAAGATTTAATTTTAGTAAAATAATTAGTATAAATTGAAATTTATAATAATTATAATATTCAAAATTAAATCCCAAGAAAATAATTTAAATTATTAATTTCAAAATTAAATAAAATTATTTTCGAACTGAAAATTTGAAATTAAAATTCAAAACGACTCAATCGTAACACGACAAGCACTTGGACTTGCGCCCAAGCCCCATCGAGTGCACGACCGATCGCACGCCCATGGCACATCGCAGCAGCAGCCACGCGCAAACGCAGCAAGCCAAGCCACGCTTGCGCGCAGCATGCTTGCTAGACGCAAGCAATCGACCATTGGCGAGGCTGCGCTTGTTGTGTGCGGAGCAGTGCTCGCTGGGCGACCCAGCTTGCGCTCTCCCGCGTGCGCGCCTCGGCCTTGTGCCACGCCCTTTCGCCCACCGCCCATCAACACAGCACACTGCACACATGCCCAGGCTCCTTGCCTCTCGCGCGCGCCATGACATGGTTGCTCGCTACATTCGTACCGCACGGGCGATGAGCTCCCTTGCTCGTCGTCGCGTGCCCGCACTATACAACACCCCTTAAGGGTAACACGTAGCTTCCATTTCTTTGTGCGTGCAACATTTATGGGCCTTTTTCATAAAAATTTAAAATTTTTAATTCAAAATTAATGACAAATTAATAGAACATATTAATTTCATAATTTTAGAGCGAAAAATCGAAAATTTATTAATCAATTAATTTCCGATTAACATGGATTCAAATCTAGGTCATAAAAATTTAAAATTTATCACAAATTAACAATTTTTATGGTGGATTTTAATCATGGATACCTAATTAAATTATTAATTAATTATGAAAAACAAATCAATTCTAAATTATTCGAATTTCAAAAAATTAATCATAATTACAAATTAGGTTGTATAATTAACAAGTCTAGGCATTCAAAATTGTTAAACATATACTGTAGGTCAATCAAAAACTCAAGATTTTTCAACAAGAATCGCAAATATTCAATTTAACATCTTAAATTTACAAACTTTTGCGTTCGAAAAACTAAAACCTCCGAAAAGTCATAGTTAGGCTTCGAATTTGAGAATTCTGGGTTTGGCCGAAAAATAGAGTTTTTGTCAAAATTTTAAAATGCCTTTCACTTGCGGAATTGACACAAAAATCACTCGATTTTGATGAGTAATGAATAAACTGCCGAAAAACTGCGTACATATAATTAAATAAATGCAATTTGCAATTAATTATCAATTACGAAAATTAATCACCCCTTTTAATTCTTTGCAAATTTGTAAAATTTAACCATGTCATGCAATTTAGATTATGAAAATAATAAGAGGCTCGTGATACCACTGTTAGGTTATGATACATATGAAAAAACATAAATCATGCGGAAAACCTTAATGCCAGGAAACATATTATTTACACATAATCATTTAGCATAATTCAGATGCATACACTTTGTAGCGTGCCCTCTCTAGCTGCGCCCGAACCGAACAAGAACAAGTCTTTAGGACTCCAAGTGTCGTCCCTCCGTAGATAGTCCACAGCATGTCCGGTTCCGCCTTAAGCTTGACCAACTAGAATCGCCCTTAAGGTTCTAGGAATTTCGGCTAAATAGGTTGCAAGTGTTTGGCTGATTTTGTTCCAAAATCTTACCTTTGAATACTTCAATTGTGTGTATAAATATGTGACCCTAGGCACCTATTTATAGAGTTTATGGAAAGGAATTATAATCCTATTAGAACACAAATCTATTTAATTATAATCCTACTAGGATTCTAATTAAATAAACTTTATCTATTAGGATTAGATTTAATCATATGACGAATCCCGGTAGCCTTAGGATTCCGAGTAACACACACGAGTGGCACAATGCACCGCACGCAGGCCTTACGGCCCACGCACAGCGCAAGGCCCACTCGTCGCTGCCCCTTGCTCCGCATGCGCGCCCAAAGCTTCGGCTGGGCCTGGCTTTTGCGCTGGGGCTGGTAGAGGCTTGGCGTGTGTTTGATGCGATTTGGCTTGCTAGGCGATGGCCCCGCTTCGTGCTGGGCCTTCGTCTGGCAGGCCTCGTCCGATGCTAATTCGTACGATACGCTTCCGATTAAATTCTCGATTCCGGAATTTATTTCCAATACGAACAATATTTAATATTTCCGATTTCGGGATTAATTTCCGTTTCGAACAAATATTTAATATTTCCGTTTCCGGAATTATTTTCCGATTTCGATAATATTTCCGATTCTGACAATATTTCCCTTTTCCGGCAATATTTCCGATTCCGGCAATATTTCCATTTCCGATAATATTTTCCGATACGTACCATGTTTCCGTTTCCGGCAACATCTACGACTTGGATAATATTTATATTTCCGATACGAGCCATATTTCCATTTCCGGCAACATCATCGTTTCCGGAGTATTCATTTCTTGCTTTTGACGATCTCAGCTCCCACTGAAACCAAGATCCGTCGATTCCGAATATCCATAGATGGAGTATTTAATGCTATTAAATACTTGATCCGTTTACGTACTATTTGTGTGACCCTACGGGTTCAGTCAAGAGTAAGTTGTGGATTAATATCATTAATTCCACTTAAACTGAAGCGGCCTCTAGCTAGGCATTCAGCTCACTTGATCTCACTGTTAGGTTATGATACATATGACAAAACATAAATCATGCGGAAAAACCATAAAGCCAGGAAACATATTATTCACACATTATCATTTAGCATAATTCAGATGCATACACTTTGTTGCGTGCCCTCCCTAGCTGCGCCCGAACAGAACAAGAACAAGTCTTTAGGACTCCAAGTGTCGTCCCTCCGTAGATAGTCCACAGCACGTCCGGATCCGCCTTAAGCTTGACCAACTAGAATCGCCCTTAAGGTAGTATAGATTTCGGCTAAATAGGGGCAAGAGAGTGGCTGATTTTTCTTGAAAATCTTACCTTTTAATAGGTCAATTTTTTTTATAAATGATGACCCTAGGAACCTATTTATAGAAATATGGAAAAGGAATTATAATCCTACTAGGATTTGGTTTTATTAATTAGAATCCAACTTGAACTCTAAATAATAAATTTAATCTATTAGGATTAGGATTTAATCAATACACGAATTCCGATAGGATTAGGATTCGTTACGAACATGAGCATCGTATGGCCACGAGCATCGCACCACCCGCGCAGGCCTTGCGGCCCACACGAGCAGTCGCTGCTCGCAGCCCAACAGCACGATTAGCGTGCGCGCGCCAAGGCCTGGCGAGGTTGTGGCAGCTCCATGTTGGGCGCTCGGCTTGCTGGGCGCGGGCCTGGCTTCGTGATGGGCCTTCGTCTAGCAAGCCTCGTCCGATGCTAATTCGTACGATGCGCTTCCGATTAAATTCCCGGTTCCGGAATTCATTTCCGATACGAACAATATTTAATATTTCCGATTCCGGAGTTAATTTCCGTTTCGAACAAATATTTAATATTTCCGTTTCCGGAATTATTTTCCGATTCCGATAATATTTCCGATTCCTACAATATTTCCGTTTCCGACAATATTTCCGATTCCGATAATATTTCCATTTCCAATAATATTTTCCGATACGTACCATGTTTCCGTTTCCGGCAACATCACCGACTTGGATAATATTTATATTTCCGATACGATCCATATTTCGTTTCCGACAATATCATCGTTTCCGGAGTATTCATTTCTTGCTTGTGACGATCTCAGCTCCCACTGAAACCAAGATCCGTGGATTCCGAATATCCATAGATGGAGTATTTAATGCCATTAAATACTTGATCCGTTTACGTACTATTTGTGTGACCCTACGGGTTCAGTCAAAAGTAAGCTGCGGATTAATATCATTAATTCCACTTGAACTGAAGCGGCCTCTAGCTAGGCATTCAGCTCACTTGATCTCACTGAATTATTAACTTGTTAATTAATACTGAACCGCATTTATTAGACTTAATATTATATGCATACTTGGACCAAGGGCATTATTTCCTTCAGTCTCCCACTTGTCCTTAGGGACAAGTGTGCATTTCCTAATTCCTTTATCGCTCGATGCTTGCTCTTGAACATAAGGTAAGAGTTGTCATCCTTATTATGTCCAGAGGTGTTTCTCGGTTTCAGAGTTCAACTGATCAAATAAACAGATAATCATAGCCTATGATTCATCCGAGCACGGCCATGCATTTCACAGTTTCTAGCTCTCCGAGTGGCCTTGTACAACTTTTAAGCATCTCATCCCGATTTATGGGAGGACAATCCCAATCTTGTGATCTTGAGATTAGACTTCGTTTGATAGGTGATTACCTGAGCGTTGCCTTTATAGCCTCCTTTTACGGTGCGACGGTTGGTCAACGTCAAAGCAACCAGTTCTCAAACAAGTAATCTCAAATCACTCAGGTATTGAGGATTTAGTGTCTAATAATTTTAATGAAATTTACTTATGACAGATTTTCATCTCTTACAGTAAAGTTTCATAGGTCTGTCCGATATTAGTCTTCCCAAAGTAAGTATCTATGCAAATGATTACGACATTGCCATGTCCACATAGGTCAAGAAACAGAACTATTAGTCATCTTGCATTCTAGTCGTCTAACGTTTTTTATGCGTCAAATTTTATAGAAAACTCCGACCAGGGACCATTTTCAACATTTGACATTCAAGTTCACTTGATAGACATTTCTTAGTCACAGGACTAGTCCTGACAGTCTATCTTGAATATATCGTCAAATTGAAGGGACTCATCATTTAATACTAAACCAAGATTAAATGGAATATGAAAATACATTTCATATATGATAAATGTTCAACCCCAATGTTTTACAACCATGGGCCTCAAACCCATCTTTAAAACAGTTCGTGGAATTCAAAGCTATGCTTGATTTCCAGTGCCACAATGTGAGTGTTGTTTCTCCCTTGTTGCATAGGTTTAGTTATCATGCTTTGCCAATTTTAATATCCTTTTCATCGAATGTTCTTCGAGATATGATGATAAGATCTTTTGAGTTTGTTTATTATGTGATCTAGTCTTTCTTACTTCGATAGTGGTTCTACGCATTTTGCAATGAAGAACCATCAAGTTAACAGACATGTGATCTTCCCAAGTTCATTGAAGAACTCATTAATATAAACAACTTTGTTTCATTGCTTCTTAGGCAATAATTACTTTTACTTCAACTTTTTAGGTTGCTAGTGATGCTTTGTTTGGATTCGCTTGTCCAAGCAGTTCATAGATATGTGGAAGACTTTCCATCTGTATCTCAGAACATAGAAATTAATATTTTAATTTCCCACGCAACAACTCATGGTCTCCAATCCATGTTGCCATTTTAAAACACGATGCTCTACAGCTCGTCCTTGCCAATGGTTAACTCCAAAGGGATCTTGCTTGATCCTTTGCCAGTGTTTATGCGTGTAGCATTAACTATTTAGCATATCTTTATTTCCTTGAATCAAGAACTAATCCTATGTACCTTTTCAAGTACCATAAGTTTTCTTGATTTCATCTAGTTGATCTTCACTTAGATCAATAGAGATTGGTATATGTTCGTCATGCCTAAAGTCATACGATACGTTTTTAGCGATCCTCATATTATATCATACATGATAAATTCTTTTGCAGAATAATTCCCAATTGAATTCTATTCATGTAACTTTAGCTCATCTAGTTTCAGTAGATACTAAATCCAGCTAAATTCTTTGACATATAATATAGGTTAAGAATCTTACTTAGATCCTTTGATGTTTAACTCAGTAAATGCTTATACATAGTTCAAACATTCTTTACTTAGATTTATTCACATGGGTCGAATATCTCCTAAGGAGTCTTTCGTGTTTGTTTTAGTAAATGCCATTACTTAATCCAAAACAATGTTATAAGATCTTTATAAATAGATCTTAATACACAGTATGTACTAAGTTTCGCCTTGGTCCATCATTGATAAATAATTTCAAACCTAACCTTTTAGCATTTGAATGTTATTTCACAATAGAGAGATATGTGTGTGATACACATAGGACCAATTAAGTTTTATGTACTCCCACTAAACTTCTTATACATCTATAAGAATCATGTACATTTTATGAAACTAAAATACTTAATAGCTTCACTTAAAATGCAGTTCCAATTCCCAATTGCTTGCTTAAATCTGTACTTAGATTTCATAAGCTAGCTTTCATTTTCAAGCATTTATTTGGATCCACAAATCCTATGACATACCATGTACATAGTTTCTTCCAACATTTGATTGAGGAATACGTTTTGTCATCCAATTGCCATATGTATCAATATGCAATCATTGCTTGAATTATAGACTTGAGCATTATGATTATGCATGAGGTTTCAACACAATCCACGTCGTGAATTTGCTTGTAACCTTTAGCAACTAATCTAGCTTTGTGTGTGAACACAATTCCATGTTTGATGGTTTTTATCCTTAAAACAAATTTGCAACCAGTAGGTGTGAAACTATTCTTGCAAATCAACAAAATTTCAATTTTGTCATCAAAACATTGGTTATGTTTTATGGCCTTTAACCAACTAAAACATTTGAGTCTATATATGGCCTCTAACCATTTTAGGGAATCTGGGTTTCGTCATAGCTTTCTTACAGGTCACAAACTCATTAATCTACATGATAATAGTTTGACTACAAGTTGTAGGTTTCTTCACTATGTAATAGAAGAATCGCATAGCTTCAGTGACATGAACTCCATGTTTCTTCACTATCTATTCGAAGAATCTCATAGTTTCAGTGACTTGAACTCTATGCCTACTTGGGTATAGAACATCAAACAATAGAATATCAATAGCCACTTGAAAGTCCTTTGAATATTCTTGAAGCACTTGTAAAGTCTTCTAAGAGATGTCTATTCTTTAAAGCCACTTCTAAAGTCCTCAAAGAATAAGTGTTCGGATTTTCTAAAGAACTTCGAAAAGCCTCCGGAATCTCCGTTTTATGTTTGTTGTTCGCCTCGAAGACTTTCGAGGTCTATTTTCTCCCACTTGTCATTTTGGAAACGAATCTCCAAAAGGACATTATTTCGAGCAAACAAACATTATGTTCTCAGAAATTCGTGGTAGAAACAATACCCTTGTGTCTCATTTGAATAAATCACAATGAAGCGTATATCTATACTTGGGCCTTAGTTTGTTGAATAACAAACACTAAGCTCCCACTGAGTTTAGGAACTCTTTAGATATATTATGAAAATATATTCTGAAATTACTTTTCAATAGCTTTGACGAATTTGGTTTAGTTTGGTGGTAGTTGAGCATTTTGTTTAGAAATTATAGGAAAAGTCTTTATGATTATTATTGATCGAATCAAGTACTAATCGACTTCGATCATTCCAACTTAGATATGCCATATCTTATGGAGCTAGATTGTGAATTTTACTACACACAATCATTGATGATCATTCTTGGTCTCAAGGAATCATTAACATGATCTAACCTAGATCTTTTATGATTTCTTGCCAAGTGGATTTTATACTTCTGAATCTTTGAACTAGCCAAACAGATTCAACTTATATCACATTTGAGTAAATAAACCTATATTCACTCAAATCCATGTGAAATAATAAAGTCATAAAATCATTCTTTAGCTTTGAACTCTATTGTCTAGGCGTTCTAACAATAGTTCATATCCTTTGTTACTTTCAACAAGTAAGACTAGCTTGTCTTAAATTGATCTAGAAATCAATCAATTTTCAAAAGTCCATCAAAATAGAGCTTTAGAACGTTAACTTGTTGATATGGTCTAAGCAACAATGCCAAAGATTAGTGGAACTCAAATCAAGGGGTTGATTTGAACCTAGTAAAGTTTTTATTGTTAAAGAGTTGTTTGTTTTTAATCAAGCATATTGACTCAAACCGTAAATGACCATTCAATTCAAATAAACAAACAAACCAGCATTGTTTTCGTTCTTCTGAATGTGAGTCTTTCTATGTTTGAAACCAGAAATTTAGGTATGCTGATTATGGAACAAAATAGCCATCAAGTTCCAGCCTTTGAAAGGACTTAAAACAAACTAGATGACCCTACAACTAATGTAGCATTGCCATGCTTCATTTCCCACTTGTAGGTCATTAGTGTAGCCTAGCTTCCATTGTTTGAGTTATTACCGAAGTAAGAACCTCAAGCGGTATGTGATACCAAGGAAGTTTGATTGCTAGGTCACTTCTCTTTAAACATAAACTTATAGGTAGAAACGGAATTGTAAATTCCTTTTCACTTGTTCCTTGTTTTCCTATTTCTTGTACCCTTTCTTATAGTCTTAAGAATTGAATTCTCTAGTGTTGACTTTTGTACTTTGTTTAGACATGTCCAATGTCACTCCAACAAAGTTCTTACCATTTATGTTGAATATTCTGTTTCAACTAGATGATCTTACCAGAAGCTTCTAAAGTTCTCTAAGCATCGATCTATTCGAATGTCTAGGGACTAGACTCATTCGAGAATTAAATGGAAAAAAGATTTTAGGTTGTTAACCATTGGTAAAGCTGAGCGTTTAAACTCAATGCTTTATGATCTCAAAACTACATTGTATTTTGAATTCACAAGCACCAATCGGTTCGCCATTTGACTTTGATACTTGAAAACAACCATAAAAGTCGCTAAAAGAAACGTACATTTAAATTGCTTATTTTCTCTCATTTCCGTGAATCGTTCTTGGATTCACTACCAATCGAGGAAATTTACTGTTACCTTTCTAAAAGGATTTATTGCAGTGCAAGATATTTAATTATAAACAATAATTAAAACATACATTGAAGCATGCAAAGTCTAAACATTTATCATGAGTAATAACTTGAAAATTAAAGCAATCATGCAATTTAAACAAGTTATTAGCATTTTATTTGATTTTATTGTTCCGGCAGGTGTGAATAAAATGATTCCAAGACCCTAAAATCCATTGAAGAATTAAGCACATTATGTATTTAGACTCAATTCTAAAATCTTTTAGGTAAGCAAAAGCCTTTTGCTAATAGTCTAGAAACTACTCTTGGTTGATAGGTACGTCTAAGAACTTATTAGGTAAACCTATCGATTTTGCCACGACATAAAAGGACTCCTTACTTATATCGTTGAGTTTCACCAAAACTAACATGTACTCACAATTATTTGTGTACCTTACCCCTTTAGGACCAATAAGTAACACCTCGCTGAGCAAAAACTATTACTAGATTGATGTAAAGGATATCCAAGTAAGTGTTTATTTTGCCATGGCACCTTTTAACTCAATTTTTAAGTTTGGAACTTAAGGCTCTTACTATGTTGGTTAGATTTTAAGTGAACTAAAATCCTTAATCATGCAACATAATCAAGCCACAATCTCATGCATAATTAAGACATATTTAAAGCAATAAATAACTTAAAGCATGCATAAGATAAATGTGATCTAGTATGGCCCGACTTCATCTTGAAGCTTCAACTTCAAAGTCCGTCATGAAAATGGATTGAAAACTCCGTCTTGTATTTCACCGTGGGAGGCGCCATTTTCTTCAAATAGGATAAGCTATAATTAAACTAATTACAACTATTTGATGGTACGCAGATCATATTTAAATTGAAAAACAAATTTGGTGCATTAGACCAATTACATTCAAATTAATGGTACGCAGACCATATTTTCTATCATATTTGGGCCATACTAGTCACTCCATAACCTGCAAAATAGTACATATACAATATATACCATTCACCCATTCATTATCATGAATGGCCCACATAGCTGGTCAGTAAAACACGTTATGCATCACATAAATATTTGCAGCAATTAATTAAGGGCACCAATAATCTACCAATTATTCAGTCCTTATTAATTCTAATCAAGTTGTTTAACCTTAAAGGATTTGTAGACCTAATCAAGAGTTTATGACTAAAAATGCTCCCACTTAAACCAATAAATTCATATGCTTTACTAATTTTAAACATAAAAATGTATTTCTAGTCTAACCGGAAACATACAAATTTAATTAAAATTTAAAGCTCATATAAATTTATAATCGAATCCATTAATTTAATTTATTTCAGTTGAATTAAACGAATTTAAATTAATTCAAGATTTAATTTTAGTAAAATAATTAGTATAAATAAAATTTATAATAATTATAATATTCAAAATTAAAATCCAAGAAAACAATTTAAATTACGAATTTTAAAATAAATTAAAATCGTTTCCGAACTGAACATTAAAAATTAAATTCAAAACGCATCAATCGGGTCAAGACGAGGCCATGGGCTTGCGCCCATGCCCCGTCGAGTCCACGAGGCAGCATCGCCCCTCACGAGTGATCGCACAGCAAGGCACGAGCAGCTGCCACGCGCAAACGCAGCAAGCCGAGCCACGCTTGCGCGCAGCATCGCTCGCTGCTTCGTAGCGCAGCAGTAGCTTGGCGAGGCTGGGCAAGGTAGAGCTCGTGCTGCGAGGCACCCCTCGCTGCCCGCGCGCGCCCCTGCCATCACTCGCTCGCCTTGCTTCTTCGCCCATCCGCCCATGCATCATCGCAGCACTCGACGCAAGGCAGAGTTGCTGCCTTGTGCTCGCGTGCTACACTAGTGGAAAAAGGGTCATTTGCATCGCACTTTTAAGCACATTTGCGTCGCACATCGTGCGTGGCAAAAGCTCTCGACGCAAATGACTAAAAGTCATTTGCGTCGCACATTTGTGCGACGCAAATGAACCTCATTTGCAACGCACATTTAGCAAATGTGCGTTGCAAATGACTTTTCAGCACCATGCCTGAAAAGTCATTTGCAACGCACATTAGCTAAATGTGCGACGCAAATGACTTTTCAGCACCATGCCTGAAAAGTCATTTGCAACGCACATTAGCTAAATGTGCGACGCAAATGACTTTTAGGCGAAAAAAAAAAAGCCATTTGCCACGCACATTAGCTAAATGTGCGTTGCAAATGACTTTTTTTTTTTAAAAAAAAATTCGTTTTTTAATATTTTAGTTACAACCCAATAAAAGGCAAAATCACCATAGATCACCCAACATGTTGATAACCTAACTACACTTTTAACATAAAAGTTTAAGTGAACCATAAACGAATGAGGCCCAAGATATCATTCAAGCAGATGAAAAAGAAAGTGGAGATGGAAACAATAGCCATGAGATGAGTAACTTGAATATGGAGCTGAGTAAAAACAACAACAATCTCTAGGAAGTTGATGACCAAGTTGCAAAGACAGAGAAACTTGGACTGCAACAGACTGCAGCCATAAAGTTAGTACAAGAAGCACTTAATGCAATCCTACAATATGATGCAGAGTCATTTCATCAACAGCCAAATCCAGTCCAAGAAATGGCTACCCAGCAACCTGATTTCCTACACAGCAATCTGACATAAAAGGTAAGGACCGCAACCATACAGAACAACTCAGCTACCCAGCAACAAGCCAGCATCACCATTGACCAGCCCTTCAGAATTGTACAAAATAGTTCACCTGTCCAGCAGTCCACACAGGACAACAGTGGCAGCAAGTCTGCATCACCAACCCCTCTGTACATGGCTAACAAGTCAAAACTACTAAAAACAATCTGAAATTTGAGGCATTAACTCAGATCCCAAATACTAAAAACTAATAAGCTAAAACCTGAGTCAACGCATCTAGAAATTTAGTTTACTTTAAGAGAGATTAAGTTTGCTTTTGTATAATTTTCCTTTAACAGATTTTAATCTAGCTAATTCATTCATTTCTAGTAAGTTTTTAATCTAATTTTAAAAATAGGAGAATCATAGGAGGAAAATGTAAATTTGTGTGCAAGCCATATCCCAAATTCCTAATCTAAACAATGAATCTGGATAATACAAATTCATCTGAACTTTGTCAATAATCATCTTCTGAGGTGGTTCTTCCCTTAGTTGCTCATCATTATAATCATTGTTCACATAATATCCTACTCTAATCATTATCATGGAGTGATAATTATTGCATTAGTGACAACGTTTCCTCCAGAAAGGAGGTTGGTGGGTATAAGTTAAGGTTAAAAGGAAAGATACAGAGGAGTGTTAGTTTGCATCAAGAGATACAATTTACTTTTATAGACATGTAATATACTTTTGCACAATTTTAGTTTATTTAAAGTCTAGTTTAATAAACTTCGCCCGTATTACATTGGAGTTGTAAGCTCCTACAACAGTTGAAGCAATAGAAACTCACCGAAA